>NC_142684.1:209288586-209599891 GCF_056320005.1 Nelumbo lutea
GCTATGAACAATGTTATTATTTTGATTGATGCAGGGCCCACATGATTTCATGATATCTATTTGCCTTGAGTGCTGTATGTATACCTATATTATTATTTTGATTAATTAAAAAAGAATGAGAATGAAATTTGTAACCAAACAGGTTAAACTTTACTCTCATTCTTGCTACAAAAAGAATTCATTTTTTAGGAAAAAAGCATTTGGTTTGTAGCAATATTTTCTCATTCTTCCCATTTTTATCCATTCTTTTCCATCTTAGAATTTCATCTTGGGTAAGAATGAGAAAGAATGGGAGTTTAACTAAACATGGCCTAAAATTTCACATGTTGCGTGCACAGCTGGGTATAAGCTGACACTCTTTTCTGTGATTTCTGTGATCAATGGGATGAAATTGTTTGGGTGAATGGGTCTGCTGGTCATGTTCTTGATTGTAAAGCATTTGCTTTTAGTCTCTGATGTCTATACAGTCTTCCATCACTCCCCTTTCACCTTGAAGGGGCTAGATTTGTATATGTTTATTGGGAGTTTTCCCTATCTTTTTATTAATACAGATATTACACTTTGCCTGTCAAAAAAATCTAAATATTCTATAGTCATTGAGATTGTAGGTGTGTGGCCTTTTACCTGTTGCATCCTTTTCTTGTGTGTAATGAAATACTTTTGATTACTTGTCAATAAAAGGAAGTTGATGGATGTGAAGAAACGGATTTGGTGATGGAAGATTTGGATCGAGCTGATGAACAGACATTTAGGGTTAATTTCAGTGGGGGTGGAGTGGTAAAGCTGCGAGAGAGAGTGAAGGAAAAGCTGAAAGAGTTCATGGGGGACTACACCGATGACACTCTCGTGGTATGATTCTATCGCTTTCACTCTCTCTCTTGATTTGCACAAATATATATTCTCTCTTTGCAAATTGGAAATTTGTGTACTTGGTAGAATCGTCGATTTCCAATTACTGTAGTATTAGTTCATGACAGAAGAGACACAAGGGTATTCTGTTTTATTAGTCTAAACCTCAACCAATAAATTTCGTCTCACTCTCTGTCCAAGCTGGAGAAACACAAACTGAACAATCAATCAATCAATCAATCAATCTGTGTGTGTGTTGTGTGGTGGTTTTTTTTTTTGGGGGGGGGGGGAGGGCGGATTGATGCTATCGTATCTTATGGTGCAATCAAACTATGTATTAGTCGTGCACACCTTTAGAAACTTCATGCACTTTAGTTCACACCTGTCATATTCGAGAAGTTTAAGTTCACATTTCAAAACTCTTATTGATTTCTGCATTTTAAATGCTTTTATTTGACAATTGATATGCACTACATATAACTTGGAACAAATGGTGCAGGAATATGCACAAGTAATACGTTATTACTTATGATTTTCTTCAGGCACACAACTTATTAAAAAAAAAATCCATTTTGGCAATGATTTTATTTGATTTTTTGTTATGTCTAGTTTACCTTGGATTTGTCTTTCCTCATTACAACCAAACTCTTAGCCTGTTGTTTGATTGAAGCAGAGATGGAAATGTGGAGCAGAAAAGGATTTCTCCTTTCTGCTATTTTCCAGATTCGTTTTCTGGATAAAAATAGGGCTGAGTAGAATCCTGAAACTAGCCAGCTCTTTTTGCTACAATTTCCTCATTTTTAGCAGACACTTTTCCCTGCGGGCTTTATTCAATATTTCCATTCCCTCAAATACGAACACTGCTTGAACTTGGTGTAAAGCATTCCTACTGTGGATTTGTGAAAATAGAACCTGTCAGAAAGGTGTTGATATTGTCGACTTATGGTCAACGTCTCTACAGGGTAGTCAAGCTCGTTCAATGTAATCATGGAGTTTGGACTTGGAAACATCATCTACTAGCATAAAATGCTGGTTGGGTTAGTATAAATCCAAGCTAATAACGAAAGGCATGGTGCCACCATTCCTGGTAAAAAGTTGTATTTGAAAGAGCTTCTGCTGGAAAATTTGTATATGTTTCATGTTAGGATATGCTTATCCAAGGTTATGCCTAGAGCAGTTCAGTTTCTCAGGCATATAGTCAATTCACACATGCACCTATAAGTCATACCCATTTAATTTTAACCTCTACTAGACCACTGGCGTGACTGGCCTGTTTTACTCAATAATTAATAGTAGTTACATGAATATGCTATTGTAACTTCTTATAACATAGAAATGTATTTTGTTGCTAAAAAGTAATTAACAGGACGTACACGCTTTATTGCTTTATTTCAATTTCATGCTCTCATTTTGATTCCTCTGCTATACACACATTTTTATAGAACATTGCTATGATAACACTCTTTTGTGCAGAATATTAAATTCCTATTTCTGTCTAGTGTGAGTTTTGTGCTTTCATCTTTAAAGAAGAGGTTGCATCTCGTGCCTCTTCATAGGCTGTTTGTATACTCACTGTTTCACTATTAATATCAATTTCTTTCATTTATTAAAAAAAAGGTTGTTCTTCTAATGACTACCTTTCATGTCACTTGCAGATCATCATTTCAATGTAAAGGTAGAGGGAGAAGTTAGATAACGTTTATATCTCGATGTTTAAATTTGAGTTAATATTTTCATAAAGTCTGGCTTGTTGTTTGTTGCTAAAAGGGGGTCAATCTTTTTTTGCTCTTTATCTAAGTATTTTATAGTCTTTATGGGTGCATTTCATCAGATTATTCAGGAAGCCATGAGTGCCTCCTAGTCCGAAGTCTTTTCTCTTCTTGGCCGGAAACTGGTTTCAGCAAAAGAGATGCCTCTCTGTGGTGCTCTTCTCCCTTAGCAATCTGTTTGGTCTTGTTAGGAGAGAGGAATCACTGCATCTCCAAAGGCAAGTCCTCCTCCCAGGAATTGGTGATAGGCAGAGCAGAGAGGCTATTAGTTAGATGGGCTTGCATCAAGGACTTCTCCGGCTTCTCATTCCAAGATTTCTGTGATCAGTGGGATCAAATTGTTTTGGGTGAATGGGTCTGCTGGTCACGTTTCTTGATTGTAAATCCTTCACTTTTAGTTTCGGATGTCTATATGGTCTTCCTTCACTCCCCTTTCACCTTGAAGGGGCTAGCTTTGTATATATTTATTGGGAGTTTTCCCTATCTTTTATTAATACAGATATTACACTTTGCCTGTCAAAAAAATCTAAATATTCAGTAGTCATTGAGATTGTAGGCGTATGGCCTTTTACCTGTTTTTCTTGTGTAATGAAATACTTTTAATTACTTGTCAATAAAAGGAAAGTGTATTGTCCAATTGGTTTGTTGATGGCTGTGGAGAATGCAGGAAGTTGACCTTATTGAATGCTTTAGAGTAGATCCTTCTTTTTTGGGTGGTGGTCTTGAATTTGTGGTCAACATTCTTGCCCTTAATGATCCTTCAATTGAAAAGTTGAAGGTGCTTAAAGCACACTCTATTATTTGAAAGCTGTGTTGAGTTTGGACATCAATTTTGGCAAGTATTGTGTATTTGTGGTTGGAATTGGGCCAGATGACAGCATGGCTTCTCATCTTACAATTGTTCTGATTTAGTCATGGTTAATTTTCTACAAATTCACCTTGGATTTCCTTTGTATGTCAAGGTTGTGTAAACTTTTCAAAGTATTCTTTTTGGCTTTCCTCAGGTCTCACCATCTATTTCTTTGTATATATAGATTTCCTGGTGGAAAAAATAATCCAACTAGTGATAGTTCTTGGGAAAAGATGATGCTCAGAAAGGAACTTGGGAATTAGAACAATACAATGCAAGCTCACTGCAACTCTATGTACAAAAAATGACTCAATCTATTTTGACAAATGCAATGTTTATGGGAATTAGAAGTAAAATGACTTGAAATTTACAAAGATTGGCTGGAGCACATTATAACTAACCAATATTAGGGATGTTGAAATTCATAGATCAAGGAAACCGATTTTTTCTTCTTGGAGAGTGGCTGTGGTATATCATAGTGTGCTAACATTTTTAACTCGATTGTTGTGACCAATAAATGTGAAGTGGATACTAGAGAAGATTTTTGCATTTATCCAGGAGGTTGAGATGCATATTATGGAGGGACATGACGGATTGTAAAGCTCAAATTGATATAGTGATCTTGAGTTGTATGTGAGTTAGGGTGGGGTGGTTTCACCGAAGCCTGCCCCAGGTTAAGCCCCTATCTGAACTTTGAGGCGTAGGTTGTCTTTGGCAAACTGTTAACCTGGCACCTATATTTCTGATTTGAACCTGAATGGGTTAGAGTTGGATTGCCAAAATCTGATAACTCAGTAATTTTGGCGGTCCTTAATATGTAAGATAAGTAATAACTATGTAAATAGAATTACAGTCTTCATTCCTTATTTTTTTTGTGTAAAAATTACAGTCTTAATTCTTGTTCATCATTTCAGCAGTTTAACTTGTTGGGCATCAGATTGCCCCTTTTACATTCAGTAAAGAGTGTTGAGTTTATGCCTTAGGATGATTATATTGTAGAATTTGGAAAGTGCTTGCAAAAGTGTTGCCATGTGTCTGGAGTTGCAAGATTAAGTTGAGAATAGGGATGCAAATTGGTAACCCAATTTGAAGAATTTTCACTGCATTAGGCCCAGGACCTTGTGCTAAGCCCCTAACCGCTACAAAATGCTCAACCCAGGCCTGCCAAGTTGCACTTGTAGTTGGGAGTTTATTAAGAAAAATGCTTTGACATTCGTGATGGAAATTTATGTGACTTCACTTCCATATTTGCATATGCAGGAATATGTCATTGTTTTACTCAGAAATGGCAGGCATAAAGGAGAGGCGAGGAATGAGCTGAATGTATTTTTGGGGGATGATAGCGATTCTTTTGTATCCTGGTAGGTCAACTTTACCTTTAATCTAATTTGAGGTCATAGAAATCATTTACTTCAATGTGGTTGTTATCACCTGTAACTTAATATTTGTGCAGGCTCTGGGATCATCTCTCTTCAAACTTACATCTATATGTGCAACCTGGAGAAACTTGTCAAGATGAAGTGACTAAGACAAAGCCTGTATTGGTTGAACAGACAGAAAGATATGATCCTAAGGATCTAGATTCTGAATCTGAAAGGGAGAACTTAACCAAGGAACCTAGAAGCCGACGGAATAGGGAATGGAAAGGACTAGTGAGAGATGTAGCTGAGCCCCCTCCTCTTCGAAGCTCAGAGATTGGTGATTTTCACTCAGGCGAGAAGACTCATGGAGGATCTGGTCGTAATAAACGATCACACTCTCCCAGACCTTCACACCCAAGAAAACGGAATCGACAAGATGATCGGCAGCCAACAAAGGTTAGTAGCTTTATTTTGCATATTTGCATGAAAAATGTGATGCATACCAGATGTCTCATGAAGCTGAAAATCTTGTTTGCTCGTTCTGCTGGTATCTTAGAATCCATAGATATGTGCAAAAGGTTTAAATAGTAGGAATATGTCTTAAAACTGGCATTCTGGATAATTTTATGCCAAACTATTACCAATATTGTTTGGATGTACACGCTACTCACATCTGTCTTCTAATACAAATACATGCTTGCTTGTTTTGTGATAGTCCTGTGTCTTCTCCTTAAATAAAAACCAGTTCCACTGTCAGAAGCTATAGCAAGTTCTTGTCCTTTTGTATGAAGATAGCTTCTGGATGATCTTTGGGAGGAATTGAAGGCAAATTATTCATATAGTTCACTACGTTACCTGTTCTCAGAAAAACTGAAGGTAATTATAGAAAGGAATTTGTTTCTGAGTGTGGAAGTCAATAGCAAAAAGGACCCAATATTGGTTCCAGCTATTCTTGGGTCTTGGGACGGTTTCACAGGATACAGGCCAAGCCTTTGGCATTTTTTTTGCACAAGGTGGTTTCTCTCAGATTCCTGTCAGTTGTCAGCCCAAGGTTTTACCATTGCACCACACAGCAGGGCCTATCTATTATCTATATCTATATATTCTGAAAACCACTAGACATTTGATACTTCAGAACTGAAGGCCCTGTCTGTTCCTGTTAGAATTTCATATGTTTTGGATGACATGAGACCAGCACACCAGAAAAGAAGCATGTGGACTATTTTCAATAGATTCACGATTTTTTTTTTCCCGTGCAGCAAGAATTCCATCCTTAATGTTGTTGGCTAATGGTAAAAGAACCATGGAGACATTAGCAAAGTATGATATATTTTTTTCTTTCTTTAAACTTTGTGCAGGGAATTGGCCGAGAAGAAGCAGGGATGCTTTCTTGGACATCCTTGCACCTAAGTCCTACTGACACAGTATGTAAAAAATCCTGCCGACCAAGTTGCAGGTAGCCCTGCTAAGGCATTGAGATTGGGCATCTGGGGTTAATTTGTTGGTGATTAGGTTTTATTGGCTTCCTTCGTTTCTTTTTTCCTTTCTTCTTGGTCTTTTGCTGTATTGTGCCTTGGTCCTTGATATATCTCTTCTTATGTTTTTTTATTTCTGTTATGTGAAACCAAATGCGTTCTTAGTATTTATTGTTCTGTTTGTTTCTAATCCTATAATATTTCATTTCTGAAAGCTATAATGTACTTTATTAGAAGTACCAAAGAAGTATCTGACTTGTGGTTTTTTGTATTCAATGACATAGTTGTTCATTCTGACTTCTGATTTAACAATTTATATTTGTCACATATCCACTATCTTTGTGGTCTACAGACTTTTGAATTGGTAGAAGTGCAATAATTTCTTTTCTGATCATGCATTAGAAATTGATTTTACTTCCATGTTCAAGCATCTTGTGATGTGGTTGGGGGACGGTATGATTGCCAGCTTGATAATTGCTTTTCTTTTTTTGGTTAAAAGTGACCATTCACTGCTATCTTTTATTATTGATCTTTCTGATCATTGTATTTATTGGCAGAGAGAGCTAAACTCCCATCCAACCATTGATGCCCCTCGCCGGTTGCTTCAATTTGCTGTGCGAGATGCAGTTGGGACTTTAAGGCCATCAAATGCAAGAACAGAGTCAGCATCAAAACGTTTTCTTTCTGTAGTTTCAACATCCACAGGAGATTCGTCCTTGGGTGATAGATCACAGAGGATAAGATCGGTTGCAAGAGTACCAAGTACAATGAAAAGTGCAATTAAAGCAGCAGCAGAAGCTGCTGAAGATGTAACAAAGGTTAAATGTTCAGGAAATGTATTCAACCGATTGGGACGGGGTACGAATGTGTCAGGGGCAACAGCTCAAGCATCAGGGTATGAAATACCTACTTTGGAGAACAGAGAATATAGAGATCTTGACCAAGTTGGAGGAGTGGCCGACTCAGATTATATGCCAAGACATGATTATGGTGAACTGACAGGGAATATGGCAATGTTGGACAGGGGAGCTGTCTTGACATCTGATTCTGTATCTGATAATGATGGTTATGATGATGTTGTGGATCACAGGGTTATAAATGCTTCTCAGACTGATACATCTGTTGGAGACAAGGATGGAGATTCACTGATGGTGCAGTACAGAGTAGCTAAAAATACAGATGAAGCTGCGAGGAAAACACGGATGAAAGATCAGGATCCATCTTTGGCAGCAAACACTTCTCGTAAGATTGTGAAGATCTCGGTGAATGTAAATACATGGAAACCACCACACTATGAGGCGCCAGGGGAGGTTAGAGACACAGAGTATAGGAAAACAGCACATGACAGCGGGGTGGGTGAAGTTAAGCCTGGTATTCGGTTAATGAAAGAGAAGAACAATGTTGCAGCTAGTATTGAGAATGTAAGTAGCGACTCCTTGATTTGTAATTAAAATTGATTGTCCTATGGGGCATTGCTCTTGTTCTTTTTATTCTTTGTACGGGTTTGCTGAACTGCACCTTCGACTCTGTTATGACTCAGGAATCACCTACTATGCAGGCTCCTCAGGAATCTCAAAAGACTCTGCCCCCTGCCACTTGTAAGTTACTATTCCCCTGCCAGAAGAAAGTGGTGTAAAACTTGTGATTTTTTTTTGGTATATTTGCTTTTCTCATTTATTCGAGATTATTATAGGGTTATTGGTTCTTTTGTATACCAAATCCCTGGCAACATGGCCTTCTCAATTTTGCTTTGGTCCTTACTTCCAGTTTATACGTCATTATCATCACTACCACAACCAAAGTCTTGTCACAACCATATTGGGTTGGCTACATTAGTTCTGTTCCGCCATTTCTTTTTGTTCAGTGCCTTTCCATTGTTAAATTATGAGTCCTTAAATATGTGCCTTTTTTTGTATGCTATTTCATTCTTATATCTTTCTTTGCCATTGTATTGGGTGGTTGAATTTTTTCTTGCCCCTTTGCAGGTTCATATTCTACCAGTCGTCCTTCGGAGGATGCTGATTCTAGGACCATCTTTGTCAGCAATGTAAGTATTTCAAATTGCCAATGCAGTGTGTGTTTGGTTGGTTTCAATCTTATCGTTGTCGGTTTTCGTAGGTTCATTTTGCTGCCACCAAGGATACCCTTTCTCGACATTTCAACAAGTGTGGTGAAGTTCTTAAGGTTATTATAGTGACTGATGCAGCAACAGGGCAACCAATAGGGTTAGTTGTCACAGTATCATTTTAAATTTGCTTCTTTGTTTCCGTCTGTCTGTAAGTGTATGTAAATGCCACTGAAAATGTTTGATAAACAGGTCGGCCTATGTGGAGTTCATGTGGAAGGAGGCAGCGGAGCTTGCACTGTCTCTAAATGGAACCTCTTTTATGTCACGCATTCTGAAGGTATAAATGAAAGTTTTGGACTTTTATTTGTTGCAAGGAGTCGATTTACTGGAGCTCCTTGGAAAATGTTAATTTATTGAATTTTTTTGGGACATGCATGTGCAGTTTTAGTCCATGATGAATTTCCTAAGAAATTTTGGTGGTTGCCCTTTCTGTTGCGGATGTTGAATCATCATCATCATCCGAGCTTTATCTGAACTCTATGGGGCCGGTTACATGAATCCTGTTTTGCCATTCAGTTCAGTTTAACGCCGTATCCATTATTAAATTATAAGTGCTTAAATCATTTCTTTCTACTTTGATCCATGTTGAATCAAATGATATAAGTTATTTACTTAAGTTTCAATTTAAGTTCTTGCAACGACAATTGTTTTTCACTCATTTCCTTGGTAGTAAAATGGTTTAAAAAGTAAAATGTGAAAGGTTCTTGAATGTGGATAGTCAAAGACGTAATAACATTCTCAAACTAGCTGGTAGCATGTAGACACGATTGAAAAAAGATGATTAGGTACGTGCAGAAATTCTACATGGGTGCATGCATGGATTTATTCTATCCACTTAATTAATGGATGTTCTGTGCAGATATGTTTATAGCCGTTTTATATACTTAAAACATTCTTCTTACTGAAAAAACAAACCCCAATGTTTTTTGTTGTAGGTTGTGATGAGGACCTCTGCTCATCAAGAAGCTGCTCCCACGACTTGGCCCCGAATGGCACGAGCCTTACCATTTGCTGCTAGGCTTGCCAGGGTTCCATTTCCCAGAGGCATGCCAGGTGCATTCAGGGCCCGCCTCCCAATTAAAACAGGTGCTCGGAGCTTGCAGTGGAAGCGAGATGCTCCAGTGACTACAGCTGGTGAGGGTGCTGTTAATGTTCAGAATGGAGTGACACCCTCCACCAATGTACCTTCTCCAACTGGTCGGAATCTCACATATGTTCGAACAGAGCCTAAACCAAGTGGTAGTTCTGGTCCAGCTTAGTTCAACATTGTTCTGGGGCATCATGCAACCTTTTCTTGGCAAGCCAAATTGAGTCCCATTACCATTACCCTGCCAGGATTGATATAAACTTGGAAAGCAGCAAGCTCACATCAGAGTTTTTCCCAGCCAGCCAAATTGAGTCCCATTACCATTACCCAACCTTTTCTTGTGGAGGAAGTGAACGAAGAAGGGTGGAGGCGATGTCTCTCTTTCAATTTTTTTTTTGTTTTTTTGGGGATCCAGGAAAAATAGAAGGATATCTTGATGGTTATCATTTTGTTTATTTATTTTTTTCTATGTGAATTGTTTTCCACTTTTCCCCGGGGCCCGGGCAAGTGCCGAGAGCGGTGTAGAAAGAAATGTGAATATGGAGGGAAGTAGTCCCCGGGAAATTGGAGACATTCTTCATGCATTCATGCCTTTGATGTGTGAAAGCCCCTTGGTTGTTCATCTACGAAACCACAGCTTAGCTTGTCTGCTTTATTTGGCAAGTATACATTCACCCATCCACCCTGTATACCCCCAATATCTGCATGTTTAATATTATCTTGTTAGATGAAATTTCGTTACTATTCTCCAATAAAAAAAAAGAATATGGTACATTTTGCTTTGTTTTATGTTTTCATGTTGTTGATTTCGCAAAAAAATAAAGGATTAAAAATTCCCTTAAGTGGGTCGCTGATCAAATCAACGGTTTATGGCTAAAAAGAGATTTTACGATTATCTGACTGGTTTTTGGATTTTCCAGTCTGATGACTCCGATCATCTAGTCCGGTTTGATTTTGAAAACCATGGTTCAAGCTTTAAACCATGCCAAACCTTGACTGTGATGCTGATGATGAAAAGCAGACAACACATTGATTGTAAGAAAGTAAAAGAAAGCAGAGCACATGGATGAGGCGTTTATTTGTTGGTTCTTTTCATTTTTTATTTGCTTCTCTATGAAATCATAATTTTAATCAAGGATTAAAATTTTGCAACCGCCGATAGCTGTCGTATCGGTGACCCTCCGGTATGCCTTTACAGAATTACGGTGAGTGTTTAGGACGTGTTCTGTTGCATAGATATTCAAATGCAATGTCTGAATTGAGTTAAATGTTGGGTGTTGCTTACCTTCATTGTCATTTATCCCTGTTTGGGGAATTGTAGGGCATTTGTTCTACAATACAAGGGGCCATTACTTGTAGTAAAATCTCAGATTGGTAAGTGTAAATGTTGGTTGGAGTCTAAGAGCAGCCACTTTGTGCCTAAATGTCCAATTTATCCATCTCAAGACCCTAGATTGTTGAGACCCCAAAGAGCCGAGGCCCCAAGAGTGGGTGATGACCTTATTGTCTACAAGTAGGTTCAAAGTATCAATACGTATCGGCCTGTACTGGTTGATACGTATCATGCCAATGACTTACTGATACGCCCCTCTAAGGGTTATCGGGTCAGCCACCGGTTTAAAGGGTAGGCGGGCCTTAAACCGACCCCTCTGAACCAGTTTCAAACAAAAAAAAACGTAAAAAAAATGTACTGTCACAGGCCGATACACTGTGTTGATATTTAGAACCTTGGTCTACTGTCTACAACACTAAGAACATATCTTTTACTTGCTTACCTGATTATAATATATCCACCATATATGGATGTATACATAGAAATACATCATGTCAGCGAAGTATATCCACTATAAACCACATGTTTTATCCTGTACACTCTGGTTATGTATGAATATTTGAATTTTTGTCAGCTTTTCTGTATTTCTTGTCATTTAATGCGTTTTATCATGTACACTTTGGTTATGTATGAATATTTGAAAATTTCAACTGATAATATATCAAAAGTAGCTTAATTCAAATACAAATTTGTTGAATGCAAAACCTTGTATTTTATATATATATTTGTACTCCTTGCAAACTAAGCCTTAGTTGTTTTGCAGATCAGGGTTTGAAGAGAATACATTTGTTTGGTAAGTTTCAGTTACTTCTACTAGGTTTGGTGTATTTTCTAATTTTGTGTTTTGTTAGATTGGACTTTGAATACATTTGTCTATAAAACTTCAATAGGTCTTTATATTGGATCGAATTAGGCAATATTGGACTATCCAAATTGACAGTTGCAACCAGTTTTTTCTATTTTTCCCAATTTGTTCACTTCAATTTAATGTAAAATAACATTTTTTTTCTAGGTGTACTATAATTCTCTTGGTTATATTGAGATGAAGTTGTCAGGTTTATAATTGGATGAATTATTCTTGGATATCCAACAGTTTTCAGTTATACATTTGATCATCTATAGAAACCTCTTTTTCTTTTCAAAGAAAAGATATATATATATATATATATATACACACACTTCTTATAATTTGCTGAATTAATTATTCTTTGTGAACTGTGAAACCCATTTTATTTTATTATGCTCCTTACATTGCCAATTTCCTTTATCTGGGTGCACTTAAATCATTTGGTGTGAACATGGACCTTCTAAAAGATCTTGAAACTCTCACTGCAGTTTGGAGGTGTAAGGCTTTTAGTAAGAGAGGACTGATTCTTTGAAAGTTGATTCCTATAGTCATATGCTGGACCTTGAGTACTGAACGGAATGAGACTTATGAGAGGGTGTTCAATGATAGGATTTCCTCCCCATAAGCAATCATAGGAAACACCAGAGATCTTTCTTTCAATGGGCAAGTATACACAAGTTCTATGGCTTGAATTTCTCCTTTATAGGAGTCATATACTTAGCTCGAGCTACTTTGAGATGACTCTTATTAGCTAATTTTGGTCTATTGCTATTTCCTGTTTTATGTTGGCTATGTGAAACATAATTTCTTGGTTGTGTTATTTCCTGTTTTTACTGTTTTATGTTGGCTATTGATGATTTCCCTTTATTTGTTTTCCCTGCATCAAGTTTGATATTGATAATAATCCTATCTCAATGAGGCCCTTTGAATGAATGCACGTGTCACTTTAAATCAATTATCATTAGAAATGAATTACATATTATATACATTTTTTCTTTTATATATATATATTATGTAGAAAGAGAGAGAAAGAGTTTCAGCAATTTAAGTATACATTTGATCATCTATAGAAACATTTTTCCTTTGTAAAGTATATTTATACATTCACATTTTTATATTTTTAACAAAAATATCAATTCACATTTTTATCAATCTAGCTTGTGCTTAGCATGGGCCCCTCTCTGCTAGTGCTGCTAGTGACCCACTAAAGTAGTACCTCTAGCCTTTCTTTCATTGTTTGAGAATTTGATTCTAGAGGATATATAGAAACAAAATATGCATATTGATATGAAACACCTATATCAAAACTAGGGGTGATTATGGGTCAATTTGGTTTGGTTTCATGGCAGAATTTGGAACCTACCTTGTAGGGGTTGGTTCTAGGTTTTTGGAACCAAAACATACCCTATGAAGGTCAGTTCTAGGGTCGGTTTTGGCCTTAGTGGTTTCGGGTTATCTTTCTTTACTCCTCCCCTCAAAACAAAAATGAAGCATGTTCTTTAAAAACTTGATTTTCAAGAAATATAATATATTGTTTAGAGCTTATATTGTCTTTATTGATTACTTTGAGTAACTTAATATGTAGATTATCATTATATGATTCAAAACTTATAATTTAAATTTAAATATTACAATTTACATTATTTATTGTACACACTGAAATATTAAAATGTAAACAAATGATCAAATAACATAAGTAACTTAATGGTCAAGTGAGACCATGGCTCTGTCACTACTTGGGATTTGCAACAACAAGGTATAGGTATAGGTATAGGTAGAACCACTAATTTGGGTAGGAAGATGTGGCAAAGAATTGGTCATCTATTAGTATGGCATGATGTTAAGAGATTGGTCGATGAGCAATAGTTAGAAACATGGATTAAAATATCAACATGATATGTCTGATACGGGGCGTATTGTATCAGTATCGGTAGGGGAAGTTACAGAACAAGCCACGATTGGCACTGTATCATGTAAGTCATGCGTATTGATCTGATACACCACTGCATCGGCGCGTATCGTAGCATATTGGCCAATACGCACCGATACAGAGGCGTATCGAACCCGCATATCGCACAGAAAATTGATTCATAGTCTTCACTAGAAAAAAATGTTTTAGCATGATTCGACCCCTGAAACCTGAGTTGCACAATGTCTAAGACCACAAGGCTCTTAACCATCAACCAGTCTTCCATTTCATGATGATAAATGAAATAAATTATTTTTTATTAAAATTAATTATTACATTTAATCTAAACAAATAGTACATTCAAAAATAAAAATTAACAAGAATAATATTCAAAATTATTATTTTATAAACCTATAAAATAAATAATTTATCAAATCCACATATATATAAATGATTTATAATTTCAATATATTTATACAAATAAAAATATTATTAATAGCATGATTATTTTATTACTTTAGAAATATTTAAGTAGACTTGATAAATTATAATAATTATTTTATAAATATTAATTAATATTTCAATTTGCATTAAATAACAATGTATTTATTATTACAAAGATAAAATATTTTTTACAAAATATTTGAGAATATAATATAAATTGAATCTCAATCCACTATCTAAACTTAAATAAAAATTATTATTATTTTTTATTTTAAAAAATTCATAAAAATAAAAATATTAGTAATGAATAATTATTTTAGTAATTAAAATTTATGAATTTTCATATGATATGCATCTTCAAATTGTCATTTACATTTTATATAAACATATTTATTGTTTAAAAAAGTGAAAGTATTATTTACTGAACATTTTCAAATTAATTTTAGTTGATTTTTTGTTGGTGTAAAAAATTGAAATAATAAAATAAAAATAATTGATATAATAATTTAAATATAATGGTTGCATTTTTTTGTGTTTTGGATTTTAATAAAAATAAAAATTGATGCATCATCAATAAAATTGTATAATATCTATACATCCTGTTATATCAATAATAATATATTTCTTTAGATATACCTTTTAAATATACAATTCCTATGCATTTATACGTTATTTATAGTTATTTTGACATTAAACTTGAAGTTATTAATATAATTATTGAATTTATATGCATTTCTTTAGCGTATCCAAGCATTTTTATATTTTATCCGTATCCATGCGTTTTCCAAGCATATCCGTATCCAAGTTATCCGATACGATACCCAATACCGATACCTTAATCCTTGGTTAGAAACATACCTTCCTTGGTGCTTATTGCCCCCAACAACATATTAAGCAACAAGAGTTACAAGGTTATAGAAAAGATGCCTCAAATATGTGTAGCCTTCCAAAGTGAATATTGCAGTATTGTTTTTTTAATCTGTTGGAAATAACAAATATATTAAAATCTAGGAAGAAAGGCCGTTTTTGGTCATTAATTAATGTGAAGACATATATTTTAATGTCCAGAGAACATCTATTTCATGAACTTTGATTAATCAATCCAAGAGTGATGTAGTAGTAAGAAGGAAGACAAATTGAATTTTGTATGTCCTTTTTAAAAGTATATCTTGCCATTCCATGCCTATAGTCACAAGTGGGTGGTTCTCTAATCTATCTATATACTTAAAGCATTGAGAGGGTGTACCACAGCATTGAGAAGTTGACATTTATATGTTTTTTGTTCTCTAAATTATTGACATGTGTCTTTCTCTTCTGTCTCTTCTTTGTTCTCTCTTTTCTCTCATATTTCATTGTTTGGAAAATTACAAGAATGCCATACATAAGACAAACATTTTTCCTTATATAATTGACTCAATGACATTCAAAAAGTATAGTGCCACATACAATTATTTACGATTATGACATCCTATAAATAAAATGTCATTCATCTTCTTTCTCAACACACACACACACACACACACACACACACACACACACACTCTCTCTCTCTCTCTCTCTCTCTCTCTCTCTCTCTCCAATTCTCTATCTTAACTTTTACAGTAGTGCCACATACAATTATTTACGATTATGACATCCTATAAATAAAATGTCATTCATCTTCTTTATCAACACACACCCATTCTCTCTCTCTCTCTCCAATTCTCTATCTTAACTTTTACAGTAGTGCCACATACAATTATTTACGATTATGACATCCTATAAATAAAATGTCATTCATCTTCTTTCTCAACACACACACACACACACACACACCTCTCTCTCTCTCTCTCTCTCTCTCTCTCTCTCTCTCCAATTCTCTATCTTAACTTTTACAGTAGTGCCACATACAATTATTTACGATTAGGACATCCTATAAATAAAATGTCATTCATCTTCTTTCTCAACACACACACACTCTCTCTCTCTCTCTCTCTCTCTCTCTCTCTCTCCAATTCTCTATCTTAACTTTTATAGTAGTGCCACATACAATTATTTACGATTATGACATCCTATAAATAAAATGTCATACATCTTCTTTCTCAACACACACACACACACACACACACACACACACACTCTCTCTCTCTCTCTCCAATTCTCTATCTTAACTTTTATTTATTCATTTATTTATTTTATTATTATTATCTAAACATTTATTTATTTAATAAAATTAAATAAATTATTTATTTTAATAAAATAAAACGATAGAATAAAATATATGTGACATTAAGAGATAGATTTCAATAAATATTTATTTATTTATTTTACTAAATTAATTATTTATTTAGAAATAATTTACTAACAAATTATTCTATCCTCCTGAGCCCAATATTTAGTGTTGTCAACGGGTAGGGTCTAGTTCGAGATAGCCTATACTAGTCCCATCCCAATAGACTTTTATTTACTTATTAATTTATTTAAGAAAAAGCTAGGGCTGAACCAATGGATTGGGTCTATCCTGATGGAACTAAATTGACTGAACATAATTATAACGATTTTGGTTTGAAATAGACATTTTTTATCATGTTTCATGCTTGAAATAGTAAATTTGATAAATAATAAATAAGATAATATTAGTTAAAAATGTTTAACTTATTTACATAAAATAAATAGTATTGTTTTGACTATTATTTTCAATATAATGAGGTCTATGATTTGATCCCAATTAAATAATCGATTCAAGACTGGTTTTACATGGTTGTTTATTATTCATAATAATATAGTTATAGTTATTTTATTTTAAAAATATAACTTAATTTATTACTGTATCCCCAAATAGGCGTAAAAAAATTGTATCTCCAAATGACATTTTTAAATTTTGCCCCCGCAAAGTAGGGGCTTCCCTGCTAGTTAATTATATAATATTCACAGAATTGGGATATGCTCCTCACAAAACGCACCTCACAATGGTCTCACGGGCACATCAACCCATGTATTAGGAACATCTTCCAATGAATAATAACACATTAAGTATAGGAGATGTTCCATACATGGTGAAATGTGCCTGTGAGATTAGTGTGAGGTGCGATATGTGAGAATCAGATCTGGTCTCACATTCACAACCATCTAGAACCCAGTTCACAGGTTCGACCATCTGGGTCAATCGAGAACATTGGTATGGTGTTGACTGCTAAGTCTGATATTTTAATAGTTTCAATACACTATGTCAGGCTGGATATATGGGGCTGCAAAAATAGAATTAATAGAATTCTGAGGTAGAGTGCAGTCTAAAAATCCCATACATTAAACCGTCATGATAAATGACCCGACATGAATCGACCCATTTATAGGGACCAATGAGAAATGCCAGTCCATTGGAAGTTTGAATATTGGATTGGGTGAGGGTCAAGTGAAATACATGCTTTTAATTAGGGTTAGGGACTTGGGGCAAATTTGGTAGAACACGAGTTGAAGGTCGGTCAGAGCATTGGAGAGTACTCCATCGAAAGAAGGGTCCTCTGATTGATCACTTGTTTGTCATATATTAGTCCTAATCGGTCAAAATTAAAGTATTGGGATTTGGGTCAATATCTTCTCACCATATCACCGAGACTCTATCTGACATTTCGTGACGGAAGGGGCAACTGATTAGCCCAGCCCAGGCTCCTCTCCCTCGCCCCTAAAATGGGTTGCTCGGTTTGAACTCAATTAAATTGGACTGGGCTTTTGATTTTTCAAAGTTGAGAGAAAAAGTTCTGAGGGAAAAAGGGATCTTCAATCGTCTCTCCCGAAGGAGCTCGTTGTAGACTAACCCGGATACGCCATTCGTGTGCAGTTAGATTCCAATCAACCTCTCAGATTTCAGATTTCGATACATCACACAACATCAAATTCGAATCCCAACAATTAATTTTTTAGGGTTTATTTTTTAAGTTTTTATCTATTTTATTAATTTACTTTAAATTTTTTATCTTTTTTTTTTCAATTTTTTTAATGACTTAATCCGACCTATTTCAAGACTTGACCCGCAGATCAGCTTGGCTAACCCTCCAAAATTTCCTATGATTCCCCAAAAGCACGGCCCGCCCGATTTATACACCTCTATGTCACCTTCTTGACAATTAGGAGCACAGAAAAGAGGTGAACTTCTTTGAATGTAACAAAGCAGACGTAGAGAATCACCAAATAACAGCAGTAGGATAGCAGCTAATGATGAAGCGGGTCATTTTTTAGTTAAGTGGGTCAATTGAAATTATCTAAACAAATTTATAAAAACCATTTAATGTCATCCCTACCTATATATTTCATCCAAATATATATACATGATTTAATGCTTAGTTTTGGGTCATAAATAAATCGTTTTTATAATAATGATGAAGTAGGTCATTTTTTAGTTAAATGGGTCAATCAAAATTATCTAAACAAATTTATAAAAACCATTTCATATAATCCCTACCTATATATTTCATCTAAATATATATACATGATTTAATACTTAAATTTTGGGTTATAAATGAATCATTTTTATAATAATGATGAAGCGGGTTATTTTTTAGTTAAGTGGGTCAATCAACATTACCTAAACAAATTTATAAAAAACATTTAACGCCATTCCTACCTATCATACTACTATTTCATCCAAATATATAATTATTTATACATGATTTAATCATTGAAAATGTCATTTTTGAGTTAAGTGGGTCCATTAAAATTAATATATTTATTAATTATATTAAATGAATCATCATCATTTTAACACAAACACGAACCCATTAACTTTGTGCTGTGTTCAAATAAGTCAAATATTATCAACCCAATTTAAATGAGGTTTGACCTAGTACATTAAAACCATTACCATTTTTCTCTGTCATTCTCAGAAATACTGGAATACTTGACACTTGCAAGAAAGGGATTAAACCAGTGCAAAATCAAAAGGTATGCTCTTTCTCATGCTTTTGAAAAACGAACCGATGACCGAACCGGTCAGGGGTCCGGTTATCAGTTCGAACGGTCTGACCATTCAATTCAAACGATCGGCCTGTTTTGACAAAAAAATAAAAAATTGGAAAATGATCAAAACCGTTCGAACGATTAATCGACCAATTCAGCGATTTACTGATCAAAATCAACAGTTTTGAGGGAAAAAACAGTTTTGGAGGAAAACAAAACCAGTCAAGTGACTGATTCCCGATTTTCCGGTCCGACCATCCGATCCGGTCCGATTCTGAAAAACACTACTCTTTCTCATGAGAAAGGAAAGAAGGAACCATATGCCCAACTGATGAACTGCCCAAGCAAATATCAATATGATTCAATGTCCAATTAATTTCGTCAAATTAAACCGTTGAACGACCGGTTGAGCCAGGATTATGATTAAGCTTTTCAGTTTTCACATCCTTGCCCCCATTGAGTGAAAGACAAGGAAGCCAAGTGCCAGCACTTCTTCGAAGCATGGCTGTGTAGTCAAGGTTATTGAGTTCACATGCTGGATCAAACCTTAGATAGAAATTGCCTTACAATCTTAATTAACGGGGTCCGGTCCATTAATTGCCTCGGTAGAATATCAAGACCGCCATTCAACTACTTAATTGGACCATTCTCCAGCTGGGTGCCTTCTCATTTCTCAACATTTTCATGAGTCAACTTCGGATCATTTATTCCCTGTTAACATTTTTCTTTCAACTTCGGAAGACTGGTGGCATTTGGCATGCCTTCTAATTTAATTGTTTAAGTATTCTTTTTTTTGAGGACAGTGTACAGAGAATGAGAGAATCTTTATTAAACTTAAATCAGAGAACGAGAGAGAATCTTTATCAAGTATTTTTTTTATATTAATTATTTGAATTTTAGATATATTATAGTTAAGATATAAATTAAAAATTAATTAAAGTAACAAGATGATTAAAACTAAACTTAAATACTTGTTGTAAATGCGCATATGCATTGCACATGAAAAATTTAAATTATAATAACACTTATTATTATTATTATTAACTTTTTGTATTCCCTTTCTATCATAAACAAAAATAAATTTTATTTTAAAAATTATGTTTATTTAATATGATGAATATAAAACACTAGAAATGTTTCCAAATGTTTTGGATAAAATTTTACACTTTTTCATTTTTTGTGTTCAATCTTTTTTTAAATGTTTATTATTCAATTATGACATAATGAGTTTCTTTGAAAAGTTAGATTATTGACCCACCATCTAAATAAGAAAATAACTTTTCTTTCAGATTAGTTTTAAGTTATATATTTCATCTACATTATATAAATAATTTCTACTTACCATACTTAATTTTTGTTTGACATAATTAATATGTAATTTTTTTATATATTCTATTGATTACTTGAACTTTTTCATTTTTTAAAGACTTACTATTTGGCTATCATGTCATCGATTAATTCATTTGACCTAAAGCACTAACCCACCGCCCAAAAAGAAAAATAGTTTGATTTCTATGCTGATATTAAATTTTGTATTACACTTCTCTCATTGATAAAACTATTTCTTATGTATAATACTTATTTTTGTTTAATATAATGAATGTATAATATAAGACATGTATCCAATATTTTACTTCTTATAAATATATAACATTAGATATGTGCCCCAATGTTTCTTTGTTTTTTTATTTTTGTGATCCTTTTTATTTTTTATTTTTTTAAAAAAATTACTATTTGGATGTGGCATCATTTCATTTCTAGGTTGATTTTAAATTTAGCATTCCATTTTCAACATTAATAAGAATACTTCTTACATTTCATACTTATTTTTGTTTAGTATAATGAATATACAATATTAGAGATATGCCCAATTCTTTTTTTTTGTATTATATATTTAATTTATTTTATTATTTAATTATGACATTATTTATTGACTCATTTGACCCCATATGGTAGAATTGGTTACCCACCACAGAGAGGGAAGAAAGTGGTCTTATTTTTAAATATAGGATTTAATGAGAGAATATACCTTAGATAAGAGATTTAATGAGTGAAAATAGGGAAATAGTTTTATTTCCAATTAGTTATAAAATTTACATTCTATTTTTTTCATTAATAAATCATTTTTTATTTATCATACTTATTCTTGTTTAATATGCTGGATATATGATGTTTAAAATGTTTTCATTTTTTTAATTTCTATATTTTTTTATATTTTATCCATTTTTTAATTTTATTATTTAATTGTGACAACATGGATTGTCCCATTTGACCCAAAATGATTATTTTCTTACCACCACATAGATGAAAACACTTTTTTCAAGGTATATTTTAAAAGTATAAGTTTTTGTGTTATTGAAATTATTAATTTATTATATATGGATTAAATTAATAGAACTTAATGATGAGTAGAAATAAAAATGCCCTAAATATATGATTCAATGAAGGTGAATGCAAGTTAATACCTTAAATGGTTGATTTAATGAGAGTGAATTGAATATCTTAAAATTACCTATTTTAAAGCCATTTAATATCAATAACCAATTACCCTATTTGCCCTATTTTTTATCAATAAATTTAAATATGGAGGGGTAAATTTAGTCCTCAAAAAATTCCAAAAATGTTATTGAGGCTATTCGTACTTTTTAAAATAGTATAGATATTGGACGTTTTCTACTCTTTTATCTAAACATACAACCGGTATAAAGAGGGCATATATGTCTTTTATTCCCACTTCAGAAACTGTCCACTATCCATTAAAATGTAAATGGGCCGGGTTGGATCCAATTCAAACCGAATGAAATATAAAAAATTATATATAAAAAAGAGAACATATAAAAATTACAAAAATATATTAAAATGAAGAAATCTGAGAATTACAAAAATATACCCTTTTTGCATTGAAAAAACACTTTTGTAATACCCTTTTTGCATTGAAAAAACACTTTTGTAAAAGTGTTTTTGAATAAGTGCTTTTATAAAAGTACTTTTGTAAAAGTTCTTTCATAAAAGTGCTTTTGTAAAAGTACTTTCATAAAAGTGCTTTCATAAAAATGTTTTTATAAAAGTGCTTCCATAAAAGTTTTTTTTTTTGTAAAAATGCTTTCATGTAAAAGTACTTTTATAAAAGTGATTTTATTAAAGTGCTTTCGTAAAAGTTCTTTTATAAAAGTGCTTTCGTGTAAAAGTACTTTTGTAAAACTTCTTTCATAAAAGTGCTTTTATAAAACAACTTCTGTAAAAGTGCTTTCAAAAAAGCACTTTTTTGAAAATGCTTGCGTAAAAGTGATTTCGTAAAAGTATTTTTATAAAAGTGATTTTATGCCGACTTTAGTTTCAAATTGGACAAGGGTTTGGCCTCATGATCGGATTATTGGAAATTTGGTTTAGGTCCAATTCAGATCAATAAGAATATGGACCAATTTATTTTGGATTGACCCAATCCAATAATTATATGGATCGTACAAATCTGATTTGATAAGGTTTGTATTGGACTGAATCCAACCCAAAGCTGGTTGATTGACACCCCTAACTGTTCAGAAACTGCCAGGGTGTTTGGAACTAGATATGGTAAGTGGAATAGTTTTATCTTCGTTTACTATATATGAAATAGAAAAGACTCGTGTAGGAAAATGAGAAAAAGAATTAGGATTTAGGCCGTTATTCTTTCATCTCATTGAGAAAATCAGAACCAAAGAATATGAGCTTTCTATATCTATCAGATTGACCGAACAATTGTCACGGATATTTTTGTTTTTTAAGGGATCACAGATCTTTTTCGACAAAACTGAAATGACGTTGTCTTGTCACTGAAAGAGAATAGAACAATACGGATAGACATGGTTTTTTTTCTACAGGTTCAGTAATCTTTCCAAAAATTCTCTATCATCAAAATTGAAGTAAAATGAATGGAATGTATAAATCCCCCCACCTCAATCCGTACATTGATTTACAATTATTTATTGGAGTAGAGAAAGACGCAAATTACAAATAAATTTGATCCAAAGAAAATACATCTGTTACATATTGAAATTGATTCTTTGTTAATGAGATTCGGACAGACATTTTAGATGGATACCTTCCATTGCTGATTAACTCCTATCTACTAAAAAATTTTCTGTAAATCTTGAATCATAAATTATAAAAGGGGATCCTCTTATGGGATGCTAGATTATATTGTCTAGGTACAAAGCAAAACGGGTCCATATCAACTCGTTTTTCCTATTTTTTTTTTATTAGCGCATAGCAGAGCAGCACCCAATATCAACGTCCAATTATGAAACCATTGGAAGAAGAGGATGAATCGAAATATAGCTGCTACACCAAAACTAGGCGCAAAGAACCAACCAGACCGACCTAGTGGATAAATCAAGAATATAGAAACAAAAATAACAATTGGAGCAGAGAATGTGCATTATGATGAAGGGGAATTTGGCCCAACCTCATAATCAAGAGACACGTAGACATAACTCAACACGGGTTACAGCTCAGCGTAAATCAGCTCGCTACAAAGTGACCTCGGGTACGCTAGTACTTCGAACTAAAGTTACTTCGGACTAAAATCGTCCTGGTACCAGTTTGTGAGCAGGACAACAGTGCCAAGTCCGCTATAAGTCGAGCTCTAACAGACGAGCCACCACGGAACGGGTCTACCTTAGTGCAAGATCACCTCGGTACTAAAGCACTTCAGCATTTGGGGAAAATCAAGTTTGTGAAACGCGAACTCAAGCAGCTCGCCAATAGACAGCTTGCCACCAAGTAGCCTGGCACTTCGTGAGTAGCCCGCTGCCTAGTCTGATCGACCTCCACATGGTAACCTTGAGGAGCACACCTCCATACTCTGTGTCCCACGAGACCGTACTTTACAATGGCAACATTAGTTCACCAACTCCCCGATTCAGACAGAAATGGCCAACCTCACAACAAGAGATGTTACTCCCAACTAACACGGTAGCGGGACCTGACACAGCGGAAATCTAGGACCTGCTCCACCAAACCCGTCAGGACCCCAGTATATAAAGATCTCACCTCCCCAGGGAAGGGGGGAAATGTGTAGTCTTTGCTCTCTAGCTCTCTAACTCACTATTATCATCTTCAAGCTCTCTATTATCCTTGTGTTCTAACTTAGCCATCGGAGTGTCCCCGCCGGGTGAGCCACCCCGGGATCTCTGACTCCTCGGGTGTTCTAACTTATCCCTGTGTTCTAACGATTTTCCACAAAGTGGTGACGAAACGTATAACTTGTACAGATCTTTCCATTTTCCAATTCGATCCGATCCATTCGTTCATAGAGCTATTACTCGATCGCAGACATTTCTGGAACACCTCTAACAGAGGGACAAATAGTCAATTTTGAAAGAACTTATTGTCAACCTCTTTCAGATATGAATCTATCTGATTCAGAAGGGAATACCTTGCACCAGTTTCTCAATCTCAATTCAAACATGGGTTTGATTAAGATATGTATGTATGTATATATGTATGTATGTATGTATGTATGTATGCAGATGTATGTATGTATGTATGTATGTATGCATGCATGTATGTATGTATTTATGTATGTATGTATGTATGTATTTATGTATGTAAGTATGCATGTAACTATGTATGTATCAGTATGTGGGGCCATTACTGCAAGGTCTTTGGTTATTATTTTTTTTTGGCACTAAATGAATATACTACAACACTTTTGTTTAGCAACAATATAATAAATCTTCTCCAAATGGAGGGTGATTTGGCCCGACCTCATAATAAGGGGGCACGTGGACATGACTCGACATAGGTGCCAACTCGGCATTGCCAGCTCGCTACAAAGTGATACTCCACTACCTCGAACAAAAATTCTTTGAGCTAAGATCACCCTGAGCTAAGGGCACCTCGGTACCAGGTTGCGACACCAGTACCTAGTTCAGTTCGAGGTGTACGAGCCTTACCTCGAGAACATCAGTTCGAGGGGAAACCAGCTCGGGCATGCCGATCTGTCCTCGATATAATTTCGAAAGTCACTCCAACGATTCCCGACTTCTGTGGGATCACGCTGAAGGGATGAGAGATCCATCGTATGGACGCTCGAATCTTGCAGAAAAGAATTGACGAATTTCAAAAATTTATCTCCTTCCTACTGGGAATCACATTCCATTTTTTTAGAAAAATCATATTTTTCAAGGATTAATCTTGAACCAAGAACCGAACTAGATCTGAACAAGAACAGTAGGAGAGGAATATACCTGATACGGAGAAACAATATCTCCCAATGGAGATGTTCACACTCAAGGAAGGAACCAAAAACTATTCCCACTGAAGATGGCACAGTGCAGGATGGAGCATAATTAGCAACATTCTTCAAAAGAACCAGATCCTTCACAATAATCAGCTGGATGGCATGTGAGCACGACTTCTAATCAGTCATTTCACAAAGTACTGATATCAAGATCCAATCTTGATCACTCCTACTGGGATGAGGAGGTCGAACTGGTAGTTGTGGCGGCGGCAGGAAGGAGGCAACAAGAAAGAATTAGCACAATGGTGCTATATTATTTCTTTTGTGATTTCAGCTTTGAAGAGAATGTGAATTGAATCTCTAAACACTGCCGCCCCTCCTCCTTTTTTAACCTTAAAGGGATTAGCTCCTAATCCCATTAGGAGTTGCCGATCCAAATCATATTTGGATCTGAATTCCCTTTAAGAGATAAGGATAGACCCTTATCTTATCTGCAGATTATATCATCCCTCTCTTAATCTTATCAGGAGGTTTCCAGATCTGAATTTGTATTAAGATTTGGACTCTCTGAGTGGATAGGGTAAGACCCTATCCTATATGCTAATCTAATATCAGATTCACCCCTTCTTTAACTAATCAAATTAGTCCAGTTTGAAATGGGTTTTAGTCCCATTAATAGTATGTGCTCACTTAGCCTTCCAAATTGCTGCTCTGTTGGGATTCCTTGTATGGCGTGGGGCCTAAACATTGATCTACACATCAACACAAGGGTTCGGCCCAACCTTTGTTACAAGGCCTAGCCAAATTCAGTGGAAAGCCCAATGAACCCCCTGAGCCCATCACATGGACTCTATGGGGCCAACACTTACACTAAGTGGTCCCTGGGCCAAGCCACCTTGTAACACCCAAGGACTGTGGGCAGATGCAAGATTACCCCATTAGGTATAACCCTCAAAGGCCTTACACTTAACCTGTCAGCCCATAATGATCAAATACTATCGGACAAGAGAGGACCTCTCCCTCGGCTGCAAGGAACAATGCTACACTCTCTACTCACATGGATCCCGGGAATTAAAACTTTTTTGCAAACAAATTGAAACCGTAATATATATATTTTTATATCTCATATAAATTATATTTTGCAAAACAAATCTCAACGATTGAAATCGGCTGCCGACAGTCTTGGTTTCCATCTGAGAGAGTGCATCCCTGATCATTACCTTTGTCCGACAAATGGGTTGATCCTGTCACTATGATCACCCACTCAGATGAATTCTCGGACTGCCCTAACATACCCAGGTTTTGACCCCCGCTAAGGATTTCACTGATTGATATATCAAAGACACCCCAATCCGACACCTAGTGCATTATCATAATCGAGTCTAAGGGTCAGGTGTATCTTTCCAATTTTGCCCATCTATCTCTAAGGTCTAGGGCAATACTGAAAATCTGGTCCGGTTCAAAGATTAAATTAATCTTACACTGCATGTGCCTTGGGTCTCACCCTGGCGGCTGAGAAAGGCACCCCAACATTTGGGGTAGCGCACCAATGTCAGCCTTGGTAGGATAAATCTCCCCAGACTTACCCAACGACTGTGAACATTCTAAACTAACACGAGTCTCATTAAGTGTTCAGTTTAAGAGTATTATACAGAAACACACCATAGGAACATGAATCAAATATGTATTTTATTCATTTACAATAACTTCATAATGTACATCATTCTGATTGGAGCTAAGGGCATACAACTGTCTAACAACTCCCATTTGCACTCAGGTCCAATCTGGTATAAGCCGTAGTCTCATACTTTCCACGTGTTTCTCAAACACTTTTTGTGGCTTAGTCAATGGGTTTGCTACATTTTTCGCTGACGCTACCTTCTGAATCAGGACTTTCCCTCTTCCAACAATTTCCCGCAGTGCATGGTACTTCCTCTCGATGTTTTTTCGACTTCGAGTGGGCTCGTGGTTCCTTAGCCTGAGCAATTGCTCCATTGTTGTCACACAACAACGGGAAGGGTGATGTGCTGGATGGAACTACTCCCAACTCGTGAACGAACTTTTTCATCCACACGGCTTCCTTGGCAGCTTCATTTGCGGCAATGTATTCGGCTTCGGTTGTGGAGTCTGCCGTGGACCCCTGTTTGTTGCTTTTCCAACAAATAGCACACGATCCTATCATGAAAACGTACCCAGATGTAGACTTTCTATCATCTAGATCCGACCGGAAATCGGCATCAATATACCCCTGGATCTGTAGTGAGCTACCATCGAATACCAGACAAAACTCTTTTGTCATTCGAAGGTACTTAAGTATGTATTTCACAACAGTCCAGTGCTCCTGCCTTGGGTTGGCCTGAAATATGCTTACCACACTCACTGCCTGAGCAATGTCAAGACGAGTGCACAGTATGGCATACATGCCCACAATCTCCTCAGAGGTCTTGGGAGATATATTTTTGGAGAGAGTGACTCTGCGCCTGAAAGGAACATTTCCTTTCTTGGAGTTCTCCATGCTGTATTGCTTGACAATTTTGTCAATGTAAGCAGATTGGGATAATCCTATTATCCGCTTCGATTTATCTATATAGAGACGAAGACCTAGTATATAAGATGCTTCTCCACAATCTTTCATGGAGAATTGCTGTGACAACCATACTTTCACCGTAGTCAACTATCCTACATCATTCTCAATGAGTAGAATGTCATCTACATACAGAACCAGAAACGTAATCTTATCACCACTGGTTTTCCTGTAAACACAGGGTTCATCCAGATTTTGCTCAAAGTCAAAATTTTAGACAGTAGAGTCAAACCGGATGTTCCAATCCTAGAATCTTGCTTAAGCCCATATATGGATCTATTTAATTTACATACCATGTGTTTCTGATCCGCAACTATAAAACCTTACGGTTGCTACATGTAGATATCTTCAGTAAGATCTCTATTCAGGAATGCAATTTTGATATCCATTTGCCAAATCTCATAGTCATGGTATGTTGTTACAACTAGCAGGATCCTGATGAATTTAAGCATGGCCATAGGCGAAAAGTTTTCCTCATAATCGATGCCCTCTTTCTGAGTGTACCCTTTCGCCACCGACAAGCTTTGAAGGTTTCAACCTTGCCATCGGGGCCCTTCTTCCTCTTGTAGATCCATTTGCAACCAATTGCTTTTACCCCGGAGGGCGGATCTACTAGAGTCCAGACTCCACTAGCCTCCATTAAGTCTATCTCAACTCTCATGGCATCTGCCCACTTAAGGGAGTCTATGTCCAACATAGCTTCTGCATAAGTCATTGGATCCTCCTCATTAGTCAAGGTTTCCACTAGGTAACTATCCTAGTCATAACCAAAATGGACTAGTGGCCTGAATACCAAAGTAGATCTTCTAGGTTGGTCATTACCTGGAACTTGTGGGACACCTCCCACTATATCCGAGCTCTCATCATCAAGAACAATTTCCTGATGATGATTGTTCAGGATGTATTCATTTTCCAAGAATTGTGCATTTCGACTACAGAACACTTTCTGCTCACTTGGGTCATAGAATAAGTAACCCACAGAGCCTTTTGGGTAGCCTATAAATAGGCAACGACTGGTTTTGGATTCCAACTTGTCCAAACTTGTTCTTTTAACATTTGTCGGACAACCCCAAATCTTCAAGTGTCGTACACTTGGTTTATTTCCAGTCCAAAGCTCATAGGGAGTCTTCAGAACTGATTTGGTTGGAACTCGATTTAGCATGTAAATCGCAGCCTCTAATGCGTATCCCCAAAAGGATGTGGGCAACTCTGAGTGTATGAGAAGTGACCAGACCATATCCAATAAGGTCCTATTCCTCATCTCTGAAACACCGTTAAGTTGTGGTGTAGCAGGAGGAGCTAATTGTGATACTATCCCATTGTCCTTTAAGTAGTCCCTGAATTCGTCAAAGAGATGCTCGCCACCTTGATCAAATCGAAGGGCTTTAATTTCTCTCCCCAACTGTTTCTCGACCTCTTGTCTAAACTCTTTGAATTTTTCAAAGGATTCAGATTTATGTCTCATTAGGTACACGTAACCATATCGAGAATAATCATCGGTAAATGTAATGAAGTATACGTGTTGGTTACGGGTCCTAACACTCAGGGGACCACATACATCAATATGTATAAGGTCAAGCGTGCCTGTACATCTTTCATGCTTACCGTTAAATGACTGTTTTGTCATCTTACCCTGAAGGCAAGGCTCACAAGTGGGAAGATCTTCTACAGTTAGAAAATCCAAAGGACCATCCTTTACCAGTCTTGTGATTCGGTCAATACCGATATGGCCAGGTTAGTAATGCCACAGGCACGTGGGATTAGCTGTTTCACGTACTTTTTTCTGGGGTTATCAGCCGATGTAGTTTTGCTTATGCTAGTTTCTAGAGAATGATGTAGAACATAGAGACCGTTCTCCAGTTCCCCATATGCGATGAATTTATTATTTCTTTTAATAGTAATCGTATTATTGAAAAAGACAGAATATGCATCTGCACACAGTTTAGAGATAGAAATCAAATTTCTTCTTAAATTTTGCACAAAAAGACAATCTTTAAGTACAATGGATAATTCTCTAAAAAATAACTCTACAGTTCCTATTGCTGTAGCCGCAACACTTGCAGAAGTCCCCAAGTAGAGTGTCACTTTACCTTCATTCAGCCTTTTGCTTATCTTGAACCCCTGTAGTGAGTTACACGCATGAGTTGAAGCCCCGGAGTCAATACATCAGGACGTAGAATCCACCAATAAATTGGTTTCTATGACACAAGATTCAAAATTACCTTTCTTGGATTCCAGGTATTGAGGACAATTCCTCTTCCAGTGGCCGGTCTGTTTGCAGATGTGACACGTATCCGATGCTCTGTCTTTCTTTTGCTTCTTAGGTTTGGCAGCTTTTTTCTGGGGCTTCTTTGCCTTCATCTTTTTCTTGCCTGATTTGCTAGTTTCAACAAGCATAGCCATAGGCTCATCCTTTTTAATCAGTTCCTCGGCCCTCTACAATATATTGCTGAGTTCCTGAGCGCTGACATTCAGCTTGTTCATGTTGTAATTCATGATGAATGGATTAAAGGAAGGAGGCAAAGAATTAAGGATGGCATCCACTTGTGTGGCAAGATCTAGCCCGGATCCAAGAGCCTTAAGTTCGTTAATGTAGCCCATCATCCGAAGACAATGGTTGTGAACCTGCTGGCCCTTGGATATCTGCGCGGTCATGAACTGTTAGGACTTTCTGCCAAGTAGAATGATTCTGCTCTTCGTACATCGTCTTTAAACTATCAAATATGTCATTGGCTAGTTCGATCTGATCGAACTGCCTCTGTATTGGATTGTCCAGAGAGGTAATGATATAGCAGCGGGCTAGGGAGTTTTTATCCTCCCAATCTTGGAATTCCCTCCTTCGGGCCTCAGAAACCCTATCACCCGGACACTCCAGGGCAGGATTTTTAACTACCTTATCTAACTTCTCAGAAGTTAGGACCAGCATGAGGTTATGGTACTAGTCGACATAGTTCGGTCCCTTAAGCTGTTGTCATCAAGAAGCTTTGCAAATTGTCTGTTTGCCATTTTCTGATAAAACAACAAACATTAGCCCACAACCTAATTTGATTCATGTTTATTACATAGAAATTACTTTTAATCTATGTTCAATTCCCATTTGTTCATCTCTGAGATTTCCCTCCCATCTCAGTGATAGAGACAACGACTTGTCTCTGGAAATGTGGGAAACCACATAGGGTGCATGGAGCCTATTGTTTAAGCTGCAAAACCCCACCACCTTTCTGTAAAGGATCATATCCACTCATCATATTCATGAACGCCAAGGTACCATGAGAGAGTTCCCATTTTCTGGTGAAGCCCCTCCCACATTGGTTTATGATGCCTTTATCATCTTATGAAACACTCAGACAAGCCCAATAGCAAATGGATAGCCCATTTTCTGTTGTGTTTCCTCATTACTGAAGGACCCATCTTCATGTTAATGATGAAAGGCCTTTAGAGAGTTCATCATATGAACCTCCCTATCACATGCACTCATATTGCTGGAGGGAACAAAATTACGCCTAGCTTAATTTGGGTCTAACCAAAGTGGCTCCTACTGACTTACATAAAGTCAGATTTCGGTGGGCCCAAATCGGCTAGGGTTCTGCATGTACCATTTTCCAGGGGTGTGGGGTCCACCAATGAGGGAGGTCATCCAGAGACCTTTAGGGACACCATGGCACTGATGTGCATTCAGCCATGGTGTGCACAAGAGCCACTATCGAATCTGCATGAGCCAAACATTTATGACCCATGAACGTAGCACATCACACATCCATACATCACATGCAGGGAAGAATTGATTCAATCAATTAATTATCTGTAAAGCCCATAATTAAAGCCCAATTTGTTCCATAATATTAACAATTATTATTATCTAGGTATATGGGCTGAATTAGGGCTCATCAGTTCGGCCCATATAGCTTAACTATAAATGTGGACTTTTAACAGTTTTAACAATTTAAAACTGGGCCATATAGGTTGGGCCGAATTAAACATTTAATTAATCGTCAATCCTTAGGCCCATTAGTGGGAAAAAATAGGGCTGATATTAAGCCTTGATCGGACCCCAGATTCGGTCCAATCGGTTTGGACCAATCTTGGATCGAATGGGTCTAGGGTTTGACTTTTAATTTAAGATTTAATTCAAGAAAATAATCTGAAATTAATTACTGATTAAAGAAAAAACAAGAATCAATCAGATAGGGCTGTTCGTAGAATCCATCCTGCAAAACAGAAGTTAGATCACAGTTTGCAGTTTCATAAACTGTAAATGCAGATAGCGATTCTCCCATCTGCAAAATCTCATTCCTTGCGCCGCCATCTTCGATCCAAAATAAAATAAATAGAAAACCTAATTTCTATTAATATTACATCAGATCGAATGCCTATACATTTAGTCTAAAAATAAAAAAAAAATTTTATAGACCAAATGAATAAATAAATCAAGAATCTGCAAATCGCAAATCTCCACGAGCCAGGAAAATTTGATCTCCACTTGTACAAACAACCCATAAATCAAGAAATCCATAAAGAACAATTCCAAACAAAAATCTGATTTATATAAAATTTAATTACAGATTATTCATCCAAAAAATTGGGTACAATTTCCCAAAAACCCTAATTTGTGCCAATCGGGTAGAACGCCTTCTGCCCATTTGTGCAGGTTCAGACCTGCATTAATTCGGTTCAAGACTTGAACCTGGCTCTGATACCACTAAAGGGATGAGAGATCCATCGTATGGATGCCCGAATCTTGCGGAATAGAATGGGTGAATTTAAAAAATTTCTCTCATTCCTACTGGGAATCGCATTCCCTTTTTTTAGAAAAATCATATTTTTCAATGATCAATATTGAACCAAGAACCGAATCAGATCTGAACAAGAACAGTAGGAGATGGATATATCTGATACGGAGAAACAATATCTCCCAATGGAGGTGTTCACGCCCAAGGAAGGAACCAAAGACTGCTCCCATTGAAGATGGCGCAGTGCAGGATGGAACAGAATCAACAACATCCTTCAAAAGAACCAGATCCTTCGCAAGAATTAGCTGGACGACACGTGAGCATGACTTCCAATCAGTCATTCACAAAGTACTGATATCAAGATCCAATCTTGATCACTCCTACTGGGATGAGGAGGTCGAACTGGTAGTTGTGGTAGTGACAGGAAGGAGGCAACAAGAAAGAATTAGCGCAATGGTGTTGTATTCTTTCTTCTGTGATTTCAGCTCTGAAGAGAATGTGAATTGAATCTCTAAACACTGTCGCCCCTCCTCCTTTTATAACCTTAAAGGGATCAGCTCTTAATCCCATTAGGAGTTGCTGATCCAAATCATATTTGGATATGAATTCCCTTTAAGAGATAATGATAGACCCTTATCTTATCTACAGATTAGATCAACCCTCTCATAATCTTATCAGGAGGTTTCCAAATCTGAATCTATATTTAGATTTGGACTCTGAGTGGATAGGGTAAGACTCTATCCTATCTGCTAATATAATCTCAGATTTTCCCCTTCTTTAAACGATTAAATCAGTCCAGTTCGAAATGGGCTTTAGGCCCATTAATAGTATGTGCTCACTTAGCCTTCCAAATTGCTGCCCAGTTGGGCTTTCTTGTATGGCGTGGGACCCAAATATTGATCTACACATCAGCCACAAGGGTTCGGCCCAACCTTTGTTACAAGGCCTAGCCGAATTCAGTGGAAATCCCAGTGAACCCCCTGAGCCCATCACATGGACTCTATGGGCCCAACACTTACACTAAGTGGTCCCTGGGCCAAGCCACCTTGTAACATCCAGGGACTGTGGGCAGATGCAAGATTAGCCCATCAGGTATAACCCGCAAAGGCTTTACACTTAATTTCTCATCCCATAATGATCAAACACTGCTCGACAAGAGATGACCTCTCCCTCGGCTACAAGGAACAGTGCTGCACTCTCTACTCACATGGATCCCGGGAATTAAAACCTTTTTGCAAATGATTTAAAACCATAATATATATATTTTTATATCTCATATAAAATATATTTTGCAAAACAAATCTCAACATTGAAATCGGCTACTAGCAGTCTTGGTTTCCATCTGAGAGAGTGCATCCCCGATCCTTACCTTTGTTCGACAAAGGGGTTGATCCTGTCACTATGATCAACAGTCTTGGTTTCCATCTGAGAAAGTACATCCCTGGTCCTTACTTTTGTGAGACAAAGAGGTTGATCCTGTCACTATGATCTCCACTCAGATGAATTCTCGGACTGTCCCAACATACCCAGGTTTTGACCCCCGCTAAGGATTTCACTGATTGGTATATCAAAGACACCCCAATCCGACACCTAGTGCAGCATCATAATCGAGTCTCGGGGTCAGGTGTATCTTTCTAGTTTTTTCCATCTATCTCTAAGGTCTAGGGCAATACTGCATGTGCCTTGGGTCTCACCCTGGCAACTGAGACAGACCACCCCAACATTTGGCAGCACACCAATGTCAGCCTTGGCAGTATAAATCTCCCCAAACTTAACGAATGACTGTGAACATTCTAAATTAACACAAGTCTCATTAAGTGTCTAGTTTAAGGGTATTATACAGAAACACACCACAGGAACATGAATCAAACATGTATTTTATTCATTTACAATAATTTCATAATGTACATCATTATGATTGGAGCTAAGGGCATACAATTGTATAACACATGCCTCATAACAGCTAAGCATTATCTTCCCGTTCAATCCGGGTAGAAGTGATTAGCCTTATCAACTGATAATGTTGTCTCCAGATAATGTGGAAACAAATGTTGTGGGAGCCGATAGAGAACCTCAAAACTACACCCCTTTTGGGACTACCCACATTATGCACCAACGTAATTGAGCCATCACTCGTAACAGAGATTTGGAATCAAATCTAGCCTGCACTAGGGTTGGGGCTTATGGGATTTGGGGGATGGCTTCCCCTAATTTGTCTAGCCCCATGGAGTTAATGGGCCATTACTTGGTATAATGTAAAATTTTGGCTAATAAACGTGAAAATGCAAGTTTGAGCATGAGGTTGTGAAAATGCAAGTTTGAGCATGAGGTAAGTCACCTTGTGAAAAAAAGGCCAAAGGTTAAAAAAAGTACAATTATATAAATTTAAAATCAATACATCATCTTTTTTGTATTCATATAAATTTATTTGAGGTGTATATACAAGTCAAAGAGTTACCACTTTTTTATATTTATTTTTCAGTGGTTTTTTCAAACCAATATTTTCCAGCCTATTTCGAGGTGAATTATCCTATAATGTAGTAGCTGAATTGCATACATATTTGGATCAGTTATGGGGGCCAATGTTCCTAAGGAGGATTTGTTGTTTGTATCGTGTTTTACATATAGGGGGCATTATTTTGAGAGAGGGAAAATTGGTAATCCCATTGATCAAGAAATTCATGTTCTTTTTTTCAAAAATGCCCTTCTAATGATGATTTTTATGACTAAAATTATCATTAATTTATTTACCTGATAAATAAAAAAACAAGGATAAATGCACTTACCTAGGTAAATGCACTTATTTACCTGAAAAAGTAATGAAGCCCTGATGTGGGAAAATATAATAAAAAATAATAATAATAATAATAATAATAATAATAATAATAATAATTTTCATGATGGCAATGTCGAAATAGAAATGCTAACATATTATAACAACAAGTCAAAATTTTCATCCTGTCTGTCTGTCTATTGGGGAATCTATATCTTTAGAATCTATAAAGTGGAGAATGACATCAACTAATTAATCTACAGTTTATCACAAGAAAATTGAGAACATTGTTTATATTTTTGAAAATTTGTTTTTCTTTTTGTGATTTCATATTTCAGACTCACATGCTTGCAACACAAATTTGGAATCATAAATAGATCATTAAGTTCAAATTACTACTCCAAAACCTATTAAAATTGTAGCACAAAGATGTTCTCGGCTAAGGTTTGATGTATTTTCTTTTTAAAATAGCCAAGGAACAAAGAATTCTATTTCAAAAATAACTTTTTTTTTTTTTTTTATTTAGAGAAATTAGACAAGAGATGGATTTGGACCATTTGGTGATGAATTTCTAATTTGTTCATGTGCTGCTGCCGGGTAATTAATCAATTATGCTAACAGACATGCTTTATTCTAACCTTGGTTCAGTGGGTTTTCAACGGATGGATTTGAACTCTTTTTTTATTTTTATTTTTTGATAAATGATAATTAATCGAATCCAATTGGTTGGTGGGTTCTGCTTGTGCAGAGTATGAGAAATGGGACAAAGATTGAGGAAAGCAATCATGATAGATAACCCCACAAATCACAACCGTCCACTGCAGAAACTATTAATTAAGAGGCCATTTTTGCGATGGTCAAGGACAGCTACTGCTCGAGATGTTGTTGATTTGATGTGGGCCCACCATAGAATGGGTATTCCGTACACCATTTGGATGCAACTCGATTGGTGGGCCACATAATTCAATCTGCAGGCACTAGACAGTGATGCTCTATCTATTCATCCCATGATCCCATCCTGTAATCCTGTTGTTTTATTTATGGAAAGTACGAAGTAACGCTCCCTTTTTCGGTTATCTTTGACCATTTGACTTTCCAAACAGACCCTGCCATCTCCCCCCTTCAGGGGAGTTCTAGTTCTAGCCTTCTAGGTTCTTCCTGTCCTGGGCCTGGCATCTCTGGCCTTTATTATCCAGCCAAATGCAAAGAAGCTGAGGATCCGGATCATGATGGCTCGGGTCAACGGTCAACCCACCAACCCAATTAGATTTGAGGTATGCATAGTATAGCCTGTGAAAGAAAGTTGCCCATAGTAACACAGAAGCAGATTTATGAATTAAGATGAGTATGGTGTGCTTTCAAGCTTTCGGTTGCTAGTTGGTCAAGCTCTCTCCAATGGGCTGACGACCTGTTTGTTAGGGGACCAGTCCCTTTTTAAATGAGTTACCTTCTTCCCTTCGGCTTATTCTTCTTTTCATTATTATTAAGGGGGCTCTCTTTTTTCTTTTCATTATTATTTATTGGTGGCCTTTTAAAAGGCTTTAAATTCAAACCTGGTAGACTTTTTTACCCATCAGTTCACATGTCATCATTTGAATGACTATTTCATTATTATTTGTCTTATCCTTTTTTAATCTTTATAATAATAATAACTTTTAAAATGAATGTAAATTTTTTGTTCTTTATTTACTTTTTAAGGTCATAGTAGTTTTGTTTTAGGGCTGGCCCATTAAGAGGGTTCAAGCTTTGATTGAGCTGATTTCTCTCAGCTACTTTGGAGCAGCCACCATGACAAAGCCACATTTTTTTTTTTTTTTTTGTTGTAAAATAGTCATTTGGGTTTTATGATGTTTTCACCAAACATTATTTATAAACTGTTTAAATGGGGTCTACTTATAAAGCCAAAATCCACTGCATAAAAGCCCTAGAGGTAGTGACTTTGGGAGAATAAACAGCTCAACTAGACAGCATAATTTTTCATGGAAGGAGCCGTTACTTGGTGGTGCAATGATGAATCCGGATCTACTTCTTACATAGCGCTCCTCACATCATGTATCAGCAGCACATCAATAACACTTTACATATTTGTATGTTATAAGAAATGTTTCAAATACATGGTGGGATGTAACTGTAAGGTCAGTGTGAAGAGCACTCTGTGAATAGCAGCTCTCAATTCAAAATTTTGAGCTGATAAGTGTGTGAACATGGTGGATTTGAGTGTTAGAGAGGTTATTTGGCAAAAAAGTGCCAAAAGATAAATTTGTATCCAATCTATCCCTCCCAAAGACCTTGAATAACCAGGATTATTATTGGATAATGGTCCTTTCTTGAAAGAGAAAAAGAAAAGACTGAAGAAAAACAGAAAGAAAAGAAAAAGAAAAAGAAAGAGAGAGACTAACAAGATGTAGTCATTAATATGATGATTTACTTAGAATAGAATAATAGGTTGTTTAATTGTTTTCACTTGTATCACTTTGTCAATAAGGCAGTTGATCTTTTCATTCATCATCACTTCATCCAGTTCATTGAAATTTCGCAAGCTTAACTAATCTGTTCGTATCAGTCAATGGCGAGGCCTAGTCAGCAGAAACACATTCGACGAAAAACTATGATTATTTTACTGAAGGTTTTCTATATTCTGAGTAGTACTTTCCTGTCGAGCTCTTCAGCGAGTCGTGATTAATTAGTCTTCTTTCCTTCTTTTACATATGTTTAAACGAACAAATGGACAGGAAAAACGTAACAATGAAAAAACAAAAAGCAATTGCCCAATGTTATTGCATCTTTCAACCCATTGTACTAATTTGAAACATTGGTGTTTAGTGATTCAAATAACACTGCTTATTGAACTAGGTAATTTCCTAACTACTTGAATTATCGAATTAGTTGATCAAGAATAGAAATTACATTGAACCGAAGAACTGAATTATCTAGATTCAAGAATAAAAATCTATACTATATAAAGCAGATATAAGAATGAATTTGATGCTGCTCATAAAAATTAAATCCAAATATTGTCTATAGCATGTGCTTTTATATTATTATAGTGAATGCAAATTATGCTTATGATGTTCATCTCACTCATCTCCATTCAAATAAACCTTATCACAGGATGCACGTACATGAATCCTGTTCTACCATTCCACTCTATTTGGTGCTATATCCATTTTTAATTCATGGACCCTTAAATCCTGTTCCACCGTTCTCATATCCTTATAAAGGGTTCAGTTCGCTGATCACAATACATTGTTGGTCATGTTTATTCAGCCACACATTAGGAACATCTTTTATACTTTTATGCTGCCGATATTCTATATGTACAGCCAATGTTCAAAATATGTATTGTATTGGGTCTTTCTCGATATACCCCTACAGGGGGTGTGTCGGGTCAGGCCATGGTTCAGAGGGTATCCGGGACTTAAACCGACTCTTCTGAATTGATTTCGAAAGAAATAAGGGTCCGTTTAGTTCGTAGTTGGAATCAGAATCGAAATTCTTTAGAATCAGAATCGGAATGGTCCATTCTCATAATTTATTTGGTTCAGATAGGAATGGGAATGAGAATTAAAATCAACAGGAATGAGATTTCATTCCCAAAGAAGGGGCAGGGAATGGCCATTCCCTCAAATGGGAGAATGTCATTTCAGCAGGAATGGGGATGGGATTCTCATTCCTCCCAATCAAACAGTTGGAACCGGAATAACCCATTCTGATTCTGATTTCTGATTCCAGACCACTATTCCTGCAAATCAAACGGATCCTAAATAAAACACACACACAAAAAAAAAAAAATACTGATACAAGTTGATGTATCAATATTTAGAACCTTGTGTGCAGCTAAGTGAAAGTGGCCAGAAATGTGTTGTGGTAAGCTGGACTCCCTTATAACAATCAAAACAAAAAGCCAATATTGATTCAGTCGGTATTGGTGACTTAGATGATAAAAGTTATCTTCTAGGAAACCGAAAATTTTCCTTAATCTTTTGCATTTAGGCTATGTTTGGTTTGAAGGAAGAGGTAGGGAAGGGAAGGGAAAGTTAATTCCATTAGGTGTTCCTAATCTTAAATGACTTCAAAAATAAAAAAAACGCATCTATATTGGAGGGATGCCGACTGATCATCTCAAGTACAGATCATCTTTAATTTGTCCCGTCGGATGACCAAAAATTCGAACTAATTCAATGATTCCACACTTCTAAAACGAGGCATAATCTTGAGCCAATCCTGCCCTTCCCCAAATGGCCCCAAATATCATTAATGCACCATTATCCAACTGAACTAGCGCTTACATATAAATCTGTCAGACTTTTTGAACCTGCTTACACGTCCAAATCCAAAATCACCCAGCCCACTTGGCCAACTACAGAGCTAACTTCGCCCGAGTAATTCCACTCTGAATTTTGACTGTATTTAGAAACAAAAAGGCTACAAACACTGTTTTAGGTGTGCTCACTGCTCACTAAGCATGGAGCTTGACATCTTTTGACGTCTATGGGTCTTAATCTTCTCTCTTTCCTGGCACAAGGCACACAGAAGATATAAAGCCCAGGCCCAAGCCCATTTAGACAAGAAGAGATAGATAGTAATTTTGACTAACCCCAGTTTTCAGCACAGGATTCAAGAAAATCCTCTTTAAAGGTAACTCACTGGTCCCCGTTTTATGGACACCGCGTGTCTTCAATTAACCAAAGGAGCCAAAGCCATGACATAGTCGCATAGAGAACCTTTGACCTCTCTCTCTCTCCCTCTTCTCTACAATTAAATAAAGAGATCCCCAGAGCTCCTATCAAGTATTAGCTCAACACCACCACCAACAAAAGCGTCGGCTCTCACATCAGAATTCAGAACCATCAAATCCTCCCCCTCTCTCTCCCCTCTCTCTGCGATGAAGGGGAAAGGTTTCTCCTTTATTGGGTTTCTGTGAACGACGATCAGAACAAATTTATCCATAAGAATAGAACATGGGAGTGCCAGACGGAAGAAAGAGAGAGAGGTAACGGTGCAAATTGGGTAAATGAGGTGTAAGAAGCATCTCTCCGACCTCAGCAGCAGCGTCGGCGTCTGCGCTTCTTGTCTCCGTGAGCGCCTCTTCGCTCTCATCGCCGCTCAAGTCCAAGCCCAAGCCGAAGAACGCCGGAAATCTGATTCACATCCACCGCCGCTGGTCTTTCCCCGCTCCGTCTCTCCTTACGTTTGCCGCCGCTCGGACGATTCCTCTTGGCACCACAATCACTTCGATCAACGATTTTACAGTACTCCTCAAGTGGGACCCACCTCAAGCTCCGCCGCGCATGGTCGTAAGAAGAAACACAGCAAGTTCTCTCTGCTCTCCTCCCTTTTCACCTCCAGATCGAAAGATCATCGCCACGAAGCCGACGACGAACATCAATCTAGAGTTTCAAGATTTTCTAGAGATTCAATTTCCTCTTCGTCGTCCTCTCCGATCTCATCCTCCTGGTTCTCCTCTATTCTCCCAAGTCGTAGTAGGAAAAAACAATCCCGGCTATTCTCCCTCGACGAGACTGCTACTGCTACTGCTGCTACTACAACCACCACTACTACATGCAGTCGTCGGCCATGCCGGGCGAGGGATCGAGGAATGTCGCCGTCAAAGGGCATCAATGAAGGCAAATACTACGAAGACTACGAAGTTTCTCCTTCGGCGAGTGGGTACTCATCGGATGCCTCCCAAAGTCGGTGGAAACACCTGATGACGGCGCCGGCAGTTCGACGGAGAGAACCTCCACAGCACAACCGAAACGTTTCGGGATTGGCGTTCTGTTTGAGCCCGTTGGTGCGGGCGAGCCCCAATACCCACCGGAATAATGGGTTTTCCGGGGATATGGGGTTTTCCGGCGAGATTAGAGTGCCGTCGAACAAGCCGCATCATCTGTCGACGGCTGCATCGTTCTGTGCCAACAGATCGAGAAAGCTAGCAGATTTCGGGAGGTACGACAGTTTCAACCATTGATTACCACGACGAATGACGGCATCTTGGTATTTTTTTGGGGACGGTTTTGCCCTTGTAATTTAGTGGGTTTTACTGCATATAGATCTGAATCTCCATCTAATCTGATCATCACTCCCTTATCTACGGTTCAGAAAAATAAGAATTATAAAATTACGAAAACACTGGTTGTATCTCTGTACAGATATGCTGATTAGCGATTCAATATTGGGTGGATTATGACTTGGCCAAGGATAATTGAAATGTTTTAATTTTAATAATTAAAAAATCCATCTTCGGGGATAAAATTCTTATTTTAATTATTTTTCTTGGTTTATTTATTGTTGTTTAAGCTAAACGTTCAAATTAGCGGATTGGTGAAATAGTGATGCTTGTCTTTCACCTAAAATTTCCCCGTCTTTGTCAACTATTCCTACGTGTTGTTCATTAAATAAAGAAAAGAGGAGGAAGAATGAACGTCAACCATGCATCATGCACGGCAGGAGCACCGAGGATGGCGTGGCCTGTCTACATGGGTTAGTGGGTACTGATCATCTTGCATCGTAGCCGTTCAATTTTTGTTGTTGAAAATGGAGAGTGGAGTGGTGCCCACTGATTTAAATGTATTCATAGGCTGTACACATGGGTAGGTCCAGAGGAGCATTTTAGGATGAGGAGGAATTAAAGATGATGGCAAGGGAGGGGATGTTTGGGTGTGAGGTTAGGTCTGGAAGTACAGATCTAGCCAGCCAGCCTGATGCAGGGAAACTGTGTCTTTTGTGTGTAGCGGAACAGGAGATCGGCTTCACTGCCAACAAGACATTGCTCACATCGCTAGCACAATCTTTTACATCGTGTATTGGGAATATTTTCGTAGTTATTTGTTATTTTTCATGGCGAGATATTCATAATATAAGCAAGACTACAAAGGATTGTACGGAGCACTGAAGCCGATTTCACGGAGCAGAGGGTGGTGAGTTGTTTATACTTCATACATGATACATGCTTGGGGCATTTGGGCCATTTGGGGTGGGATGAAATGAAATGAATGAAGGGTCATCAGATCATCATCCTCTTTTAGCCTTTCCAATTCTCCCCACTTGCTGCTTCCAAAATTGGTATGGAAGGGTGTAAATTTGATTGGGTTAAGAAGTCCAAACTAGGCTGGCCATCATCACAAAGGGACCCTCTGGATTGACCTTGTGTTGTGCTCTTATCTGCTTTAACATTTTATTATTTTTGGGGGTTGGATGTCTGCTTCAACCTTATGCCCCCACCAAAATGAAATGGACATTTCTTATTTTCTTTGCATAGTGAGGCTAGCAATTATATAAAGAAGTGTGCATCCAAAGAAGCAGAGGTTGCCATATGGTAGGAGGCTGGGGCTATTGACTGAAGCTTTGATCCTGAATGGTCAATTGTGGGGAACAAGGGAAAGGAAAGCCCCTTTTGGTCACCACTTACGCTGCAAGATTGAACTTCATTTGGGTTTTGGTCCAAAAGGTTTTATTAGTTGAAGATTGATTTGTGATATTCCTTTTCTTCTTTTTCCTTTGGGGGAAGGGGTATATGGTCTTCCTGATATCATTATCCAATTAAATAGAATTTCTTTTAGGCTGTGCTTGTTTTCATGTAAAGTGGGCAATTTTTTTTTTTTTTTTTTTTTTTTAAATCCAGGTTGAAAGTTGCACGCAGCTCTAATACAATTATGGGCCATTTAAAAACCACTTGGATTGAAATGACTTGTCCATGTGTAATGGTATTCAGTATTCACAGTTTCACATGGTATCCATTCATTTCCGGTTGTTAAAGAAGCTATGAAATGTACTAATTATCTGAGAAACTGTACTTGGTTTCTATAAAAGGCAGCTCAGAATTGGGTGGTAACAAAGATTTTATGAGGTTTTTCCGATATGCACATGCATGATTTTGTATATATTTATTTATTTTTTGCTAATGTGATAATTGTTTTGTTTTTTAAAAGAATAAATGCCCCCTTCGGTTGTGTTTGGTTGGATAGAAATAAGATCAAACCAAACACAGCCTTAATGAATTTACAGAGAAACGCAGCATTCCACGTGCCTATAAATCCAATCCTGCTGGTTGAGTAAACCCTAATCTCTGACCACCATTTAACCAAAATAAAATCTAGTTCAACACTATTATATTTGATTAATCTGGCTGACTTACTAAACCATGCAACCAAACAACCCAAAAGAAATGGAGAGAACCTTCCTTCACTTTTCCACTAAGTTCCATATCTCGACATGGGTTGTTTGATCGAAGAAAAGGTCCACCAATCCAACGGCATCGCAGTCACTCCTCTGCATAGACTTTTGACTTGGGTGGCCTTCCTTGATGATGCCCATTAAATAATGGATGTTCTCATACTTTCTTTTGTTGAGGATTTGTATATATTAATTAAATAGAACCCCACATGACTAGGTCAACTTAGGGAAATATATAAATCATAGTAATCCCAATAAAGGCTGATTAAAAAATCAAGCCCATGGGCCCCATGGCACTGTTTGAACTTAGGTCAACTTAGTAATACTAGTGGCGTGCTTCTTTGGCTGGTGGGTGGCGTGGCCCCATGGAAACGGCACTGCTAATTTCTAATATTCTGTTTGTTGGTAGTACAATTTCATTTTTGCTCAGAATGCAAATTTTGGTCCACTTTTGCTTTAGATTTTATTATACTTTTTTCTGCAACGCAAATAGACAAAAAGGTAAAAGTTGAAAGTTGAAGCAAAAATAAATTTATAAATCAACATTTGCATTCACATACTTACGCACTTGTGCAAACAAATCAGACTACTCTATAAGTAACCAACAGAGGAACCGTGTAACAAACCGATCTATTTGATAGGCTGGCGCTTACGTGGCTAGTTTAAGAGGTCCATGTGTTTATATCCACGTTAAATTGATCAAATAAGCCAGCTAGAAGAATTCAATTCAACAACCAAATCAATAAAATGAGGGTCAGCTTTTTATATATTAATCAATCAGCATATTACTATGCCCAACCTGGTGAGCTCATCTATCCGACCAGAATGCTAGGCTGCATCAATTGACTTGTAGCCCGTTTGGGATAGCTTCTGGAGGTGAGTTGTGTTCATTATGATTGAGCCGTGGTGGTTAAGCATTCGTGTTTCGGACAAATTATTTGGAATAACTTCAGGTTACAGTCATGTTTTGTGCATTCAGAATATCAATATTGGCTATCCGGATTTTCACCAAACACTTGTGCCCGACGTTTTAAAAAGCAGACCGGATATGGAACCGTTTTAATCATCGGTTCTTGAGTCAAACAGTCTGATTGTCCGATTCAAACTTTGAATGGATGTCACATTTTAATTTAAAAATAATTAAAATAAAAAACAGCAAAAAACCGTTGTTGGATCGATGGATCAACAGTTTGACCGTTTGTATTATTGGGTCACTGACCAAATCGATATTTTTTGGGTGAAACAGAACCAGTTGCCTAATAGTTTCCAAATCAATCAGTCTGACTGTCCGGTCTTGTCTGGTTTTCAACACCATGCTTGTGCCAACTTTCATTGTCATCAGTTTCATAGGTGGTAAATGAACACGAAAATACCTTAAAATTTTTATTAATTAATTTCTCTTCAAAATTATAAAACAAAAACAAGCACTCTTTTTATGTTAATAAAATGGAATTGTGAAACATGATTCATATGTAGCTGATTCATTGAGATTGGCATTGGCTTCACATCCAGACCGCTATGCAAAAAATCTAATCCATTTGTTTTACATTTAATTTGCTGCTAAATATATGTCTGAACATTTCCAAAAATATATTTCTAACAATATGATGATTCCTAAACTTTATCTAATTACAATTATAAGCATTTGCCACATAAACTATGCACTATATATATCTTGATGATATTGTAATATAGATTAATGAGGTCTTTCTGTGAAATCAATAAACAAAATTAAGATGGGTAAAGAGCCAATGAGCCATTCTTGGTGCAATAGTAAAATTTTGAACTCACATGTGCGGGAATGCAAATAATTTTTTTTTTTTGGTTCGTTAGATTACACAATGGGGAACCCCTCTCCCAGTTCTGGTGCAATCATGATTTGATCAAGTCTCCGCTATGACAAGCCAACTGCGTAATCAACGCATATATAACTTAGCATAGTTGTAATAAAATATTTCATAATCTCTTAGGTTATGTTTGGTTTGAAGGAAAAGATAGGCAAACCTTTGTAAAGGTTTCCCTGTTTTCCCCCAAGTTTTCTTTCAAACCAAATATAGCCTTTGAGTTTGTAGTGGAAAAGAATTGCCACTTTCCTTTGATAAATAATATTTATTTATTTTGGTAAAAAAGTAACCATATTTATTCAATAAAAAGGAGAAAAAATAACCCTTCAAAGAAATACAAGTTTTTAGTAAATGGAAGACATAAATGGGATTAACCAAAAGAATGAGATGCAGATGGAGTATGATTTAAGTAAATGCCTATGCTATCACTTCACATCCTTATGGCAATGTCCATGTATGTACTCCATTTCCTCTTTCTCTGGATCCATGGAAAAAAAAAGGTAGAATTTTCAGCTTCACACTAAAAGAAGTTGATAGGTAGTTAAAGAACCAGTATATTCAATGGTTTCATGTGTTGCAGTCCCTTCGAATCATGAAATTTGTTGCTTTCAACTGAAAACAACCAGTGGAGCCCACCTGTTAAGGGTCCCCCCACATAGTTTAATGGTGGTGATCCCGCCTCAGCAGGAGGAAGGAGTTATCTGATCAAAGGCGAATTGAATGGACTCTTCCTGACCCGTTAACCCGGCGCTTCTTCCCCAAGACCCCAAGGTTGGTCGGTCTTAATTAACAGAGTTTTTTTTCCCCTTTTTACTCCGTTTCAAACTCAGTAGGGTTTAAAGTTTAAACTAAATTTGAGATGTATTGTTTGACCCACTTTGGACTTGAAGCGGGTCAACCCATTGCCATCCGAGCTCCGAAGATGTCCTGACTCATGAGCGAGTGATGATGGGTCACATGACTCACATCCATCATTTATTTCATTTCTATGTTGTGATTCAATTCGTGTTGGTTGGTTTCGTGCCGCTTCTCGGGACCCGTCGGATTGGAGTAATTGGTGGGATTCATTAATACCCCCGTCTGACTCATTAATACAATACAGCTACTTCTCTTGAGTTAGGTCCAATACGGTGAGGGTCAGAGTCTCTGAGAGACCCGACCCGCATGGCCATCACTATTCCAATCCATCCCCATCTCAAGTAACTGGATCTTTTTCTCCTACCAAAATTAAAGTCTGGTATGTATTCCTTACCCAAAAGAAAAGTCTGGGTATATCTCCTTTCAAGAAATCTTTACTAGGTACCATTTGTCACGTCTTTTTTTAAAGATTTTGTGGAAGTTACATCTAAAAGACGTAATGGGTTTTTACAAAAAGATTTTGATAGTTCCATTTGTGCGTCTTTATGCACGAAGATGAGATGAAATAAGTCGAAAAGTTTCAATTGGAGCTTGTCAAAAATAATCCAAAATAGGCTTCTTGTGTCTTTTCCGGACTGTCTTTTGGTGACTAGTTCTTTTCTCAACCAAACATGAAAAAATGAGAACACAAATACCAGGCTTTTAAAAAGCCGATAGTCCACACAAAAAGATACATCAAACGGGACCTAAATTTTAAGGATTCCATGGGGAAAACTTGCACTTAATCAATATGTATCGTATCATAAAAGTAGTAACCAATAATTTGATTGTCATTTAACAAATTCATGAGGGATTTTAATTGGTTAAAGTTCTTCGCGTATCATGTTTTATGCCAACATAGATTTTTCCTAGGCTCAGTTTGGAAAGAGTACAAATGCAAATATGTACAACGTAAAAACATGCAAAATAATACAAAATATAAGATTTTACACTCTACATATTTGCATTTATACTCTTTCCAAACTCAGCCTTAGGCCCAGTTTGGAAGGAATACAAATACAAATATGTACTGTGCAAATACATACGAAATAATACAAAAGACAAGGTTTTGCACTCTACATATTTGTATTTATACTCCTAAACTAAGCCTAAATATAAAGTTCTCATTAAATAGAGTACTAAAAATATTATAAATAACTTTTGTTTTCTATTGTAATAAGTTGAAGCATTATCTAAATCATAACTCATAAGCCACTAATAATACTCTGGCCAAAGAATTGGTGTAGGGCTGCAAGTTGGGTCAGATTAATCCGAATTCAAACTGAATACGTTGGATCCAATTTGGTCAGGAAAGAAACCCATACATGGTTTGTCTTCCAAACTTCATGTATAAATATTATATGAATATGTACATAGGCATGTATGTGACAATGCATCTATGAATGCATTTATCAACAATTTAAGTTCAAAAGGAAAGGCTTTGATGTAAGTATAATACTCTATAAGCATCATAACTTTGTCTATATATATATATATATATATATAATAAGGTGGTGTTTGATAAATTTGAAAATTCAGATCTGAAAAGTTAAAAAGATATTAAGTGTCTGGAATTTGAAAAGAGGCATAGATGCTTTTTTACATTTTAGAGGTTCTGAATTCATAAGTTTGTTTGTGTTGGATCAACCCTTTACCATCTGAAATTTATTAATTTTACTATTTTACCCCTAGAACATATTACTTGTAAATGGTGAGTTCAATTTGCATTATCTCATAATTAATAATTTTCAACCTCAAAATAACACTGAAACAACACAAATAAAAAATAATAATTAATTATTAATTATTAATTATTAATAATTAATAAATGAAATGATTAAAATTAAAAAAATAATTAATAATTTATACAAATAAGAATAAAATAATTTTTTAAAAATTAATGAAATAAATAAAAATTACTATTTAATAAAAATAATTAATAATTTGTAATGTTTAATAAAAAATAATTATTAAATATTAATAATTAATAATTAATAAAAATAAAAATAATTAATGTTTAATATTATTATTAAAATAATTAGTAATTAATAATTAATAATAATATTATTATTTCTACTCACCGAACCACCTCTACAACTTGCATCGACGGTGGCGGTGGCGAGAAGATAGGAGAGAGAGAGAAAGAGAAGGAATCGTTGCCGTTGCAAGTTGTAGCGGTGGTGGCGGGAATTCAGGAGAGAGAGAGAGAGCGGCGACAGTAGTGGCAATGGAGCTTCGTAGGTTGTAGTGAGGGTTTGATTTGAGTTACATGAAGGACAAAAACATGTAATATTAAAATTTCTTTGAGGGCATTTAAGTCTTTTATGCACCCCTCAATTACATCTGAATGCATAAGTGCCAGGCTATTAACTTAAAATTTCAGATTTGAAAAAAGATTTCAAATCGATATTTAGACACAACACCAAATGAGTCTAGTGTCTGAAAAACTTGCTTTTCAGACACTAGACCTTTAAAAAGTGTTATCAAACGAGGCCTAAGTCTAAAAATGTAGGACCTTAATCCACTACCTTAAATCTAAGAAATGAGAACATTTTAACAAAGCCAAATGAAAAAATGAGGCCAATTCAAACTCAACCAAATTCAGAGAGAGAGAGAGAGAGAGAGAGAGCATATATGGATGGAATACCAAACCACATATTTATTTCCTAATATTTAGAATTGAAGTTGATATATCATAAAAGATACATCTAGGAGATCTATCATGAAATAATTTGATCCAAACTGCCTAACTCTGCATGATTAAAAAGGGATCAAAATATGTGTGTGGTGCTGAATGATATCTCTGCCACAAATGATGATAAAGAAGAAAGAAAGAAAGAAAAGAAGAAATTGAAATTAAATATCTTATTTTCAATGTAAAGATATCTTTCTCGCAGTGCTAGTGGGGGGTGGGGGCAAATTGAATGAAACCACACATAGTTGGGATGGTAGGGATTTGGGGTCGTCCTGTCACAAGGATTAGTGACTGTGAGTGCTCCACATTAATGGCCCCTGGGTCATAACACATGACATTGTCCTTCAAATCAACCTTTCATCACTCTGCAATAACAAAAGATGTTTGTGTCCCTGTCTTTCTTCTTTGCCCATTTTCTTTTCTCACAACATGAAGAACTGTCATGGGGCCATATACTCTTAAAATTTTCCCTGCAAGTGTTAATGAGATATATAAATATTCATAGAAAACTGAGAAGTGAGAACCATCAGTTTGGTTTTAATCTTCCTATTATTTCTAACTACTCTACCATTTTCTCAGTTATTAGCATATATATGGCTTAATGGGTTATCTAGGGTGGCAACAGGGGTTCGCCGGGTTGGATCTTACAAAGGAAAAGCAACCAAGATGGCCAGCATTTATTGTAGAGAAATGGTTTGATTACTGTCAAGAAAGTAATCAAGCATTGGAATAATTTGAAACGATATGGGTCACATGGCTAGGTTGTATAATTTCATTTATGGTTTATATTAAATGATTGCAAATTACATGAGAATGAGAGGGAAAGATCACTGAGATGGTTTGATTCTGTGCCCTAAGAATCAACATTTGCTCTAGTGAAAATGAATGGATGGGACCAAGTTTGAAGCTGTAATGGGTCTCCTTGAGAGGATAACTGAGGCTGTCTGAGATAGATGCATGGATTGTATACCATGTCTCCATTTTAAAATTATAGCAGCAGATTTGGATTTAACACTCACAACACCATTCTCACACCATCCTCACAGCCTTTTGCAGGTGTGCATTGGGAACATCTCCACACTTGTATGTTTTTATTCAGTGGGGAGAAATTCTTAATGCACAGAGGGGCTGTGAATACAGTGTTCCGCAGCACAACAATATTTATTCAAGATATATAAAAGATTAAATCTGTTAAGAAAAGTGATTAAGGCTTGGGTGATGACCCTGCAATCCAAAGTGTGATGCCTAGTCTATTATATGGATCCATCCCGAGCATTCACCATCAGTTTTCACTTTTTCTATGGAGCATGATGAAGGAACCTTGAGAGAAAGCAAAAGATCATTTATAGTAAGGTTTTGGAGCCTCCGTTGACCTAGATGGTCGGACCGTTCGCTTCGAGAACTGTTCAGACAACAGGTTCCGTTTTACTCCAATCATCGAAAAAGTCAACAATCTGGTGATCCGGGCGGTTGAACCATTGACCTATTGACCCGTTCAACAGTTTTGACCATTTTTTATTTTTAATTATTATTTTTTATTTTTTAATTTATTTGTCAGAATGGGCCATCCATTTGAACCAGATGGTCGGACCATTGACCCGGAAATCAGTGGCCAGAACGATTCCGTTTCTGGGTCATTTTTTAAAACGTTAATTTATAGTACTCCCCCAGGGTTTGATCCTTTAAAAGGTGATGTGTTTGGTTAATTAAGAAGCAACCAAGTAGGTGTTTGGCACTATTGACGTTTCTTGGAAAAATAACACCAAATCAGCACCATGTCTGAAATTTGTTTTTTGGAAAACTAAAGATGTTTGGTTAGCCATTTTTTTCTGAAAAATGTTTTCTTAGAACATGTCTTGAAAATCGAGAAAGGTGTGATATGAGAAAACACCCTTTTCCGGTGTTTTTTAGTTTTTAATGCTGATATGACATTAAAAAAAGCCTATGTGGCGGCAACATCAGTGATACCTAGAAAGGGGAAGAAAACTATATGCACTATGCCTATGCAGCACCATTCCCATCTATATCTATATATTAAAATGGAATGTGCCAAGCTGGCACTTTCCTGCTTATTGGTTTATTCTCAATGGCACTTATCCTTTTTCTGATTTCTTCTCAAAGGCACCTATCTTTTTTTTTGGTTATTTTGAATTCTTTTTAATTTTAAAATTGAACAAAATAAGTCAAGTGACCAATCACCTTTAAAGATTTTAGCACTCCTCATTAACACACCATTAATTCTCTCTCTCTCTCTCTCTCCCCTCTTTCCCATTAACTCTTTTGATAATCTCTCCTCATTAATTATGCCATGAACAATGATTCATGCCACTAATTCTCTATCCTCTCTATTACTCTATTAAATTGTATAAAATTCATTAACTTTATATATATATATATATATATATGTATGTATCTATTTCATTTAATTACAATTTTATATATGTTAGATATATTTGTATTAAACTATAATTATTAGTAAAGATCAATTATATTGAAATTAAGATATTCAATGATATATTATTGTGCTAAATAACCTACTTCCATTTAAAATTATAATCCATTTGAAAATAACAAAAATTAACTAACCATAATAAAAATAATTTAGTAAGTTACTTAAATAAATAAAAAAATTACTAATTATTATTATTTATAAAAATATTTTTATTCATATAATAAAAATAATTTAATTGATAAAAGGAATAAGAAAAATTAAAACTGATATCAATTTAAAATTAATATAAAACTAATACAAAACTATCAAACAACTATTAGTTTTATAATTAAATTTTATTACTTTAAAACCAACTTAAGTTCCAATGAAAAATAAAAAATTGTATAGTTAATTAAATTTCATAAGGAATTTAAATTTAATAAAAACTTAATATACTTAAATAATTTCATTTTTTACCAATTTTAAAAATTAGTAAAAAAATGTTAAGTTTAAATATGGTTTAATTATTCAAAATCAATTTAAATTCCATTTAAAAATAAGAAAATTTATAAAAACCTCATTGGGTTTTCTAACAGTCCTATGAGCTCCCCAGTGTTTTAACCTTAACTAAAACCTCTCCTATTGTTTTGAAAAATGGTACAAATACATCCCTTTTGTCAACATTCCAAATAAAAAATGTTGATATAATGCATTAGTTTTACTTCACTTCATCCTTTTTACCTTACTTTGAAAGTTGTCTAGCAAAATAAATTAGTGGAGGGTAAAGTTGAAACTTTGAATTATGCATGATGCATTAACAATGCACTACTTTTTTTTTCTCAAAGCCATAGAGGAGGCCTTTGTTAGGGTCAAAGCACAAAGGTGGTTTATAGACTGATATAAAAGGATGGATTTTTATAATTTTACCTAAAAATAATACAAAATAATAATAATAATAATAATAATAATAATAATAATAATAATAATAATAATAATAATAATAATAATAATAATAATAATAATAATAATAATAAACTAATAAAAAAACGAATTTATCTAAAGAATATGAAATTGGCCACTCTCACTAAAACACAATTTAGATTGTAATTGAATAAAATAGACATAACCCTTAAGAATAATACTTGAATTGAAATTAAATAAACACCATTTAATTATCTACTGAATAGAATAGAGGAAAGTGATGGGTTTCGTGAAATAGCAGGTCATTATCTATTGAGGTCCTTATCATGCATCCCAAATTATCACAAAATTCTATTTTTTCGGCTGATGTTGATGTGATCAATCTAACGGGCGGTTCCGATTAATAACTTGGTACAATATCAATGGACTAATGTAGCTGTTGAGAAGGACAGACAGTATTGCGCTAGCTATCTTTACATTTCATAAGATTGAAGTGGTGACTGACTACTACTGGGTCTGAATATATAATATTCCCTCCACATGCATTGCTGGCTGCAATCTACGCTGAACAAGGTGAACATTCGAACGAACCAATGTGCTTATGTGGACCAACCATCAAACAATCTCCCATCACAAATATTCTTCAAAGATCTCATGGCGCAAAGATATACACTCTAATTGCATCTGGGTCAAACTCTGGGAAGTTCATTCATGATTGGATTTCGGAAACTTTCTTCGTCTCCAACTCAATGATACCCGTACCCAACCCATGTACTGTTATTAGGCCCACCACAAATAAACCCACCAAAGTCAAACGCATCAAACAGTCGAAAGCTCTCCGGTGAGGGCTCTTTGCAAGTTGCAACGTTGCTCCACCTGTAAAAAATCTGTTTAAATACTTTACACCTAATAGTTTAAGTTTTTAGGTTGAATATTTCTTCTTGTTTGATTTAAATATTTTATTTAATAGTTTAAGCTTTCAGATTGAATAAAATATTTTATCTAATAATTTAAACTTTTAGGCTAAATAGTACCTCTTATTTGATCAAATGATCTAAGGTATATCGTTACGTTGCTATTGTATTTCGAGTTGATCAATATAAATCGGTGAAAATGTATTATTACATTATATGAATATCATTTCAACTAGAAAAATGTATATATGTGATAAACATCACATTTGATGTTTTAGGTAGAAACAACGATTTGTATTGATCAACTTAAAATCTTTTGAAAAATATTTTAGATAGAATTTTTTTTTTCTCACAAATTTGTATTGATCAATCCAAAATGCAACATCAATGTACCAAACACCCCCTAGTATTTGATCCCTGTCGCTCCCTTATATTGGGGCGTGTTAGATAATATACACATATTATTATTGAAATAGGTTAAGCTTTTGGTTCTTTTAGTAGACCGACAAATATGCTCAAATCTGATCTGATCAGAAAGTCAACAGAATTCTCTGACGGAAAAAAATTCAGATTTACTTTTCACATCAACCTCACAACACTTTCAGTAATGCATTGGGAGCATCTCCCATATTTGTATTCTGTCATTCATGATCTCCCATGTTTGTATTGCAAGGTCGGTGTAAGAACACTCTGTGAGGAGCAAATCCAGTTGCGGTTGTAGACAGTATTATTATTATTTTTTTTTTCTTTTTTGAATTTGATCTGATTTGTTTTGAAAAGCTGTTTATCTGAATTCGATATGGTTAAAAATGATCTGAATTTGATCCTCAATTGAATATAGATCCACCCTATCTATTAGTAAAATTGGTTTTAAAATGTTTTTTTATCATAATTATTATTAAAATCATTTTTAATTAGTTTATTGATAAAAATGAAAATTTGATAATTTTTTATTCAATTTATTAATATTCATACCTTGAAGGGGTCGGTTTTAGGATCAGTTCTAGCCTTTGCAGTTTCAAGTTGGTTCTAAAGTCTACCTATGGAACCCGTTCTTTCTTTCCTTGCTTTCCCCCTTAAAAAAATGAAAGAGTTCTTTAAAAATTTGATTTTCAATAAATCTAATATATAGTTAAAACTTATTATCTTTATTGATTAAATTGAGTAATTTAATATGAAGATTATCATAATCTATTAATATATGGTCCAAAACTTATGATTATAATTTAAATTTTGTAAGTATTACCTTTTACATATTATACACATTCAAATATTAAAATGAAAACAAATAATCAATTCGTTTTTAGTAACTCAATGAGACCATGACTTTTGTAACCATGAGTGTTTGGGTCCAAATCTTCACTCGAAAGTATTTTGGGGTTTATTTTAAGAGAAATTCGATTTCAAGGCCAATTCTCACCAAGGTCAATTCATTGGGTTGGCTCGGATAGGGTTAAACCCCTAGACCTTGGAATTGCTTAGGTGGGGGTTGATTCCAATAATTTGGAACCGTACTCTACCCTATAACAGATTGGGTAGGGTTGGTTCAAAGGTGGGTTCCATTTGATTCTAGGTAGAGCTTATCCATTTGCTCACCCCTAGATTGTAATCCCAATTTGATTTGAATATGATATTGAATCTAACAAATAAGATTTGATTTGCATTCGAATTTTAACAAATCAAAATTGGATACCTTTTCGATTCTGTTTGTAGCCCTATCCTTGTAAAACAACTGTCCTTCTCCTACTCTAACTGAATGCTAGGGGTGCAGCTTGGATGGGCCCAATCTGAGCCCAGACCAATCTAACCCGCAATTTTAGATAGACTATGCTTAAATTTTTGGTAAGGGTGTTAATGGACTGGTTTTGGATTGGACCCTGTCCAAACCAAAATCAATTTGAATGGATTGGACAAATCAACAAGACATTTTGAATTGGACTAGTCTAGACTTAATAGTCCAAAGTATTTATTGGATTATATTGAGCCAATATCTAATCCATTGATAGAAGATAAGAATATAGGTATCATGGACCAGTTTAAAATTAATCTAAATTAAAATAAAATTGAACAGATTGGATGGATAAATTAAATTGATCCAAATTGGTCAAAAATATTCATTAGATTGGACTGAAACTGATCCATTTGTAATGGACTCACATTGCACTGGATCGAATTGGACCAAATCGAATCAAATTGACACCCCTATTTTTTTTTTTTGTTCTCAGGCCTAAAGGTTTGGGTCTTTTAAAATTTTGAGGCTGTTCTCGAGCCTAGCACTTAGGAAATTCAAAGCTATCCCGACTGAGGTTGCGCTCGGACTTTGGCACCAATTATTAGGGTTGGGCCTGGGCTGAGCTAAAACCAGTGCAGCCCGCCCGACTTAGCCCCTACTGAATGCCCCTTTCCCGTGTCTCTGCAAATCCGGTATCGGATAATCGGAGAAGACTGTTAACAAAGGAGCTCGAGCAAATTTTCCTATAGCATAGTAGTTACTGGCGGAAGAATCAGTGCAACGTGACGCATCGTTTAAAGAGGAACGGATAGGATTTAATTCTGGTAAGAGCGAGAGTCGCAAGAGAAGGAACTCCTATCTTTTGCCAAAACCTTAGGTTCGTATCGAGTTTAGAAGAGTTTCCCAGCTTTCTTTTTCTTTTTCATTTGATTTGGATCTCCTATTCCTTCTATGCTGTTTTTGATTCATTATACTTCTGATCTTGAGCAATGTGCGAATCAGTGTGAGGGTGGAACTCAGTCTATGGATTGAGAGGCGAAGGAAATAAAATGGTTATGATTATTTGGAAAGCCTGAAATTTGAGCTCTGTTTGTTGGAATGATGCTAATATTCATTGCAATAGCAAAAGTTAAACTGGTTTGTTGGTGGAGATTAGATGTAAAATTTTGTTCGTCTTTCTTCTCTTTTGATAGTTTGAGTCTTTGAATGCGATATAAAGAATTAGTTATAGAGAAATCTCTTATGATGCTTCTAGTCTAGTTTACAAGTATATGCCCTATATGCCCATCTAGACTCAAGAACTGTGCATTTGTTTTGTTGGTTGTATCTTCACCAGTTTCGAAAAAGATCCTAAACCAGTTTTCTAGAAAGCATTTAACCAAAGCTTCAATTCCGTCTTACTCTCTCCTTAGAATCTTTGATGCATTTGTTCTTATTTTGAAGAAGTATTTATTATTTTTATTTTGGAAAAATTTGGGATTAGGACCCTGTACTATGGGCCTAGTGCCACTTTGGTCCCTAAAAACACATGGCAATTCAATACCCCAACTTTCAAAACGTGCCAATCCAGTACCTGTTGGTATCCAGCCCTTAAGTGGCATGCAAAAAGACACAAATGCCCTTTAGATATCATGTAATTTTCTTTATCAACCCTTTAGTGAAGAAATGAAACATGTTAGAGAGTTTTGTTCTTACAATGGATCTTAAAAATTCATTGGTGGAAGTTCAGACATCAGAGATGAACTAAGAGATGGCAATGGTCAGTTGAGTGTGATGGACATGAATGTTATTCCCAGATGGAGGGAACGAGCTCAGTTTTGATCTCTGTTTCATCTTCTTGTGGAAGAAGATGATGAACATTGTTTTTATTTTCAAGGGTAGTTTTGACATTTTCAAAAGTAATAAGTTGCACATTATGTCACGTAATATACATAACTGATGCTCTGTTAACGATAGGTACTGGATTGGCACATTTTGAAAGTTTGGGTACTGAATTATCACGTTTTAAAGTTTGGGGACCAAAGTGGTGCTAGGCCCAAAGTTCAAGATACTTAATGGGAAATTTCCCTTTTCTTTTTTAAGGAGTGCAGAGAATTGTAAATAATATCAGTAGCCATTAGTGGGACAGTAGCCATTAAGAACAAAAAGTTACCCAAAACAAAAGAAAAACCCAATCTCACCATTAAGAGCAAAGTTATGGCCACCCAAAGTTTTTGTACATCTACATCTTTCATGATATAATTATTATCGAAGAAAATAATACTTTCATAAATACATAATTTCATGGATGCCCTATATACATAGATATATGTGCATTAGGTATTATTAAAAAAATTAAACCTAAAAATAAAAAAAAAAATGTAATGTAATTTGTAACTTGTGACCCATTATCTGGGTTAAGTGGGTTGATAGTTCAAGCAAATCCTTGAGGCAAGCCTAAACAAGTCCATGTTAGGGTCTTAAATTCTTAATCCTTACACAAAAAAAAATGATTTTATAATTTTAATTGCCTTTTTTGAGAACCACTTATTTGCTAATGTTTTTCATTCATTCATTCATCCTAGTAAAATATCTTCTTAAAAGGCAATTAAAATTATAAAATCATTTTTTTTTGTGTAAGGATTAAGAATTTAAGATCCTAACATGGACTTGTTTGGGCTTGCTTCGAGGGACTTGGTACAAAGGCAACTCATAGAATCAAGAATGCAAGATATTTTACATTACATTAGCCATTTGAAGTAATGCAATTGAGGAAAAAATTGATTGTATTTTTAGATTTTCATTTGAATACACTTTACATGTTATGTTTATGTATTTTAATTTTAGATAATAGTTTTTTAAATATTTATGTTAAAATTTAAGTTTATATTTTATTAAATGTTATGTTTAATATATTTTTTATTTTTTGATTTTTTTGACATCTTTTGAACTTTAACATATGTGCATTTCGCACTAAAATTTGATGCACCCAGGTTGGGCTTGGGCCCGGGCTAGACTCAGGTTGGTCAATCAGCTTACACTAAAAATTGATATACATGTATGATGTGTGTGTATATGTATGCATGAATGCATATATGTGTGGTTTATTAAAAAAGTTATGCATATATGCATGTATGCATGCAAATATGCATCTATATGTGCATATACACATGTATATTATCCCAAAAAATTAAAAAGTCCAAACTTTTGGGCCCAGGCCCATCCTGAGGACCAAAAATCCAAGCCCAACCCATGTAAAATTGCAGGCTGGATTGGTCTGGGCTTAGGTTGGGCATGCCCAAGTTGCACCCCTAAATTCAGATAGAAGACCTTAATGACGTGATTTCGACTATGATACTATGTATGTCTGGTGGAGGTTGTTTGTACTAGTGATGTAGGATATAGTAGGGATCCTACAGATTTCAGATCTATTTGTGGGCTTTGTGGGGTGAAGGAAGGACTATTGGTGATTAATGATGAACAATCAAGTAGACGGTTTGCTGTCACCCAAAGAATGAGTAAGAAATTAGAAGAGAGAGGGAGGAGCCCTTGTTGTTAGAATAAACAGCAGAGATGGATCACTTAGAAGAAGAAATAGGTCTTCCTGACAAAAACTAGAATTCATTAAACCAAACTTTGTTTAATCAAATCAACTATTCTTCTTCTTTTTTTTTGATGGGCAACTGTGCACTTTATTGATTGATTATAAAGAATAAAATTATGTAGAGGTATAATGTGCCAAGCACCTTAACAGTTTACACTACCCGAGATATTCATTTAAAATGATCCTAGGACTCAAGAGTCCCTATTAGTCACCCCAAAACAACTGCTTCCTTTTGTTTTGCAAGACAATCTGCCATATTGTTTTCTCTTCTTTGGCTCCAACAGAATTCTGCTCTCAATTCTTGTGCAAGTTGTTTCACCTCCCTCAAAATATTTCTATATTGCCATGTGTCCCTCCTTGTTATGCCTTAAGCAATTCAAAGCAACCCAACAATCTTCTTCTGCCACTATGTGAGTATGTTCTTATAATTAAATAACTTTCCCAACTTTATTTCTTAATGCGGGGCAAGTAATTCCTCTCTGACCGGGTTTCCTTGGCCAGTTATTTCTGAATAAATTGCCAATATCACACCATTGTGATTCCTAAACACCCCACCTGTGCCTGATCTTCCCAGGTTTCCAACACTACTTCCATCAAAGTTGAGCTTAATCTGAGGTACATTTTGGAGGTTTCCAAGCTGAATGGGTTTGTGTCCTTGTTGTTGCCAAATCAACTCTTCTTAAAGTGCATTTACAGTGATTGTACTTACAGACTCAACATACACCCAAAAATTCTGAAATTGGTGTAGGGATTGAAAAACTGATTTATTTCTCCATAAATTCATCCTTGCTTCAATATCTACATCAACTAGTTCTTTTCTCTCCAAGCTTCACCCAAAATTACTAAAAATAGTAAATCATGATTGTACTATAAATAGTAAGCCTGAGAGTGACCATAAATAGTAAATTTGAAATAACGATAAGCTTTGGAAAACTTAAAACCCAATTCTTCAGACACCTACAACTATAAAATAAATTAAAAAAAACTGAAAACCAATATCCTATCACCCCAAAGTTCTGAAACTGGTGTAGGAATTGAAAAACTGATTTGTTTCTCAATGAATTCTTTCTTTGCTTCAATATCTTCAGCAAATAATTCCTTTCTCTCCAAGTTTTTTGGAGTATAGGGGGTTTCCTTCTAATATCTTTGAATAAGGCTCTCATTACCATTGCTGATAAAGAAACCCTGGTTCATGGAAACTAAACTTTGCTTAGGGTTATATTTTAAGTATTTCTCAGTAGATTATTTCTACACTAGTCACTAATGACAACAACAGTTACTCCAAAAGGGGTCCTATTATTATGACCAATGGAACAAGGACATATAGGGTCAGTAAACTTATCAAAGTAACATTCCAAAATTATTTGCTCTGCACTAATTTGCACGTTTAAAACCTGGATTCACTTGTATGAAGACAGGTACTAATGCCACCAATGGATACAAGATGGAGATCTGGATTGCATAAACAATGATATATACTCTTAGTTTAGATCTAAGAGAAAGATATAGAGCAATCTACTTCTGAGAAGGATTTTATTTATTTATTTATTTATTGGGTCCAAGAAAGGATTTTGTTATCTCTTCTGCTACTTTGTAGTTTCAATTTTACTATTTTAAAAGTTCATACTGTTTCAACTTTCAACTATTGCCTTATTTATGGTAGGAGTCTACATGTTAGTTGCTTCGAGTTATAATTCCTTGGAAAGGAAATATAAGTAATACTTACTGGGCTCTTGAAATTGCATAAGTTTTCAAAAAGAGTGACCCAACTCCAGGGAAAGTTATTAAATTAGAAGATTGGTTGTTGTTGATAATATGCATTCTGAAGTATAGGGACCCAGGAAAACCAGGTATTGGTGGAGTTTTCAGAAACTGTCGAGATATTTTTGTTGTTTTCTCTAGACAATTTGGTTCTGCAAATTCCATAACAGTAGAATCACAAGCAAAACTACAAGGGTTAAAGATAGCTAAAGCTGCATAATTTTAGGGCCTGCTTCAACTGATGTTTTTTTTTGAAAACGCTGTCTTTGTTTTTTTTTTCTCATCATGGGTGATGCAGGAGCTGAAGAGGCCAAATTGGAATTTTATGTATTTTTGTATTTTTGGATAGTAATATGCAATTTTTCTGTGGGGTCTGTTGATAGGGTTTAATTTGTTTAGTTATAGTTTGTTTATGTTTAAAATTCAGAGTCATTGCATAAGTAGGATTAGAGTTATTGAGTCTTCTTTGAATTGAAATAGGATATGACTGCTTAGTTTGAGTCCTACTAGGATTATTGAGTCTAACGGTTTGACTCCTAGGATTATTGAGTTTAGAGTCTATAAATATGTAGGGACGTTTTACACAAAGGCAATGAAGTTTATTAAGTTTTCTTCAGAATATGCTAGCTATGGTGAGTGATTCCCATGCCCTAGAGTGATTCTAGGCACCCTGTGAGTGATTCCAGGTATTTTCTCTCTTCTTTCTCTCCCTATTTTCTCTCTTTATTCCTTCAAGAAGCCATTACATCCATCAATAGCTATAAAACTTTGATCAAGAAGACCATTCAACAATTCTTTAAGGACTAGAACTGAGCTGGTCCTACATCAATGGGGCTACACAACCCTGGGGGGGGGGGTAACCTGTCCCCCACACTCATAGCTCTCCCAAGTGGGGAGGGGCTCTTGATGGAGCAAGTTCTATTTTGTTTTCTTTTGTTGTTTTTACCTTACCTTACTTCTATACTTAACTACATAATGCCTTTGCATCTGTTACACATCTTGTACATTATTTCATATTAATAAAATATCAACTATTACTGATGAAAAAGTATATGCATTATAAAGTGATAACCTTCTACTTCTATCAATTTTCTTTTCTGCTCATTTATGTAAACAACCTTGACAAGGTACAGAAAAGGGGATACAAAAGCTGCTACCAGATAAAATAAAGAAAGGAGAAGACGCGAGAAAAAAAAGTAGTTTCCATCTCCAAAATCGTATACATCTTTGTTTGTTTTCCTTTCTGATGAAATCACATAGTTTAATACAGATCCTCAGAACCACATTCTATTAAAACCCTTTCAATTAGTCTCTTTCTCAGTAAGAGTAGTATTAGAAACCTCGTTTGCTTCTGTTTGTCTTCCTTTGGACTTTGAATCATCAACGTAGTGCTGATAAACATAGGAAACAAAGCCCCAAATAGACAACAACAAGGCAACCACCTTTATCCCATCCATTTTGTCATGGAAAAAGACCATAGCAAGAATTGGAACAATGGGCAAACACAAAGTACTAACACAATTGGAGAAGAGGGAAGAGACGTCAAAAATCAATCCTACTGTGCCAATAGATGAAATCTGCCAACCCACAGCTGTCCAAACCAAAGTCATGATGTAAGATAATTTCCCCAGTCCATACTCCTCCATCTCGCTTTTCAAACCCTTCCAATCTCTGCTTGCAAAAAGGCCTATTGTGCTTGCACAAGTTGCAACAAGGGATTGGTAGAATATCATTTCCAAGACTACAGAAAATGTCTCCTTTTTTAGAACTTTCTGGTAGGACAGCTGTGTTAGGGAAAGGTACAAGGAGAATACAACAGATGCACCAACAGTGAATAGGACCCCTATTGCATGCTTACCTTTAGAGATTCCTGTGTTTTCTGTGGAGTCAGGTTGGAGCACTAGTAAGGTGGAAGAGATTGTTAAGAGTCAGGTGGGAGTGGAAGAAGCTTTGGTGGTTTTTATAATGGAATTGGTAGGTGATGATTGAAAGAGGCACAGGGGAAGGATGAGGATTGGAAATCCTGCAGATTGAACAATTGTTGCCATCCATTTGCTCTTCCCACCTTTGTCATAATATAATCTTCCCAAGAGAGTAGCTGCAGGCTGGCCAGAGAGGAGGAGAAGTGTGTAGAATATCACACGAACCCACCGGTTGTAATGTTTGAGTCGAGAAAGTAGTGGATGATTATTGATAGTGTCATCCTTTTGTGAGTTTGTTTTATTGGTTTCCTGAACTGCAACAGGGAAAAAAGGTGTTAGTGAAATACTTGGCCTGTGGAAAATGTTTTGCTGTAAAACCATGCACAACTGTTATCCCATCCATCTCTGTTTCACATAGAGTTCTTTTGCAAATCCAGTCCCATCTATATTACCCTTGTGAATGTTTGTCTTCTTAATAATTTTCTTATCAAATGTTTCTAAGAATACACCTTGAAATGTCTGTTATTTGAATAATTATCAAAAAAAAAGTCTGTTATTTGAATAGGTGGTGGGAAGCAATTAGTCTAGAGCATGGCAAAGATAGTTCAGTAAGTCATCTTTATAAGAGAAAAAAGCAGAAGGGAGAGGGTGGCTCAAGGTTATCAGAAGATAATTCAGATAGGGAGGAGGAATGGGAGGTGATATCAACAAGGTGAGGAAAGTGAGTAAAAATTTGGAAATGAGAAGATAATAGATAAAGAGATTGAGATTATAAAGGTAATGGGTGTCCTTTATATAGGGGAAGAAGAGGCAGCAAGAAGAATTTTTAAAAAGTTAGACAAAAGAGAAAAGAAAACAGTACAAGAGGATGTTCAGAATAAAACAGGAGTGAAGACTTATAAGAGCTGAATGGGAAATCAATATTGGAGGGAGGAAAAGATTATAAGAGTAAGATAGGAGTCCAAAGTACAGAAGATGAATTGAAGTTTACAGTGTAAGGGCTGGGGTGGATAATGTAGAAGTGGAAAGAGGAAGGGGAGAATGAAAATGGTAGTTTCAGCTAGTTTGGTATTGCGAGGTCATTTGGTATAGCTGTTACTCTTTTTGGCAGAATATATCTGCATGGTTTGGAGAGGTCAATTGATCACATGTGTATTTGGACCGACTTTTCTATTTTTGAGCTGGGGGTGGTGGATGTTTATTTTCTCAATTGATGATGGCTTATCACCCCTTCTTGTACTCCCTTTCATTTTTTAACAAACGTTTCTTCTTTATATATAGAATAGTTTGTTTCATATATTATGAGACAAATTTCTGGTATAACCTTTCAAGTGAAACTGATGGCATTGTTGAAGGGTCTTATGGTACAATTCCTTAATGGTTTGATGGTACATGTGCTAGTTTAACAACCATTTTTTTTTATCAGAAATGGTCTAGTGCAATAACCATGACCATGGCATGACCTCAACTAGTTTACTGATTGGGTTGATTTTTAGTTGAAGATGGAATATATCTAATAGGAGCCATCAAATAGTTAGTGCAGCCTTATATATGTTTGGGACATAGGCAACTATGCATCTTGTAGACCATAAAACTTTTATGGTATTTCCATTACCTTTATAAAAGGGGGAGGTGAGCCCATTTAGTCAATTGCTTTTTCTTTGTCGTTCCCTTTACACCCTTAGTCTGTGTGTGTGTATGCGTGCGGCCATGAATCTCTTTTCCTTTGGGTTTTGTTTTGGATTCACTTAAGCAAGGTTCAAAAACATCACAACGTATTGGTGCTGATATTTGTCAAATTTTCAACCCACCTGTACTTCAAATACTCAAAGTTCATTTATTCTAGGGAGAATGACGGTTCAGCCCAGGGTCAGAATTTTAAGGCTCAAAGTACAGTTGGGATTTGATGCTAATTCACGAGTGGGCATTGGTGTATAGAGTGAGTGTGGGTATTTGACATTTTGAATGTTTATTCTATTGGTTTTATATGATATCATTTGATGTGACATTTTGTACTGAGAAAACGTGAGACAAAAAGGTTAAAAAAAGAGTTTGGATTGTTTGAAGCTCTTGATATATATATGTATATATAACTGAAGCAAATAAAGGAGGGGTATAAAAACAGAAATAGACATTGGTAACTCAAAACCGATGAAAGAGGAATAGAGGGATAATCAAATAAAGATTCTGCCCATCTTAGTGAGGGAATAAGTATTTTTTTTTTCTCTTAATTCAAAAGACCGAGTTCCATCCAAGGAAGAACAAAATGGTGAATTGTTGGAATGCTGTAACTTTTATATTGGAATCTATTTTATTACAAATTTTTCAGGAATATTCATCATCCACGATCACGAGAGTTTTACAAAGTTTTAGTGATGGCGGTCAACTCGTCACTTCTTTTATTGTAAGGCAACTAAGGTTAAAAATTAAAGTTTTTCCTTTTCCAAATTTCTATTTGGTTTGTGACCAGTGGAATTGGAAGAGAAATGATCATGGAATAATTCCCCATAATTTTGATCCTTGAGTGCGACCCTATTCACTGATTAAAGGAATAGCTATTTGGATTTAAGTAACCTTTTTACCTCTTTTTCTCAAGAACAAAAAAAAAAAAAAGAATTGAAGTGCAAATTTATAATAGGAAAAGGTTAAATAAATTTTCCTCTTTATCCATATTCATACTGATAGAATAAGAATTATGTAAATGTAAATGTATGCTTTTTACCAAAAAAATGTAAATGTATACTCCTGTTTTATGGATTTGAACACTTAAAAGATGCTATGAGAATCCATGTCTTTCTCAGGAGGGAGTTATTTCTTTTATTTTCTTGATGATATAGAGCTTTACTTCATCATTATCATCAAATGTGGTTGTTGTTAAATGGGGTCACTGAAACTTGGGGGAGAAGCTCTGAGGCGCATCTAAAGACATTGTTTTTAGAATGCTATTTGCCCCCATTCAGTTTCACTGAGTTTGCTGTTAGGTTACAGGCAAATCTGTTCCTAGGATACAACAGAGCCTTCGGACGAGAACCTGTAACCAGCAAAATTGAAGAGTTTCCGAAGAAACGTTTTGTGAGACTGTAGCAGACCGGATTGAGAGAGAGAGAGAGAGAGAGAGAGACAATGATTTTCGAAAATGTTTTGTGTGTGTACAAATGCTTGATTTACGCTCCTTAAATAATCTCTGAAGAGTCATAAAAGTGCTGATTTAGAAAATGCACGTTGAACAGTCACAATTTTAAACATTGTGACTATTTAAAAGGTAGTTAACAGTTAATGACTGTTAACTTTGAATTGAGCATCTTGATCACATTCGATCGAATTGTACCTGTTGATTACATCAATGGTTAGCATTGCACTAAAAGGCAAGCAAAGTGCGACTCTAAAGCGCCCCACACACACGTGCACACGTGTGCACGCACATTGCGTGGTAGCAAACCTCCATATTCTTCCCTTCTATTTCTGAGTATAAATCAGCTCCTATTAAAAAACCCAAAACAAAACTTATAATTTTCCAATGTGGGACAAGTTCATTGACCAATCAAACTCATTAGATTTAATCTCTAATGAGATTAAAATCCAACAGTGGCAAAAGGTGAAAAGGTTGTTCCTTATTGTGTTTGTGTGAATATAGGACTTTATTATATTTTCTTGTATCCTGTGAGTACATAACTGTGAATTATTGAAAACGCTACCATGAACCATAGAATATAAAATCATAAGAAAAATATTTAGAAGGCACGACAGAAGAGAGGCATGCATGTAACCTCCCATATACAACACAGCACTACCATTACTTTTCCTGAAAATATCGACAGACTGCAGCGCTACTGTGGAAGTTATTTCTTGCTTGGTTGGGGGCTGTCAGGCTGCTAAAACCGGCAAGAAACAAAGCTTTGGGCCTTTTGGCCTTAAAGGGGCAAGCAAGCATGTAAATGAATGTTTCAAACTGAACTTTTGGCCTTAAAGGGGCAAAAGCAAGCTTTGGGTCTTTTGGTGTGAGGCGCACTCTGTGATAAGCAAATCCAAATTCTCTTTTACAATAAAACGGATGGAATCCAAATAAAATATGAAAAGCAATTTCTCAGTAAAACTATCATCTGCATCTTGCTTGTTTTTTACATCCCCCACCCCAAGAACCACATACACATAAAAGCAGTAAGTTAGCGATAAAACTTACCTCTAATGTGGAGTTGCAGTTCTTGAGCCCGTTCCATGGAGAAGCAGAGAGTGCAAAAGGAGATGAGAAAGCATGGGGTGAAAGACTGTAAGTCTGTAACTGTTCAATGAGTTTCACTTCTTTTATGCGTGCATATATCGAGCTTACTTCCACCTTTGTTTTTCCTTTTTTTTTTTTTTTTTTTTTTCTGGTAACAAGAAAGTAGTGGATGTACACAACAAGCTTGCTTCTACTTATATTTTCTGGTAAAAGGAAAGTAGTGCATATACACCATCAGCTTGCTTGTAATTGAAGTAGTGCATATACACCATCAACTTAGGTGATTGGTTCTCTGTTTGTGACCTTACAATCCAATGTCTCATCTGTGTACACTTCATACACAATTGAAAACTCAATAGGTGGTCCACGGATTTCATGGTCAACATTGGAGGGCTACACCTGAATTCTGTAGTTATATTTACACATGCACTTTTCTGGCATGATCTTGATCTTTCACAAGCGGCTGTGGAGGTCGATGCGATGTTGGATACTTGGATAGGGTCCGCTTATAATAATAATAATAATAATAATAATAAAGCTGACAAATGCACATGGGTGTTTATTTAATGTGCAACAAATATCAATAAATGCATCATAGCTCGCCAATTCAATTGAAGACAAAACGTGCAAGCTTTTGAACATGTCGATTCATAGTCTTTCAAAAGATTTTCCAAACTTCTTAAATAAACACCCGTGTGGTGTTTTGTGGGTATAGATGTGAGAATAACTTGAGTAGCAGATCGTAAGTCTAAGTGTAAAGATGATAACTGTGACATGTTTTACCACTGATTCTTTACACTCGTCTTTTGTTGCATGGTGCAATTGATGCCCCATAGATTTTGCCTCAATTGATGCCCTATAGATTTTCTCAAATTTCAAGGCAACTGGTTCTTTTACTATTCAAGATGGCCGGTGAAGGCATACTAATAAGTTGAAAGATGGGACAGCCTTTCAAAAATTTTGTAGCTGAATGATCACTGTGGGAAGAAGAAACATAACCACTTGGATAAGATGGAAAGAATGTCATCATCATAAGGCCGACTATATGAATCCTGTTTCGTCATTATTATGATTAAGGTGTGGAAATCACTTTGAAAGATTCATGATCATGAAAATTTGATAAAAATTTTAGTGTCAACTGCCAATCTTATGCAGCCCTCTTTTATTTGAGCGTGCAAAACAAGTTCATATTGGCAGAGTTATAAGATGAAAAGCATGCGAACTTGTCGAAAAAAAAAAGAAAAGAAAAGAAAAGAAAGAAGATAAAATACATTTATAGACCACTTTTTATCCCACGACCATGGTATATGGCAGATCGGGAAGGGTCATCATCCAATTGAAGTCTCTAGTTCGAAGATCCTAACAATTGAATCAATCGGTCTCATTTGGACGGTATGATGAAATAATTATCGGTATCATAATCAGAGTTTTTCTTCGGTATTTCATTGCTTCTTGTCACCAAATTCATACAATTTGGAATTATTCTTTCCGATCGGGAGTATTTAACTTGTGATCCTCTTCCCCTGGTGATTGCTTTGAATTGCAACAACGTTCAGATAACAGAGCCAACCTTGTTAGCTCACCTGACCTGCTCCTTTTTTTTGAATGACCAGAAAACATGTGCGCTATTATCTATATCTATACCATCATAAAGTGGGTACTTGCCTTGGTTTTGTGCTAAGTTATAGAAGTTAAATTTGAACATATAATTTCAACTTCCATAGTTTGTTATAACTCCAATAGTCCCTATCTTCACTGTCATGATCAATGAGTTAAGGGGTGTTCAACAACATGGTCGGTTTTGTTTTTGAAAATATCATAAAAAACAATACAATTTTGCTGATGTGGTAGTTGTTTTTGTTTTCAAAAACAAAACCAAACATATTGTCAAACACCCCCTTAAATTGTCGTTCTTTCAAATATATAGATCACTTGTTAAGATTAGCTCACCTGACCTGCTCCTTTTTTTTTGAATGACCAGAAAACATGTGCGCTATTATCTATATCTATACCATCATAAAGTGGGTACTTGCCTTGGTTTTGTGCTAAGTTATAGAAGTTAAATTTGAACATATAATTTCAACTTCCATAGTTTGTTATAACTCCAATAGTCCCTATCTTCACTGTCATGATCAATGAGTTAAGGGGTGTTCAACAACATGGTCGGTTTTGTTTTTGAAAATATCATAAAAAACAATACAATTTTGCTGATGTGGTAGTTGTTTTTGTTTTCAAAAACAAAACCAAACATATTGTCAAACACCCCCTTAAATTGTCGTTCTTTCAAATATATAGATCACTTGTTAAGATTAGTTCACCTCATCTATCAAAAGATTCAAAATGTTGCAAAGAGACTAAAGTGGAGTTTGTTAGAAATATATTAAGAGTGTCTAAAATCTGAAAAGAGAAATAGTTGTTTTTCAACTTTTTAGAGACTGAATAAAGAAGGTTGTTTGTGTTAGATCAAACCTTCAGCATCTGAAGTTCATTGATTTTGCTATTTTACCCCTAAAAAATAGACTATTTGATAATTTGAGTTCAATTTGCATTATTTCATAAAAAAATAATTTATTAAATTAAAAAAATATTGAAAAAATGAGATAAATTATAAAAATAAAAAATAATTTATCAAAATAAGAATAAAATTGAAAATACATATCAATTTATAAACTAAAAATAAATTATTAAGAGTTAAAATAATAATGAAAATAGTAATAAAGACCATGAAGCAATAAAACAATTTAATAATTATCAAATTAATATCTTAAAACTATTAAAATATTTAATAATTAATAAAAACTAAAATAATTAATAATTAATACAAATATAATTTATAAAATAAAAAACAATTTATTAAAATAATAATAAAATTGGAAAGAACCGTCGTTGCTGGGAGTTGCAACGGCGGTGGTAGGAAGACGGGGGGAGAAAGAGAAAGAGAGAGAGAGGGAAAGGGAAATCAAACGCCGACGACTATAGGGTTGTAGTGGCAACGACGGGAAGAGAGAGAGAGAGAGAGAGAGATTGAACAGCCGAGAACGGAAATGAGTTCTCCATCACCAATGACTAGGAGTTCTCCATCGCTGTCTCCTTTCGAGTTCTCCATTTCTCTCCCTCTACTGTCATAGTTGTTGGTGTCGACAAAAATGTGCCAGGAAATGAGTCGCTGGGAGAATAGAATATCGATTCCCAGATGGCCATTGATTGCTGGAATATAGGTCTCCGGGAGAACGGAAACCTAGATCGCTAGGAGACTTGTCTACTGCATCATTGACGATTGGGAACTCGAATGAGAAAATTTTGGGTTTAAAATGGGATGTCTATTCAAATATTATCAGGGCCATTTTAGGCTTTTGAACACATCTGAAACGTATCTGAGCGTGTTCAGTCATGGCCCACGGTGAAAACATCTGAAAGTTGCAGATCAACTTTCAGACACATTCGACATACCCAAACACTTCTGGAATCTGAAAAGTAATGTTTTCAGATTTCAGACCTCTTAAAGGCGTTATCAAACGCCACCTAAGCTGTAAGTGGATACGTCTCTTATGAGAGTGACTCCTTTGACTCTCGAGACACTCAGGTCGAAAATCTCTGTTGGTTCAATGCATCAAAATTATGAAGGACCAATTTATTATGAGCTTAATAGTAAATGATGCAAAATGAAACAGGTTTCTCAACTGTGACAAAATTTTCGCAACTCTCTGTTTGGAATTGGATGCCACAAGTTACAAGTGACGAATTGATGATGATGCTCACAAGGCAAGAAGACTGAATTCAGTTTGTCTAAACTTTCAAAATAGTTCCAATTTCATTCAGGGTGTGTCCAAACGCCTAAAACCACGATGCAAAGGAAAGACTGTAGGGCAGATAAAGTTGTAGAGACGCAACACAGAGTCTTCGGACTGTCGAGAAAACATGGACAGATACCAGAAGTAAAACTTCAAAGAGCTGAAGTCACTGAATTGAAAGACTTATTGGTTTGTCTTTTGTTGAATAAATTTGTGATGAGTTTGTGAGCTACGTTAATGGGTGAAGTTGAAATTGGGTTGATTTATCATACCGCTAAATTATTTTAATTATTTCATCCACTAAAAAACAAAGCTATAGGTCATGCAGTTCAGCTACTTCAGTCATTCCGTAACGACCCCTAAGTCAACTAGACAAGTGAAACTCCCTGAAGCTTAAAGCGGCGATGTGGCATTCGGACTGTAATTGATTGTACAATAAGAATCAGGATCAGAACCCTACTGTTTGGACCTTATTTTTCGAACTTAGCCACAGGTTCACAGGTCAAACGGTCCAATCATCTCGTCCAAACCTAGGTCAGATGGTTTTGGGTTCCAAAACCAGACCCGGACCCGTGACCAGTTCTCGGGTCAACTGGTCCGACCATCCAGTCTGCACCGGTTTTTAAAACCATGCATATTTTTATTTGTACTCTTTCCATCCAAACTGAACCTGAACCCATAGTAGATTTTCCTAGCCGAGAATAGAAAGAAGGAAATGCCAATTACCTACCCCCGCCATCCCAAGAAAAAAAGAGCTACTGATGTCCTAACGACAATCTTTATTTTAAGTAGGTCCTGCTTTGTGCATGCTCCTCTAATATATTTTGAGAATTATGTATATATTGTTCAATGAAAATCCATCTAAGCTCATTTAAAAAGTGAATCAGTCGCCATAGGCATAGGTTACTTATATTAGAAAGACAATGGAGTATCTTTCAGCTAGTATTTGTTCTTGGATCCCAAGAAACTGGAAAATAATTGCCAAGGGCTTGCAAAATCAGTGTTACAGAAGGCTCTCATGAGCATCATCTGCCTTAATTCTAATACAACTTGTATGCCTTCTCTATTAACAAAGAAGAACATCCATCTAGGATGACAAGGGGAGCCATGGCCCATGGCACATGGTTGTGATTCATGAACAGCAATAAAAACATTGTTCATCAGCTTGTCCTTCCAACCTAAAATACAAAGAATAAAAATGGAAACTTTGCAATTAAATTGTTACCAATGTTTTACAGAATTGATGTTATTTCCATCAAGGTCGATCTTGCAGCTATTAAAAACATTTTGTCAGCTTTATTACCTTAGAGCTTTACCCGGCATGCATCAACTAGTTTTTCTCCTAGTAACTAGCTTATATTGAACACCCACAGTCTGACATTCATGGACTGAAATTTGGTCTGATCAACTCATGTTCAACTTTGTGTCATACATTGCCACTAACAAATCATCATCATCATAACATGCCTTTACCACAACTACAAGTCCATTACCCAATGTTGGTAACAAATTGTAACTCCCCAAGCGCACAAAATAATTGCCAAGAGCCATCCTTCAGAAGTTCAGATCAACGGCCACAAGAATTGTACAGTGAATGTTCAGGCTTCAGGCCTCTCACCCAATTGTATCTTTTATTTCTGAGAAGTATGAATTAACCAAAGAAAAGTAAACATATACAAATAATCAAATCAAGTGAACCAAATGGTCTTTCAGGGGTATTTGTGGTCTTGGGAGAGGTGGACTGGGTACAAACTTAATCATTGGCATTACTTTTTCACAAAGAGACAAGCTTGTCGGCAATAGGCTTTACCATTACACCAAGCCATGACCACTAATTAACCAATTATACAAATGAGATACAAATTTATAACTGGCACCCAATACAATAAAAAAGAGAATGGGTTAAATACCTCCAACATAATATGTTTGACAACATTTGAAAATAATCCTATATCACCAAAAATAAGACATGATACCTCTCTCTCAAGACATAGAACCATTAGTTACCTCATTGATGTTAGTTTGTTTTGCCTTCAGCTTAGAATCATCAATATAATGCTGGTATAAATAAGAAGCAAATCCCCAGATTGCCAACAACATGGCCACCACCTTCACCCCATCCATCTTGTCATGCAAAAGTATCACAGCAGCAACGGGAACAAGAGGCAAAGCCAAGGTACTAATTACGTTGGAAAAGAGAGAAGATGCCACAAAAATCAAACCCACAACCCCAACAGAGCAAATCTGCCAAGAGACAGCTGTCCAAACCAAAGTCATCACATAAGATACTTTCCCCTTGCCAAATTGGTCCATTTCTTCCTTCAAGCCCTTCCATTCACCACTGGCAAAAAGACCCACAATGCAAGCACAAGTAGCAACTAGGGATGTAAATATTTGCATTTGCAAGACTATAGAGAAAGTTTCCTTTTTCAGAACCTTCTGGAAGGAAAGCTGCATGAGGGAAAGTATTAGGGAGTAAGCAGCAGATGCACCAAGTGTGCATAGAAAACCAAGAACATATTTTCCCTTAGAGACTTCTTCAGGTTCTGCAGAATCAGAACGAACTGCAATGAGGGAGGCAGATAAGGTAAGGAGAACAATAGAATTAAGTATTAAAGCAGTGAATTTTTGAGAATTGATGAAGAAGGAGAAGACTGCATTGAAAGCCAATTGGCTTGCACAGATGAGGGCATAGGTCGAGGCAGAAAGGTACAAGAGCCCAACTGAGTACAGCATGTTGTCACCAGCTATAAGTATGCCAAGGAACAGATAAACTACAACAACAGTAACAATAGAAGGCTGTGCAGAGTCGGTGGAAGTTGTAGAAGGATTTTGGGAGGATGGAAAGAGAAACAATGGGAGGAGAAGGATTGGAAATGCTGCAGTTTGGACAAGTGTTGCCATCCATTTACTATTTCCACCTTGGTCATAGTAGAACCTTCCTAGAAGAACAGCAGCAGATTGGCCAATCAGAAGAAAGGCAATGTTTAGTGCCACTAAGAGCCACCAATGCCAGTTCTTCGGTTTGAGGGATGGTTGATTGACAGCAATTCCATCTTTCGGCGGTCCCAGTTCTTGGTACTCTGTAGCATAAACAATATAGAATGAAAAGAAATTAGTTTATATATAAAGAGGTATTCCTTTAATAAGATCAATGCAAATTTCTGAAGAATATAATGGAGGATTGTTCAGTGGAGAAAGAAGAAAAGTTTCTAATTATGAGATGTGATGTCTAACCAAATAGTGAAGGACTCTAATGGTTTCAAAATTAAAGTTTGCCCATCTGGTTGACCATTTCTTACTTGGGTACTTGGCATTTCATTTTCTTGAACCTGCACTTGACCTGAACCATTCCATCCCTTCTTCCATGGCTCCATTGGTATCATTATAAAATAGATCAAAAAATTTTTACATCTTTATTTCTTACTTGGGTACTTGGCATTTCACTTTCTCGAAGTGCACTTGACCTAGACCATTAGATCCCTTCTTCCATGGCTCCATTTGTTTCATTATAGAATGGATCTACAAATTTTTACAGCTTTATTTCTACACCTTTTACAGTGCAAACAAAGTTTTCACCCATATGACATTGAAACAACTGCAGCCTAATGTTTCTATAAAAGAAGATTTTGACAATATAAACTACAGAAATTCCAAAATGGTTCTCAGAGGGGAGAAAGAACACAACAGTCTGAAGGATGGTTGCATGTCATTGAGCCTTTCGATCACAAATCCTCTTTTCAGTTACAATATGAGAATTTCCAAAAATACAAATTAATAAAATTGAAATAAAGCAGTAACCCAATTCCCTAGAATATCCACCAAAAAAAAGTCCAAGTGATCACCAACACAGCTGCAGGAGAGAAACAATTTTGAAAAGAAACTTCAGAGATTATATAGAAATCCACTTCTCTTTTGGATCATGGCAACATGAAGTAGAGAAAGTGAATTCGTTTTGTGGAAGTGTTAGCAAGAACAACGCAGTACAGTGAACTAAGAACCAATCAGCAGTATTTATCAGAAATGGATGAAAAGCAAGAATCCTTTTGCTCTTCAATAGGTGGAAGCTTGGGACTTGTTCTAAGGATTGCCTAGGAAAAGCAGTTTAACATACTGTCTCTAGAATCATTCCTTCCGGAATAGATTGAAAAAAAAAATTAATTCCTTTGCTTTTCTTTTGACTTTCAAATTTCAAAGTGAGTTAGTAATAACAAATATTTATCAAATCTATTAGCAGATATGGATGAGTAGTAACTAGTAACAAGCCTTGTCGAAACAATGAAGAAACCAGTTTGTTATATTTGGAATTTGTGGGTATGTGGCCTTTGAACAAATAAACGGCACACTGTTTTGTACCGATGAAAACAAATTAAGAACTTGCTCATCTTTTCTGGTTGTCAGAACAAACAAGCACGTCTGTGACTTCACCTATTTTCTGTATCAATTCAGTACAATCCTCTGGAATTTAAAACTGAACTAAAACCCAACGTTCGTTTGTTTAAAAAATCACACTTTTATATAAAATTTGGAGAGAAAAAACCCTTTGGTACCCCTTCCTTGATGAACGAAGCATTAGAAAACTGAATTGGGGTTATGGACATCTTGAAGGAAATATCGATGAAGATTTCAATGAAGAAAGAGAGAGAGAGAGAGACCTGGTATACTGAGTCGGACTGATTGAACCTCCGCCATGGAGAATAGCGCCGACGAGATTGAGTAATTCGAAGTTGGAGTAGGAGTGCCGTCGGGTTTACTTCACCTTCAGTTTCGGTTTCAGTGCATCGGTTCGGCTCTTCGGCCTGGTTAAATATGGAAAACCCAGGTATCAGTATCACTGCCACTGGTTAGGAACTTTAGGATTAGGGACGCAAACGGATCGGATCCGAACCCGATCCGATCTGATCAAATCTCCGGCCCCCGATTTAGTTTCTGTAAAATTTAACAAATTAATAAAAGAAAAAATATCACAACTTATACAGAGAAAAACAAAAGTACAAGTTTTTTAATATATATTTATAGGATCGGATTCTTTTAGATTTGACAGGGATGATCCAAATTTTGATCAGATTTTTAATTGAATCTCATTATTCACAATTGATCTGTTCTGCAAATTTGACAGAGAATCGATTCAAATTTGCATTGGATCGTGATCCGAACATTCGATCCATTTACACCCCAGAAACTTAGGATCTAGTCAAATTTGTATCGGGTAGTCTGACTCTAACATCGATTGACAATGAGGTAGAGGTGAGAAGACAAGAGTCAAAGAAATACAAATTATTGAGTTATTGTGACCAAAACGCGGTTGGATTAGGGCCATTAGGCATGGTGGGGTCCATTGGTTGGAAAGATTGCTTTGGTCAGATAAGATTGGGATTTGGGATCTTCTTAACACTAATAATCTAGGGCCCATATCTAGAAATGTGTGAACCTTGATTGGATGCATTAGTATATACTTGCCTTGGATGTCAACGGGCAGACTCCGATACGTCAGCATATTCTATGCTAGTGGGCCCGTGCATCGCACGGGAAAAGTTTATTTCAAACAATAAGATTGAAAGGATTAAATGCACCAATGCAAATAAATCAAATAATTAATTTTGTTGCTAATTTTTTATATTTATCTACATCTATATATTTATCTATATATTTATATTCTTTCTCATTCTTGTTTTTAAATGAAATCATTAAAATATAACAAGTCAAAATTTTATTATTTATCATAAAATTCATATTTATTCTCTAATAATACCATCCGTCTCTCTCTCTTTCTCTCTCTCTCTTTCAAACTTTAAGGGTCACTTCGAAAGGTATACAAATACAAATATATATATATATATATATATATATATATATATATATATATATATATATATATATATATATATATATATATAGTATAAATACATACAAAGTACAAGGTTTGACACTTTACAAATTTGTATTTGTACTCCTTTCAAACTGAACTTAATAATCAATGTATGTAATATCTCCCCTTCCTATTAAATTTCTCTTTTCCTTTTAAATCTCCTTTAATCCTTTTTGACTCTACTAATAAAGTAGGGGGTGCTAATTAGATGAATTGGGTTAGGTCAACGTCCAACATAAATATGAACCCTAGGTTAGGAATCAATTAACAGTAAAATAGCTAATTAACCATAATAACTGTAATTACTATAGTTAATTGTGAATTACAAAATTAATTATTGATTTAATAATAGTAATTAACAATGAAATTAATTAACTTTATTTACTTAATTAATTAGATATGAATTATTTTGTGTCTAATTTATATTTTATGTTCCATTTTTATTTTTAATTTATATAAAAATCCTACAAAATTGGAATTTGAGCCTAAATTTTACAGTCAATTAATTAATTTACTACAATTAGCAGTAAACTATTAAATTAGCTGGAATTTTGCATAAATACTGTATTTAACCATCATATATTCAATTACTATGATCACTGGGTGATATTTGAACGATTTGACCATCTGGGCCAACGCTGAGTTCAAAATAAAAACTGAAATTAACACTAAATTAATTAATTTACTCTAATAGCTGTAATTAACTGCCATGAAACTTGGGCTCAAGTATGTTGGTCTTCCTCGAGAGACTTCTTTGTACAAGAAGTATCACAAGGAAGATCCTACCCTGAGAGATCCCAAGAGCATAACCTCCTAGGGATGGCAATTCACTAAGGGAGTGTTCTTTTTCTGGATTTTGAGAGGGGGGAAGTTGGTCAATGGGATTTTGATTCCAATTGACCAAGAAACTCATGTTCTTTTTTTCGATACTAGTAAATTCGCATATGCTTTGCACGTGACAATTTTAGATGATGAAGATAGTAATATATATTCAAATATTATGTCTAAAGAGAGTAATATTATATGTCTATAAAATAATTCTATATTAGCGATGTTCTAAATGTTTTCTACAAATATTATGTATTTTTGTCTTTCTTTAATTTTTATTATTTAATTATGACATAATGGCTTGACCCATTTGACCCAAATGGTTGAATTGCTTACCAACTACCTAGACACAAGGACAATTCAATTTCATTTTTTTTTGTTCAACGTTGAAAAACAAAAAAGAGATTTAGGGTCCGTTTGATTTGTGGACATGACCGAAAGTAATTTTATTAGTCTATTTATTATTTTTTTATCAATTTATTAATATTTTATGAATATATAATTATTATTTTATTAGTACTTTGTTATTATTATTTTATTAGTATTTAATAATTAATACCTTAGTATTTATTATTAATTTATCAATTTATTACACTTATTAATTACTTTCTTATTAGTTTATTAATTTTATCATTTTGATTATTGCTTTAGAATTAATTTATTATTATTGAATAATTAATATGTTAGTATTTTATCATTACTTTAATTATATTATATATATTATCTGTACTTGATTATTCTTAGTATTTAATAAATAATATTTTATCTTTTTATTATTACTTTGTTTTTATTATTTTATTAGTATTTATCATTAATTTATGAATATTTTATTAAAATATAATTACTTGAATAATATTTTTATTATATTTTATTAATAATTTATTATATTATTATATTTTATTCTTATTTTCTTATTGGTTTATTAATATTTTATTATAGTATGCTTATTTTATAAATATTTGACTAATATTTTATAGTTATCATTATTATTTTATTATTACTTTCATAGTATATTATTGTTTAATTATGTATTTATTTTTATTATTATTTATGTTAATTATATTAGTATTTTATTATTTTATTATTAATATTAATTTATTATTTTATTAACATTAGGGTTTGGGGGGCCTTTTGCCATGAGTTCTTTATTTCTTGATAGACTCTCATATGGGAATCCCATTCTTGGGGGGAAGCCTGGAATGGCTATTCTCCGAAGAATGGGATTCGGCATCCAATTCCACCATATGAGCATTAGCACCTTAAATCTATGACTTAATGAGAGGGATTTGAATGAGATGAAAAATAATAGTTAAAATTACATGTTTTGGTTTCACAATTAAAAAGGGACTAAATTCAAATTAAAAAGTAATTCTTATTTATGGAACTTGTTTTTATTTTATAAGATGAATATATATACAATTATAAGAGATTTGCTCAAATGTTAATTTTTTTTTTGCAAAATTTATGTATTTTTCATTTTTAATTGTTTACTATTTAATTATAGCATCAAATATTGACTTGACCTAAGAGTTGAATTGTTGACCTAGATCAAATAGGAAATCAATTTCATTTTTTTGGTTGGTTTTGAATTTGTCTTTCATTTCCATTATCAATAAAAAAAATCCTTGCTTATGACACTTATTTTTCTTTAATATGATTAATAAAATATTAGAGAAATGGCCCATTTTATATATATATATTATTTTTGAATTGTTACTATTTTAAATATTTTATTATTAATTATGATATCATGAATTCACCCAATTAACGGGAGTGGTTGAATTGGCTTACCACCACTTAGATGGGCCACGAGCTGTACCGCGGGGTCTAACCGTGGGATCTGCAAGCATGCTTCATTGAACCGCTTGATGTAGCTCCGGATGGGTTCTCCTTTTCTTTGGATTACCCCGAAGATACTTTCCTCGGTTTTGGGGCACTGCTTGCTGGTAACAAAGTGGGCGGTGAAGATCTGCACGAACTAGGCCCAGCTTCTTATTGACCCGGAAGCTAGGTTCTGGTACCAGGTGCGGACCACCCCTTGAAGGTGGTGGTGAAGGCCACGCACATGCATTACTCGTTGGCCCTAGTGAGGTGCATTTGTGACTGGAATGCGTCGACGTGGTCGTTGCAGTCAAAGGACCCATCATACTTGTCCAGAGATGAAAGTTTGAAGTCTCTGGGCAAGGGGACTGCTAGAAGTTCTGATGAAAGGGGGGAAGGAATTGAGAGAATTGGGACGGTTTTTACCTCATCCGAGCTCATCTCTTCCTTGCCTCTGAGCTCGGGTAGGACACGAGTAGCAGTTCGGCGACCTCGCCGGTGCCTTCTTTGAGCGGCCCTGGTGCTGGCGTTGTTGGCCTCCGTGTTGCCGAGCTCGATGGGCTCGGAATGCTATCCTGCTGCTAGGGCGCTGAATCGGTTCTCCGTGAGTGCGAACTCGGTCTTGGAGCGCCGAGGTGACTTTGTGTGCAAGGTTCCTGACCCACCTGCGAGTTGCGAGGCGGGGGTGATTTTTTTTGCTTTCGGCCTGGGGATGAGGCCTGACTATTAGGGGGGTTCTAGGGTTGGGAAGCTTCTCCTCGGTGAGGTCGTCCACCTTGAGGGGAGGCCTTAACTGGCTCCGAAACAGGGTGCCGGGGGGGAGCAATGACTGGTTTAGGTGTAGTTGAGGGAACTGCGTCTAGTAATGGTGCTGGGAGAGGTGGTGCAGTACCTGGTGTTGCTGGAGTTGGTGCTACTGGAATTGTTGCATTTGGGCTTGCATTGCATGCATGCATTGCATTAGATCATCCAGCTGGTTCTGACGGGTTGCCAGTGGGACAACAATTGGTTCAGCGAAGTTTGTTTCAATAGGGAGTGGAAGAGGGATGTTCAATGGAGGAGGGTTCAGGGGCGCCACTGCTTGTGGCACATTCAAACTGGGGATCCCATCCACTGAAAGAGGGATGGTGAACTGCCCAATGCACACCACGGGAACTTGGAGTTGCTCTCCGGTGGTGGCCGTTTCTGTTCCACGTCCGGCATTGCTGGAGGAGGCCATGGGTGTTGGAGTTTTTGAAAGAAGGGTAGGTAAGAGAGCTTTAGAGGGAGGCTTTTAGAATCGTTCCCACAGACGGCGCCAATTGATGGAGCGCAATCCGGCCGGTCTTATCTGTCAACGATTTCGCCTCTGACTAGAGCAACGGGGAGCCTGAAACGGAGAAGATGAGGGAACTCCGGGGGGAACCCAGTGATATAGCTCCCAAGCTCAAGTTAGTATTCTCTCAAAGGCAAAGTAAAGACCAGATAGCGCAAAGTTCACATACCTTGTTGTTGGGGGTAAGGGGCCTTTTATAACCACTTCGCGCACTCACTCTGAAACCCCTATCAAGTCGGGTATGATTACCTTTACTTCCAGTTCGGGTGTTGTCCTTTTTGCTGGGAAAGAACCGCCACTGCTCTTTGTTGAAGCCATCTCTGTAACTGGAGATGGCAGTGTCAGGAGGCGGTGACAGGTGGCCGTTTGGAGTGCGGCCGTCAAGCATCAGATCCCAAGTCAGTCAGGTGCGGTGCCCTTGGGTACGGACTTCCTCGGTGTCAGGCATGGTACGGTTTATTTGGTTTTGGCATCCTGGAGGCGATGTGGTGGAGTGGTGAGCGAGGTGAAGTCTTGAGTTCGGAGGTATGTCCTGTATTCCTATAGGGCAGGCCAGTTTGGCGAGGTGTGTCCCGAACTGCTATAAGACAGGCCAGTTCGGTGAGGTGTGTCCCAAACTGCAGGCGGGCCAGTTTGGCGAGGTGTGTCCCGAACTGCTACATGCAGGCCAGTTCGGGTTACTGTCTGGCTTGGGGCCGAAGGGAGAGTTCGGGCTCCTAGTAGGGAGTTCGGACCGCTGGTAGGGGAGTTCGGTCCGCTGGTTTCTCCCCTTGGTGCTCGTGCCTTAGGCGTGCTTTTGTGCCGAGCTGTTGCCTTTGCCACGCATTGTGTAACTGTGAGGTCGGGCCAAATCTTCCTTCATCAGTATCATTGCTTCAAAATCGTTTTCAGTTCATTGGCAGCAATGAGCTGCAGCTCTAAGAAACACCAAATTTGAGGGATGTTTGGAACTGTGACCGTTTTTCAAAAAAACAGTACCACGTTGGATCTACATAGGCATTTCAACAAACGCCCATGTATCTCATTATTTGGTTCAGCCGATTATTAAAAATCGGGCATGCCTTAGAAATCGGGACCCCACCGATGCATGAAAAGCAGTGATAAAAATTTGGCGCTTTATGCATCAGTGAACCGTTTCCCCCAATGGTTGATTGATGTGTATCCTATGTGGTGCTTTCCTATCAGCACATACATGAAAAACAGTGATAAAAACCACCTTACCAAACAACATAGTGTTTCTCTCTGCCTACGTGGCAGAAGCGTTTTTTTGCGAAAAACAGATCTTGGAAGCATGGGCGTTTTTTTCTTGAAAATCAGTCTCAAAAAGCGCCCATGCTTCCAAACACCATGTTGGTGTTGCTCCAAGCCACGACTTCTTAATTTCTGAGGCATGGCTTGGAGCACCATTTTTTATGAAAAAATGGTTCTAAACAAATGCCCGTTTGTTAGAGCACCGTTTTTTTTTTCCTGATGTGGCACCGTTGCTCAAGGAAACGGCAACGATGCAAACAGCCCCTATAAAGAGTCTGTATGGACGTCTCAGAGGATGAATTCAACGTTTTGCTTTCACAACTACATCATCTTCCACCTTCCTATAAATTTCTCTTATTTTCTTCCCCATTATTATATGCTTATCTTATAAAGAGTCTGGATTGGCGTCTCAGAGCATGAGTCAACGTTTTGCTTTCACAACTACTTCATCTTCCTCCCTATAAATTTATCTTATTTTCTTCTTTTGGAAAGTATGAGAAAAAAGAGATCGCGACATCTTGCCTGAAACAGAGAAGGCAATATCTCCGACACTGGCGTTTCTATACGCTCAAAACACTAAAAGAAAAAGAAAGCAAATTTCTTTTCTTTGCTCAGAATTGAAATAGTATACTTGGAGTTCATCCATGGCTTCTTCTTTGGTATCCAAATCATCAGATGAGTCTGATGCAACATGGGAGGCACTGCTGCCACCGGATATTGAAGTTTTTGTCGAAATGATTCCTCGGTCAGCACTATTCCGGTCGAAGAAAGAGATCTAAGATCGTTTATGCGAGGGTGTAACCTTTGGCTCTGGCAATAAGGTAAAAGGGTTGATGTTTTGAACTTCTGCACTCCATTAACATCCTCACTTTTGTAAATTTTAATTTGATGGTTAGGTCATACATTTTTCATGTTTAACCCAATCAATAATGTTGTAACCCATTTGATTTGGTGACCTCCAGTGATATGATTTTGTAGATAAAAAGTTAGGAAGATAGAGAATTAATTGTGAAGATAGATGAATTAATTATAAGAGGAAAGTCAAGCATTGAGGATACAATTGTTGATTTTTTTTTTTTTTTGGATGCTCATGCAGTTTTGCTTCTTGGAGAAATCCACTGTTAAGAAATGCTACAGGTTGGGTGCAAGAGAGCTTTCTATTGTATCGGCATCAGAACCGAAACGCTGGACCTGGACATCCATGCCAGGATCAAGGTCAGTTTATATATAGTATCAAATCACATCTCTCCTTGACTCTCTTTATGATTATCATCTCCTGAAATTCCAGACTGAGTTCATCTTGTGCAGAGAGACTTCTTAATTCTTTTTTTACTCTGTGGACATGTACAAATTATAGGTTCCCAGAGGTGGCTAAATTCAGGCGCATCCGTTGGTTGGACATGGATGGATCGATTTACGCAAATTGGTTGTCCCCCAAAACACTTTATGCTGCTTATCTGCTCCTGAAATTCGATGAACAAGCATCAGGACTGGATGAAAATCCTTCAGAGCTTAAAATAGAAATTGGAAATCTAGTTTCCACGCGCAGGGTATATCTAATTAATTCTCTAGACAACAACAGCAATAAAGAGGAGGATGAAGATGGTGTTGTCGATCCAGATCAGGATTTCAACAACAATGAAGACGAAGATAGCATCCCCAATCCTAAAGACAGCAGTGAAGCTGATGAAGATGAAGATGAAGATAGTTTTCTGAATCCAAAGGACAACGGTGATGAAGATTGTGAGGATGGTGTTCCAATTGATTCAAATGGCAATGACAACAAAGATGAAGATGAGGATGGTGCAGTCAATCCAAATCAGGAGTACAACAACAAGAACAATGAAGGTGAAGACAGCATTCCCAATCCCAAAGACAACAGTGAAGCTGAGGATGGTGATCTCAAACCCAATGACAACAATGGTGAAGATGAAAATGGTGTTATCGATCCGAAGGACAACGCTGAAGAAGATCGTGAGGATAGTGTTCGCATTGATTCGAATGATAATGACAAGAAGGATGAAGATGATGATGATGATGATAATAATGAAGAAGAAGAAGATATTAATACATCAGAAACAGAGGAGCTAAAAAAGCCTCTCCCAGATCTTGCCCCACGTTCCAGAGATGATGGATGGAGTGAGATTGAATTGGGATATTTCTTTATTGAAGATGGGGATGAAGGAGAAATAAAAATGACATTCAAGGAAGTTAGCAACCGTTGGAAGACAGGGCTTATTATTGAAGGCATTGAAGTGAGGCCTCTAGCTTGAGTCGCTCTCGGTACCGTAAAGTCAAATTTTGTGTTCCATGGATTGAATAACTGACTTAACACTTAAGTGGCGCCACATCCTTCATTGATGAAAAAGAAACCCAAAAAAATTGAATATTGGTTTTATTTTTTTATTTTTTTAGTGTTTGTAATTAGTCATCATATTGATGCAATAAACGTAGGCATCCATCCAAATGTAGTCTTACAGAAAAAAAAAATACTTCAATGAACTTAAATCCAGTTTCGTTGCTTAATTTTTATGCTTTTTGAGAAGGACAGAGGTTGGGTTGAGAAATCAGAAATTGTCCAAATCTCAGCCCGGGCCCATGTAATTGAAATTCTTCAAATGGAGTTAAATCCGATGTAAATACTTCACAAAATATATTCTGTACTTCGGACTCAGGCCCGGGCTTTAAGCTTTATATTAAAACCAAGCTCAAGTTCGAGCCAAAATATTTTCTGTTAATAAAGTGGTAAAGCCCGGCTCGAGCCCAGCACCGATCAGGTCCTCGAACAGGTCTAATACTAACCCTATAACAATGTTTAGATATATTTTCATGTTGTTTTTGGTTTTGGGTCTTGTTTTTATTGATCCTTGGCTTTTCAAATGGTAATATAAAAAATACACTGAAAATTTGCAGGTCAACATCGAATTAAACTTATAAGATCGTCTAAACGGTTTTTGAATCGCCATTGACCTGGATGGTTGGATCATTTGGCCCAAGAATTATTTAGATAATCGGTTCTGTTTTATCCCAAATATAATTCTTAACCAAAAACCATTAAATTGGTCAATGATTTATTGATTCAGATGGTCGAACCATCGATCTATTTGATCCATCTAACAGTTTTTGGTATTTTTTTTTATTTTTAATTTTTTTGTCAGAATGAACTATCTATTCAAACCGGACGATAAAACCATTGACACAAAAACCAGTGGTCAAAACGATTCCCATTCTATATCATTTTTTAAAACATTGAGTGAAACTAATTCCATACCGGGTCAATTTATTAACATCCCAATTCCTAAAGTGTACACTTATTCATTATTCTTTTTCCTATCTTTTCTTTCTAAGTTCAAACCACAGAAAATCTGAAAGCTCACACGTGGCAAGTTATGGCCCTAGATTTTTTATTTTTTTACTCAAAGGGACCATTTACACAACGGGGGTAGCCCCATAGTTTATCCCCAAACACATAACCCCTAACCCAGTTGGCAGGTGGGATTCAACCCCAAGGCCCTTTGATTATTAGTGCAAGAAGATCCCAATCTCTTCCCAAACCAATGGGCTGGGCTCCACCATGTATAATCCAAATGCCTTTTGGTTTGTATCTCTGTTGTCTTTTCTACCTCACTGTCATGGATGTGAGACTTCCCACCCAACTGACCCAAGACCAAGAGTCACCGTAATTGATTTCTTCCAATCTAATAGTTTAGACTTTACTCACAGCCAGACATACTGACCAGTGATATATCAAAAAGAAAACAATTAAGTACCAAAAAAATAAAAAACAATTAAAAAAAAAAGCGAAAACGATTAGGAAAGTCAGAAGCTTTTCTCTCTCCCCACCTTCCAGAGATGACGGGCGAATGGAGAATGAATTATTGGAGTATTTCATTATTGACGATGGGAATCTATTAAATGTTGGAAAAATGGGTCATTGTAACTTTGGAGGAGAAGTTCTGAGACGTGTATGAAGATATTGTCTTTAGAATGTTATTTCCCCTCACTCAGTTTCACTGAGTTTGCTGTTGGGTTATAGGCAAATCCGTTTCCAAGATAAACAGAGCCTTGGGCGAGAATCTGCAACCAGTAAAATTGAAGAATCTCCAAAGAAACCTTCTGTAAGACTATAGCAGACCGGACTGAAAGAGAGAGAAAGTGGATTTCGAAAATGTATGTTTTTGAAGTCCAATTCATGCTCCTTAAATAGTTTATGAAGATGTATGAAGAAAAGGTAGGTACTGGTTAAGAAAAGGCACATTGAACAGTTAATGATTATTAACTTTGAATTGTGCCTCTTGATCACACCCAATCGAATCGTGACCGTTGATCTCATTAACGGTGATCAACGGTTAGCATCGCACCAAAACCAAAGCCGCCCTTAGTGAGTCGTGCGAAGTGCGCATCATTGCGCCGCACACACGTGCACACATGTGCGTGCACGTTGTGCGGTATCAAACCCCGATACTCTCCTCTACTATTTCTAAGGAGTGTAAATCAGCTCCTATTAAAATATTCAAAACAAATCTTATAATTTTCCAATGTGGGACAAATTCAAAACTAGATTTTATAAGAGAAAAGCTAATTTTTCAATCAAGTGTGCAGGTGCAATTTCTCATATAATTGACCAATCAAACCCATTGGATTTAATCTCTTATGAGATTAAAATCCAACACTAATAACAATTGGAAGAATGGAATTATGGTTGAAGGCTTCGAAGTTAGGCCTTCACATCTCAGTTTGGTACCATGTGATGTTAAATTAGTCATTATCTTTGTTGAATAACTCGTTTAAAGTGGCGTCAATCATGGTTTTTAAAACCGACCTGGTGACCGAATCGGTCAGGGTCCGGTTATCGGGTCAAATGGTCTGATCGTTCAAAGCAAATGCTCGGCCCATTCTAACAAAAAAATAAAATATGATCAAAATCGTTTGAACAATTAACCACCTTGTTTGGTGATTCGCTAATCAAAATCAACGGTTTTGGGGAAGACCAGTTCCCGGTTTTTTTTGTATGACTGTCCAGTCTGGTCTGGTTTTGAAAACCTTGACGTCAATCCACCATTGATATGAAATGGAAAAAAATTGAAGAGTTTTTTTCGTTCTTTATTTGCTTTTTTTTAATTATTGTTGGTAATAATTCATCATCAATTCATCGTCGATGCTTTATCTCAAGTATGTGGCGTCTATTTCATGAATCGTATTTAATTGGCCAATTCATTCTATTTAAATTTATATCCATTTTTAAATTATTAGTGCTTAACTTTGTTTTAAAAATTAAGAAGCCTATCATCCATCCACCATAACATTAAATGTTGTAAAATACTATATATATATATATATATATATATATATATATATATATATATATATATATATATATATATATATATATGTCACATCATCATGGTTCAACCACCTCTCTTTTTTTTTAGTTCTATACCCAGTTTGGTTCTCTGAACATTGTATACATCTCACCATGTGGAATCATATATGAATATTGCCACGTTGAAGACACATCAATATATTCATTGACACATGTGCATCATGTGGCATTTAAACATATTTAATGGCATATGTATTATGTGATATCATTTTAGATGCCACATGGCATCATACATGAATGACACATGGCATTTGAACATAATTAATGACAGATATATGCAACACAACATGCAGCATCATTGACTTACCTTTAGATGCCATGTTGCATTTATATATGTTGCCACATGGCATTTCATGTCATTAACCCCATATTCAAATGTCATGTGACATCCATATATGTTGCCACATAGCATTTGAACATAATTAATGACAAATGTATGCCACATGGTACCTCAAGCAAGGTCTTCTTGGGTGTTGTGAAGTGATGGCTAATAGTTCTCCAGATGGGCAGGTTGTTAGTTGTAGTTTTGAGGAGGTTGTACCTATGCTGGTACCTCGAGCTGAGGCTGTCCCAACGCAGTTATGCATTAAACTCCCATTGGCACCATTAAGGGCTCGATATTCTAAAGTTGCCTCCAAAGAATGATCCACCAATTTGAGCTTCCTTACCCTTTGTAATGATTAGACCTATTCATGGGCCGGGTAGCCCGACAGATCGACTAGACTTGTTCATTAATCGGGTCGAACTTGAGTCAAAACTTTAAGCTTTATATGAGGGTCAGGCTCGATCTCAAGACGTAAGCCCGATGATCGGGCCAAAATTGGGCCTGACTATTTTTATTGACACAAAAACAAAATCTGACTTGAACCCGGCCCAACCCGGCCCAATCCATGAACAGGTGTAGTGATGACATGATGAAAGTGAAAGAAAGAAAACCTGGGGGATGACCCAAGCAAGGCAGTTCAACAGTTAAGTTAATACCAAGCTGACGAAGTGAGCGGAAACTAGACAACAGGGAATCATAACAAGGAGCTAGTATACGAGTATGTATATGTACGTACCTTCTAAAAGTGTAGGGTCACCCTATAGGCATCGAGGTTCGGTATGGCGTGTATGACACGTTCGGAGATGATAAGGTCTATTTACCTGTTGTTTACAAAGCATGCTTTCTCGACGTTGCATATTGCATCGGCTCTTATTCGGTTCCCCATGAAGCCGAGGGAACCAGACTTATCACTGCCATCGTGCATTTCAGAGACGCTAAGTGGTACGAGCGTATAAGGGAAGACATGCCACATAGGTCAGTGCTCCTGAAGTCATCTGACTCCTCAATTGCCAATTTCCCAAGTCGGAGCAGCTATGGATTGCCTTAGGGATTTCGCAAGCCAAGCCAATTGATTGGGCTACTTTTAAGCGAGGCCGGAGTTATCCAACGTGTCATAAGAAGAAATGGAGGGCCAAATTATTTAATTACCCCTCATCAAAAACAAAAGTAAATCAGACTGTGTATTACAATATTTTTACACCTATTTTTGTAAGACACCATTAAAAAAGAAATTGCACCGCAAACAAATGAGGCCACTTTTAGAATGCCCCAAGAGCCTAATCCATTCAATGAATCTCGATAACAGTCTCTTGTTCAATGACATTCAAAAGAAAAGAAGGAATATAAGGTCATGTATGAATTGTAGAACAAGAGAGAGAGAGAGAGAATTTTGCTAGTCGGTGTGCAGCTCTGTAAACATGGGATATCGGGATATTCTGAAAGTGAAGCAAGCAATAGATGTCTGTATTCAGCCACTAGAATGCTGATAGACCACTGTGGTTCTATGGAATCCACCAACAATTAAGCATCTAACAAGAGAAAGAGCATCAGGTGAGTAATACCAAGCTCTGCTGCAAATTTCAGGCCTTCCACTATTGGCATTGCTTCTGTAACAAGAGGGGGTTGAGAATCAAATGGCACAACAGGGGCAAAAAGACAGACACCAACGTGATCACGCAAAAGGAAACCTGCACCAGAACATGATGTGCCAACTGCTCCATCAACATTTAGTTTGAGCATCCCCTGAGGTGGAGGAGCTAGCCCAAGTACAACTACCAAGATGTGCAACTAGGACTGAAGCTTCTTGAACTGAGTCAGAAACATGTGAGGTATCAATAGTGTGATGGAATAGTGCCTCTGCTCTGTTGATGATTGACGAAGGATTGAAATCGGCACCCTTGAATCAAGGTTCAAAGTATTAATACGTATCAGTCGATACGTATTCGGAGCCTTCCCAATACACCTCTATAAGGGGTGTTCCGGGTCGGCAAGTGGTTCAGGGGTAGACTGGCCTTAAACCAGCCCCTCTGAATCAGATTCAAAAGAATAATAAAAAAAACAAAAAAAAAGTACCGTTCGATATTTTGAACTTTGCCTTGAAGATTACATTATTGTGAGCACACCAAATGTACCGTAGGAGTAGCACCCTTGAGGAAAACAAAGTGAATATTCGGTTGCTCATTATGTGATGATGTACGATCTGGAAGCTTTTAGCTGGAGGGTTGCCTGGACGTACTCGAATGATGAGTTGGAGCAAACTGTAAAACAGAGATCAGAGTGAGCGGGGTGGATGACCCGGGGAGGTCGCTCCAATGCTTAAGTCAGTATTCTGTTGTTGCGAGCTAGAATTTGAGTGCTAGAGAGCTTGGATGCAAGTAATTACATGTATCTGGACCATGGAAGGATTGATGCCTTTATATAGCTGAGGTATTGCAGGTTTCCCGAAATAGTTCCGAGATCTGCGGCCTAAATGGACAAGATTCGTTTCCGCTTTAGTCAGGGAGTAATGTATCAATCAATGAACCTTATTGTCGCCGCCCAATCCGGGCGGGGAGAAAATAAGGCTTGCCGTTATGCGGTGTGATCCCGTAATATTCGGAGTCTACTGGGAAGTTACTGGAATTGATTACGTGTCACTTCGGTTCCTGGGCCCTGAACTCGATTAGGTGATGAGGTGGTATTATGTCGAGGTGGCCAAACATTCGAACTCCACATACTACTAACTAGGCTCCCCTTGCTGAGTTGTCATCCTACAGGCAAATTGCGTACACGTGACCTTTATTTACTAGGTCGTGCCAAATTACCCCTCATCAATTGCCCCCCACTCCTCATGACAGGGGTCCTGACCCGACACGGGGAGTTCATGACGAGCTTTAGCTGGATTTGGCACGAAGTCTAGATGATGTGGAGGAGGAGTCGTTGGTCGGACCTGTTCGACCGTTCGGCTCAACCAAGAAGTGACCCAGATCGCATACTCGGCACGCACGGACATCAAGCTGATTATAGACTCTGTGGGTGTCAAAACACGCGCTAAATCAATTTCAGCCTCAGGAGGCGTGCAACTAGTTTCCTAGGAGCCATCGGATCGTGTTGATATTGACCATTGATTCTCGGATATACTGGTTATAAATAGGGGCCAAAGGGACCTTTTTCTTTGCCACAAATCTGCAAGTCCACAATTTTTGAGGTCGCACTCAAGTATTCCAGTTTGGTGTCAGCTATTTCTGGGTTCGAGATTGCCTCTCTTTCTTTGGTCTTCCTTTTGGTGAGTCCACCTTCCTCTACTTTTTTTATTCTGTTGTCATTCCCTTTAATATGTCTAGCATTAGCTTAGATAGTCTTCTAGATGGGAGCGGCGAGTCTACTGGGGCCGAGGTGGGTACCTCGGCTTAGACCATGGAGCCTCATCCTATCGAGGTGGTCACTTCGGGAAAAGATGTGGACATCAATCCGCCCGAGGTGGACTCACCTTGGTAGGAGCAAGAAGTTTCTGGCAAATCAGCTTCCACCTCACACCGAGGTCGGCTGCCAGACAACTTCAGCCCGTCGACAATGATGGCAGACAGGCTCCTTGCCTAAGTAGCTCGGTACAGACTCCCTAGCAACTTTGTGTATAGCATCCCCTTAGGCAACTTTCCTTGGGATCATGATCACAACAAGATCGTGGTCTTCAAGGAGTAGCTCGTATTCGGTCCGCGTCTTCCACTTCATCCTCTTATAATCGAAATCATTAAATTCTTTAACATCACCATAGACCAGTTACACCCGAACTCCATCCATAATATCGTAGGGACCATTTCTCTTTTCCATGATTACAATCGTCCCCTTGACCTCGACATCTTCTCTTCGATCCTTTCCATTAAGAAGAACCCGTCCTACTTTCTGCCCGAGCACAGGCGAGCTTACTACTTGTTTCCTCGTCCTGGGTACAAATTGTTGCACGAGCTCCCTAGAAAAAGGTCCCGACCTGGAAGAGGCACTACTTTGTGGTCTGCAACACCAATGGGTGGCCTTTTCCAACTCACTAGAGGGCAGCCGTCTAGGACCCCGACGTTAGACTGGACCTGAAGACAAGGGAGGAGGTCCGATCTTGGGCGAAGCTCGGCCTGAAGTTCAAAAACTTTGTGACCGAGGAGAAACTCGTGCAAGCCGGCTTAAGTCCTCCTATAGGTTGTTACTTGTACTTTTTCCATTCGTTTTACTTCAGTATTGTATCTGACTTAGCTTTCTTATCGCAGTTTCCATGGATGACATCCCCACCGACGAGCTCTTCAGGAGCATGAAAAAAGGAAAGAAGAAGAAGAGAGCCTCCAAGAAGGCTTACGTCGAGACTGAAGCTACCACCACTGAGGTCGTTGTTTCTAAGCCCGAACACCCACCTGTCACCGAGCAACCTCCCGTAATCGATCTGGTTGAGGAGGACCCGGTCAAGGCCACCTCACCCCACATACCCGAGGAGATTACGTCTTCAAAGCCTATTCCAATGATCGCAACCTCTTCGGGCAACGATGCTCCAGTCCGGAGTATTTTGACTCCGAAGTTTGGCCTTCTTAAGAGCAAGGACACAGTGTTTATTGAGGAGGTCGCTCGTTGGGCAGACTTGCCAGTTGCTCAGCTCCGGGCTCGAGCGGCCACACATTGTATGGTGGTATGTTCTTGAACTTATATTTCAAGTTTCCTTATACTTAGATTTTCGTATACTGATGCTTGTTTTCTTCCCTTGGCAAGTGAACTCCTCTATCCACGCCTTGGCCTACCAGTCCGAAGTGAATCTAAAGTGGCCTCTCGAAGTTGAGGAGTCTTCCCAAAATGCCCACACTGAACTTAATTTAGCTCGCAACGAAATCAACCAACTAAAGAATGATGCGCGAGCTAAGAAGGAGCTGTTAATTCTGCCGATGACAGAGAAAAAGGAGCTCGAAGAGCGTAAAGCGGCATTGAAGAGGGAGATCGAGAAAATCGAGGCCCACATGAAGGAACGGGCCAAAATCCTGCTTCAAACAATGGAGGAGGCCAAGGTTAAGGCAGTTGAGGAGTACAAGTCTTCGGTGGAGCTTCGAAAAAGGTTGGTCGAGGTTGGAACAGTGGGCTACCGCAAGGGGTTCAAGCTCAATAGGTGGTTGATCTGGCGTGAATTTCCCCACCTCAACCTCAGCGCCATCACCACGTCAAAGATCACCAAGGAGATAACCATTGAAGCCACCAAGGATCTGGACTCCGAGGCAGAGAGCAATGACAACATTCTTGATGACGAGGGAGAGAAGACCGGTGCTACTGAGGAACATATGGAGACAGATCCTCCTGTTGAAGTCTCCGTTAAGGATGAAGAGCCCCAAACAGACTGATGCCTCTTTTCTTGGACCCCCTTTTTGTAATGCTCGATGTTCTGAGCCTCCGAGCTCGGTTAGGCAATTGTAATATTTCTCTTTTTTTTTATGTACTCGGAGTTCTTTATCAATGAAATACAAGTATTTTGCAATCTTTGTGTGCAAATTTTTCTAAGTATAGATTACTCCCGATCTGGCGAGCTAAACCAAATAGAAGTGAATTTTTTTCTAAGTATAGATTACTCCCGAATTGGCGAGATAAACCAAATAGGAGTGAAATTTTTTCTTAGTATAGATTACTCCCGAGCTGGCAAGCTCAACAATAGTAGGAATAATTTAATTGTCATTGTATGCCAGGGTGAACAGATACCATAGGGTACATACCCGACCTGTCTGTGCCTAGGTTACTTTGCCTTGCCCATGCCAAAGCGACTGGGTTTTAAGCTGCCTATGCCGAAGAGGCGACTATGACTTTTATCGTGCCGAGGTCTCTTATCAACTCGGGACCATAGCTCTTAGGCTTCTGGGAGTGATTTATAGTCCTCTCTCCAGCTCGTCATCTTTTTGACCAGTTCGGTGATCTCATGAGTAACTTATACCTAGAGTTGTGGGTTCATACGTAGTACCTTCTTAAGTTGTCGATGTTCCATGCTCAAGGTACCAACTTCCCTTCCAAAGTCTTGAGCTCATACATGCCTTCCCTGTACACATGTCTTATATGGTACGGACATTCCTAGTTCGGTCCGAGCTTACCCACACCGGGCTCAGGTACCATAACTTTTCGTAGGACTAGATTGCCGACATGAAACTGTCGCTTCTTGACCCGAGTGTTATTGTACCGAGCCACTTTCTACTAGTATGCCGTAGTTCGGATGTAGGCCAGGTCTCGCACCTCCTCTACGAGGTCTAGGTTGGTAAAAAGCTCGTCATTATTTGCTTCCTCATCATAAGCCTCAAGTCGCAATGTGAGCACTTCGACTTCTGTCGGGATCATCACCTTTGTACCATATGTGAGGTTAAAGGGGGTCTAACCTGTCGCTATCTTGATGGTAGTCCGGTAGGCCCAAAGAACATTGGGTAGCTCATCCACCCACAACCCTTTAGCTCATGCAAAACGAGCTTTCAGCCCACGGAGGATAGCTCTGTTCGTTACTTCAGCCTACCCGTTTGCTTGTGGATGTTCTACCGAAGTGAAGTTCTGCTGAATCCCCATCTCAGTGCACTGGTTCTGAAATTTAATATCTTCAAATTGCTTCCTATTATCTGAAATCAAGACTTTGGGCAGTCCGAAACGGCACATGATGTTTTTCCAAAAGAAATTTTGCACATTCCGACTTGTAATGCTTACTAGCAGTTCGGCTTCCACCCACTTCGTGAACTAGTCTACCGCCATGACTAAGAACTTCCTCTGCCCGGTTGCCGATAGAAATGGACCAAGGATGTCGATTCGCCACTATGCGAAGGGCCACAAACTAGTCAAATACTTCAAATCGGCAGCAGGTTGATGGAGGATGTTGGCATGCCTCTGACATCTATCTTATTTCTTGACGAGTTCGAGTGCATTTTCTTTCATTCTGGGCCAGTAGTTGTCCTGCCTTAATGCTTTTTGGGCAAGGGCCCTACCCCTAGGTGTCATCCACATAAACCTTCATGGATATTGTGAAGTACAAGCTCAGCTTTTGTGGATCGCATGCAACGTAGGTTGAAGAGCATGAATGATCTCCTGTGCAGCCGTCCGTCTATGAGGGCGTACTTGGTTGATTGACGCTCTACCCTCTGAGCTGCATTGCATTCTGTAGGTAGGGTCCCGTGGAGAAGATAATCAACGAGCGGGTCAATCCAACTCGGTTTTGCTTGCAACATGGGAGTGGCCTCTTCTGCCCCCTTGAGAATGTTGGGCTGAGGTAGGTCCTCTATGTACATAGTCCACATAGTGTTGTCAAGAGTTGAAGCCCTAGTCATGATAGGGTGTCGGCCTCGGCATTCTCGGACCTTGGGATTTGTTTGATGAAGCAGGAGTTGAAGCTCGGTAGGATCTCTCTAACACTAGTTAAGTAGGCTGCCATAGTCAAGTTACGAGTTTCGTAGTTACCAATGACTTGGTTAACTACTAGTTGAGAGTCACTGCAGACGATGAGGTGTTTCATTCCCATTTCCTTTGCTAAGTTGAGCCCGGCAATTAGCGCCTCATACTCCGCCTCGTTGTTCGATGCCTCGAATCCAAACAGGAGAGCATATTCTAGCTTCACCTCGCTCGGGCCATACAGTATTAGTCATGCACCGCTTCCTCGCTGGTTGGATGAGCCATTGACATGGAGGATCCAGGACTCCTCGTCCAAGGTCGGTATTGCTATAACCGGGACCTGTGTCGCACTGGTTGATGCCTCCAACGTGCGAGCGGGCCCAGTCAGTTCAGGGGCCGGTGCGCTGAACGTGCATTCTGCTATGTAGTCCACCAAAACTTGGGCTTTGAACGCTGGTCATGGCTCGAACAGAATGTCGTACTCGCTAAGCTCGATGGACCACTTCGTCAACCACCCGAACACCTCGGGCTTAAGTAGGATATGCCTCAGAGGTCTATCCGTAAGGACGGCGATGGTATGGGTATAATTTTCGAGCTGCTACCACTAGCGCGTACGCCAGCTTCTCGATGTCGGGGTATCTAGTCTCTGCATCCTGCAGTACCTTACTTACATAGTAGACAGGTCGTTGAACCCGGTCTATCTCCCTGATTAGTACCGAGTTGACTACCTCATCACTCATGGAGAGGTACAGTTTCAAAACATCTCCTTCTTCAAGTCGGGTTAAAACTAGGGTGGTACTTAGATACCTTTTCAGCTCGTCAAATGCGAGTTGGCATTATTCAGTCCATTCGAAAGTCTCATTCATTTTAATTGCTTTAAAGAAGGGGAGGCATCGATCTACCGACTTAGACATGAAATGGCTTAGGGCTGCTACCCGGCCAGTCAGCCTCTGGACTTTTTTTATTTTCCAAGGTGGTCTCATATCTATAGTTGCCTTTACTTTTTCTAGGTTAGCTTCGATACCACGTCGGTTGACTATGTAGCCTATAAATTTTCCCAAAGTGACTCCGAAGACACACTTATTCGGATTTAATTTCATATTATATTTTCTCAAAATTTGTAAAACAATGTCTAAATTGTTAACTAAATATTTAGAGAACTGGGTCTTCACAACCATGTCATCAACATAACACTCCACTTTATTGCTAATCAAATGTTCAAAAAACTTACTAGTTGATTTCGGAGCGGTTCGCTTACGAGTCCACCGATCTGGAGAGTCTTGGTCGATTTGGTCTCGAACACCGGTATGTGGATCGTCTCTTCCATCAGGGCAGCTCGCTCCTCGCTGTAGTCTGCTAGTCGCTCCAGTTCGATGTCCTCTACTAACTTTGCTTTTCCTTTGAGGGCAACCACACAACACCTATGAGACTCGAGTTGGTCGCCTCGTACTACTCCCACTCCACAATCCGTTGGGAACTTCATCGCGAGATAGTAAGTTGACACTACTGCGCGTAAAGCATGCGTAATAGGCCGACCTATGATTGCGTTGTATGGGGATGGAATAGTGACCACCAAGAATGTGTGCTCGAACCGGACAATATTTGGCCATGTGCCCACCTCCACTGGTACTGTGACACAACCTATAGGCCTAACTTCCTCTCCGTTGAATCCTACTAGTGGGGCATCTGTTGGTTTTAGGTCGCTCTGTTGTAACTACAGCTTGTCAAAGGCTTCTTTGAAGAGGATATAGGTCGAACTACCTAAGTCCACCAAGATCCGCCTTACTTCAAAGTCATTGATGACCATCTTCACGACCAGGGCGTCATCATGAGGATATTGGATCCCACGGGCATCATCCTTGGCAAAGTAGATCGGTTCTTCGATCCGGGGTCGCTTGGATGGGTTCTCTGCTTCATGCTTTAGTTCTCGGAATGATGATCTCCCAGCCGCTATTGTGCACCCCGCTACAATAGATCCCTCGGTGATCATATTAATCACCCCACAGATCGGTCTTTCTTTTGGTAGCGGGCAAGGTGGTTGCTCGTTCTGTTTACTGCTCTTTGGGGCGTCTTTTTTCCGATCTCCCTATTAGTTCCCCTATTCATTTTCCTCATGTAGAATGTACTTTTTCAAGTACCCACAACGATCAGTTCTTCAATTTCATCACAGAGGTTTCTACAATTTTCTGTGTTGTGACCATGGTCCCGATGAAAGTGACAATAGATGTTCGGGTTCCTGGTCGGGTCTCCATGGAGTCTGGGTGGCCATCTGACGATAGAGAAGTCCTTGATTGCCATTAAGATCTCTCCTCGCTTGGCTTTCAAGGGAGTATAGTTCATCCTTTCCACTAGAGGGGTCCTAGAACGTTGACCCAACCTATAACTTCGCGAGGGGGATTTGCTTCTCAAGCTTGGGGACTTGCTTCTTCACTTGGGGGACTTACTTTTTTTTCGTTTCTAGTTGTTCGTCCCTTCTTCCTCTCTCTTCCTCTTTTCTCCTGGCTAGTTGTCAGTTTTCTAGTTTATCTCCTCTTCAGTGCTGATAAATTGATATGCCAAGTGGAGGAACTTGGTGATGTTCTTTGGTTTGTTGGCCGCGATGTGTCACTTGAACTCTTTGTGGGTGATGCCTTTGCGTGCTGCGGTGAGACATACTGCTGGGTCAAGGTCCGGTATCTACAGGAATGTCTCATTGAAGCATTTGATATAAGTGCAAATTGACTCTCCCTCCCTCTGCACCACGTTCAGAAGGCTCTCCTGTGACTTCGGACACTTCTTACTAGTGATGAAGTGGGCCGAAAACATATCTGCAAACTGTGCCCAGCTCCTGATGGAACAGGGCGCTAGGTTTTTGTATCAAGTCTGAGCTACTCCTTTGAACGTGGTGGATAAAGCCACGCACATACAAGCCTCGTTGGCCCTAACGAGGTGCATCTAAGACTAGAATGTGTCCACATGATCATTAGGATCAAAGGACCCATCGTACTTGTCTAGCGGTAGGACCTTGAAATCTTTCGACAATGGGGCTGCTAGGAGCTCGGGTGATAGGGGGAAGGTCGGCTCAAAAGAGAAGGCGTTGTTCCTGTGGCCACCGAGCTCACCTCCTCTCTTTCCCGACCTTGATCCCCCGAATGGCTGGGCTTTGCTGTTGGATCATTCATTGCTGGTGAACGGCGAGTCTTGCAACGTCACCGCTGCTGCTTTTTTGGTGGAGCGACATTTGTACTATCGTCATCCGTGTTGTTAGGCACTTTAGTCTTACTTCAAATGGTAGGGTGAGCTGGTTCAGAGATTCTCCTTGCCGCTTCCTCTTCATCGTGCGTTCGATGTTGGCTATTGCGAGGAACCGAGGGGTCTCCCTTGGAGCCCGCACCTCGGACCTCAGGCAGATGCTCCACATGGGAAATCTGCTAGTTGCGTCACTCGGGCTGGATGGGTTCAGGCCTATTCCTCGAGTTTTCTCTTCGGGAAGCAGGGGGAGTACGTCGGTCACCTACAACACCCTACAGTGGGGTTCGTCCTGAATAAGGGACCGGTACTTGCGAAGTTCTCTCCCTATGGGGAGGAGACTGGCATTGGTTGTTCACCGGCTAGCTTGGTTGCAGTGGTGGGAACTACCGTTGATACTATTGATAAAAATAATACTGCTGGAACTGATGAATCTACTGCATTTGAATCTGCATTGTCCGAATACTCTGGATGAGGTCACTAAACTGGGAGTGCCCTATCTTAGGGGGAATCACGGAAGGCTCTGAGAATGTGGTGCTCACCTGGGGGAGCGAGACACTCACCTACTAGGTAGCGTGGGGCGCAGGCAGTGATGGGACCCCAGATGCGGTCAAAGGAATGGTGAATTGGCCGATTGTTACCGAGGGTCCTTGGGGAGCGACTATCTGCTGCTCTTGCCCCTAGTGATTTCATGTTAATGGCTGGATGATGCCATTAAGGTTGAGGTTGAGTTTGAGATTGTAAAAAATTGGGATGACCTTTCGATCATTTCCCATAGACGACAGCAATTGATGATGAGCGATCTAGAAGCTCCTAGTTGGAGGGTTGCCTGGACATACTCGAATGATGAGTTTGAGCAAACTGCAAAATAGATATCAGAGTAACTGGGGTGGATGACTCGGGGAGGTCGCTCTAATGCTTAAGTCAATATTCTGTTGTGGTTGTGAGCTAGAATTTGAGTTCTAGAGAGCTTAAATGCAAATAATCGTGCGTATTTGGACCATGGAGGGATTGATGCCTTTATATAGCTGAGCTATCATGTGTTTTCCAAAACAATTCCAAGATCTGCGGCATAAACGGACAAGATTCGTTTCTGCTTTAATCAGGGAGTAACGTATCAATCAATGAACCTTATTGTCGCCGCCCGATCCGGGCGGGGAGAAGATAAGGCTTGCCGTTATGCGGTGTGATCCCGTAATATTTGGAGTTTGGTGGGAAGCTACTAAAATTAATTACGTGTCACTTCGGTTCCTGGGCCCCGAACTCAATTACGCATCGAGGTGGCCAAACATCCGAACTCCACATACTGCTGACTAGGCTCCGCTTACTGAGTTGTCATCATACAGGCAGATTGCATCCACGTGACCTTTATTTACTAGGTCGTACCAAATTACCCCTCATCATTATCTATTTCCAACCATATAGAAATACAATGGTGGATTAATTTAGTAGTATCATCAGTTCTGAAGTTACTGGTTGTACCATTGAGCATTGGAACTGATACACTTTCCACATAGTGTAGACATAGAGGGCAACTGCTCTATTCATAATACCCCGACCAATTACAATTCACAACTTCAACTCATGTAGGTCCAAGTTCCTCAAGCCGACACTAAGGTTATATTTGGTTTGAAGAAAAAGGTAAGAAATTTATATAAGGTTTGTAAAGATTTCCCTACATTTCCTTTCCTTTCCTTTCCCTATTTTTTCTTTCAAACCAAACAGAGTGTAAATGATCCTAAGATGTTAAAGTATTTGTCTTAGCGCATTTTAATAATATATATATATATATATATATATATATATATATATATATATTATTTTTATTATTATTAGGTTAAATTCAATAAAATGGCCCAGACCGGATTAGAAACTGCACTGAAACTGTAAAAGAAACTCATATATTATAAATAGACTTGATTTATATATATATATATATATATATATTATTTTTATTATTATTAGGTTAAATTCAATAAAATGGCCCAGACCGGATTAGAAACTGCACTGAAACTGTAAAAGAAACTCATATATTATAAATAGACTTGATTTATATATATATATATATATATATATATATATATATATATATATATATATATATATTATTTTTATTATTATTAGGTTAAATTCAATAAAATGGCCCAGACCGGATTAGAAACTGCACTGAAACTGTAAAAGAAACTCATATATTATAAATAGACTTGATTTTTGTTTTCATGTAAACCAAATTTCAGAGAAAGAAAATATAAGCATTCTGTAACTCTGGAAATAAAACTCTACCAATAGAAATGGCTGCTTTCATTTTGTAAGAGGACAGTCTCCAATGAAATTTAGTCTAAAACAAAATTGTTAGTTGCTGCCCAATCCAAGGAATTGATCCACGTGCTGAGCTACAGATTTGGCAAGGTTCTCTGCTGCTTCCTGTGTGGATGCCTCTGCATATACACGTAGAACATCCTCTGTACCTGATGGCCTTATAAATGATCGCCCCTGAGGGTATTTTGCTGCATTAAAAATAAATCAAGAAAATGGTAATTACCCATCCTTTGCATGAAGAATGCCAAGCAAAGAGCAGTATAAACATCAACCGATTTGGTCCTAAAGGAAAAATTATCAGAGACAAAATGTGCAGGCCTCATTCCCAGTTGTAAGGATTTCTAATAGGGTTACAGAACCGGTAATTGATCCAGTATTCCCAAATTTGGCCAACAGTGACCATCTTGGCTGAACATGGTATATGCATCTTTCTGTTCACACTTCACAATCTCTTGATTTTGGAAGGAAACCACCCTTTTACTAATATTTTTTTGAAGGTAAGCTATTATAAGTAGTATTTCCAAAATACTATGAATTTTGGCTCATTGGTTGAAGTATATCTAAAGGATGGCCAACATCTGGACAGGCCAGATTGATGACATTTTGAAGCACATTTATGAGAACCCATATCAGCAAATAGATGAAGATTGGAATCAGTTTAAGAAATCAGGCTACAATATATGTGGTTACCAGTTTCAGCATCAATAACTTTCTGAAGTCCAGATGGCTTCACAACCACTGTTTCTGCATTTGCTGTAACAACAGCAGTTCTATCTGCAACTTTTACCTGAGAGTAGAAGCAGAAAGCAGTTGAACCATTAACTTCCAAAACAAGAACAGCATTATTTTCTCTAAATAGATACATGAGGTACAAGTTTTCAGGCATGTATTTTTTTTCAGATCAGCAAGTTTTCAGGCATGAATTGTCATCCCTAAGAATGGATGGATATTTTCAGGGGTATTCAAACTCCAAAAATGTGCAACCCAAAGGCAGTAAGTATATTCAAGTGTTTTAACCTATGATTCCCAGATACAGATACGGACATGCACACAGTCACACAGACATGGGTACAGGTATCCCATATAATATGCTTATCTTGTGCTTTTGTATCTGGCTTTTTTGAGTTCAAGATCATTTCTCAAGATTGTCTTGCCAAATTTTATTAAATTTCTGACATGTATAGACGTTTTTATAGTATAGATTGTTAAAACATACCATTAAACATATTTCAAAAGTGCTAATGCTATAGGATACATAGTGTCTATGCAGTATCCCTGTATCATAGGTCTCAAGTCAATTTGAAAACCAGAGTACCAAAACAAAGAGGATGGAATAACATAAGAGAATTTCCATAATTGGCAGTCTATGGCATACCTTAAGTTGCCTACTTGGGAGATCCTGATATAGTTCATTCCATCTCTGGATTGACCATCCCTTATGTCGCAAGATGGCTTCCACCAAAAGCAATCCACTCAGAGCATCTCCCACTGCCTGATTGATCAACTTGCTCACTGCCAACAGTCTCAAAGCAGCTTTTTGCTGCTCTGAACCTGAAATAAGAAAATTATTTGTCAATTAATTTTAATACTTATAGTAATATAAACACTGCCAAAAACTTGAAACCATATCAAAAATAAACCTTTAGATGTTTTATCAAATTCAACATTTTTTCCCTCCAACCATGATACAAAATGTTCTGAGAACAAGATAGTCCCATGCCCATTTGCCTCAAAATAGATTCCAGTATCATACTCGGCAGCTTTCTCATGTAGATACTTCACTCCTGTGGGAGTAAACATGACTTCTAAGCCCAACTTTTTGAGGTAATCTGTCGATGCTCCATTGGCATATGCTGTTTGAACAATGCCTAGCCTCACTGGATAACCATTTTTTGCTTCCATATTTTCCTTGTTGAGAATGCTTAATTGCTCCTGGATAAATAGAGCAAATAGAGATAATATCTTGTCTCCATCCACAAGATCAATCTCGTTACTTTCTGAAAGAACACGAAAATATACAAGTCGATCAGCATCTCCATCCAAGCTTGCACACCTGAAACACTAGAATATACACTTAGCAACTCTAAATGCAACGAATAGTGTTCAAAATCTCTAAAATTCACCCTAACTATTGGTAAAGTCAAATTGATTATGATGCAACAAAGCACAGTTTTTCAGGAATAGGTAAGTTGGTACTCAGCCAGAGTTTCGTTATTTAATCATCACCATTTCCTCAAATGATCATATGACCAGGACAATAAGAAATCTTAATTTGAGAACAAGATATTGAAGCATAATCAATGCCAGATCTGAACAGGAAGAAATATATTGATGTGAATAAATCCAATAAAGTATGTAAAAAGCTAAAGTATGTGGAAGGCTGGCCAAGTTACAGGTTTCTGGAAAATCTAAAGTATGTAAAAAGGAATCTAAAAAAATGGGGGAAAGAGGAATTTAAAGCATTCAAGGAAGAGAAATTAACACTATTATCAGAATTGGATGACCTAGACTAAAAGGAGCAAACCGGCCAGTTAGAGGAGAGTGGAAGAAGAAGGAGAATCAACTTAAGACAAGAATGGGAAAAGGTGGTAAGGCGTGAAGTAGTGTATTGGAGACAAAGATCAACGATCAGATGGCTGAAAAAGGGAGATAAATATTCTTGATTCTTTCACATATATGCTTCTGGGAGAAGGAAAAGGAACCACATCTCAAAAATAAAAATTGAGCAAAGAGAGACAGAGAACCCCAAAGAAATCTCTGAAGCCTTTGTAAGCCTTTTCAAAGATCTCTATTCGAAGACTGAAAGTAGAGACACTTTTCTAAGCTCTTGGGAAGGCTCAAAGATTTCAGAGGTGAGTAAAATCTGGTTAGAAAGGGAATTCCAAGAACAAGAAGTGATGGAAGCAGTCTTCGATACGGACGGTGATAGGGCACCAGGGCCAGATGGATTTCCACTTTTTTTCTATCAGACTTGCTGGAATACTATCAAACAAGATCTGCTAGAGGTGTTCAAAGACTTTTACCACTCGACCATAGTAAATAAGGGGAACAATTCCAACTTCCTGTCTGATTCCCAAAAAGCTAGGCACTCTTGAAGTAAAAGATTTCAGACCTATCAGTCTAGTTGGAAGTGTCTACAAAATACTAGCAAAGGTGTTGGCTAGGAGATTGAAGGAAGTTCTAGGTGAGATCATTTCGCCTAATCAATTTGCTTTTGTTAAAGAGAGGCAAATTGTTGATAGCATTCTGATAGCAAACGAATGTGTGGAAGAGAGAAAAATGAAGGGCAAGCCGGTGATTGTGAAGCCAGATTTGGAAAAAGCGTATGACAAAGTGGACTGGGAGTGTTTACTACAAATCACGAGGCTAATGGGGTTTGGAAGAAGATGGATTCAATGGGTGGAGGGATGTGTTAAATCCATGTGGTTCTCAATACTGATCAATGAGCAACCTAAAGGTTACTTCAAGGCTAGTAGGGGATTAAGACAAGGTTGCCCCCTCTCCCCCTTACTCCTCACTCTCATAATGGAAATATTCAGTCAACTGGTGAAGAAGGTAAATCTGATAGGGTTGGTGAGGGGTTACGAAGTTGGCAGAGATTCAATTCAAATGACGCGCCTTCAATTTGCAGACGACATTATGCTGTTTTTAGAGGCTGAAGAAGACAATGTTTGTCAATTCGAAAAGGGTCATAATCTGTTTTGAATGGATTTTGGGGCTTCGTGTTAACTTCTCTAACAGCAGTATTGCAGGGCTGAACATAGTAAATATTCAGTCCCTAAACAAATTTAAGGAAATTTTGGGCTGTAAAGTCGAAAGCCTTCCTTTTTCCTATCTTGGAATGCCTCATGGAGGGAACCCGAAGATTCAAAGTTTCTAGGACCCAGTAATAGAAAAATGCAAAAAAAAAAGAAAGGCCACATGGAAAAGAGACTACTTGTCCAAAGGCGGGAGACTCACCCCCATTAAAGCTTCTTTGGCAAACTTGCCCACATATTATCTCTTGACCTTTCGAATGCCAACCAAAATTGCCAATCAGCTTGAAAGGCTTCAAAGATATTTTCTGTGGGAAGGAAGTGGGGAAAAGGGATCTCATCTCGTGAATTGTTTCCCAGGTGTGCAATTCTAAGGAGGACGGAGGCTTGGGAATAGGTCATTTGAGAGAAAAAAATACAGCTCTTCTAAGTAAATGGTTGTGGAGATTTCCTCAGGAATCGAATGCCCTATGGACTGAGATCATCAGCAGCAAGTATGGGAAGCACACCAATGGTTGTGACTGCAGTTTGCACTTGAACCAGATCAAGGACATAAACCCTTGGAAAGGTATACACTCAACCTACCAAACTTGCATTCCCTTTATCAGGTGCAAAGTGGGAAAGAAATGGGGATAAAATAAAATTCTGGACTGATGTTTGGTGGGGTGACTCAACCTTAGCAGTATCCTTTCCTCGCCTCGACAGCCTTACTCAAAACAAAGAAGCTCCCATCTCCCTTGTCTTATCCTTGTATCACTCTCAGTTCAACTAGAACCTAGGAAGGTCCTATATATCCCCACATGTATGCTGTTTTTTCTAAAAAGCCAGGGAATCAGCCAATCATATTCTGATCCACTGAGGAAACTAGAAAATTCTGGATTTTCTTTCTCAATCTTTTCAATTTTAGTTGGGCTTTCCCTGAACATGTGATAGACTGTCTCAGATAATGGACAGCAAGAGGGTTAAGCAAAAGTGGAAGGACTTTATGGATTTCTGTAGCACATGCTATCCTTTAGAGCATCTGGGAAGAGAGAAATAACCGAATTTTCAACAACAGAAAAAGAAACTGAGGAGCTTTTGTCTATTATATCTTATAGAATTTTCCTTTGGATTTCCAACTCAGAGTTTTTTAAAGGAGTTTCCTTTTCTGATCTTCAAAGAAATGCTGCAGATTTTTTGTTTTCTAAACACCAGTCCTTAACCACCACTCTTCTGTGGCAGAAGGGGAGATAACCATGTACTTTGATGGAAGTGCATTTGGAAACCCAGGTGCAGCAGGAATTGGTGGAATTTTTAGAAGAAGAGATTGTACAGTAAATTGGGCTTTCAGTGGACCAATAGGGATAGCCTCTTCAACAAAGGCTGAAATCATGGCAGCACTAACCGGAATCAGGATTGCAAGAGATCTGGGCTATCAGAACATGATCATAAAAGGAGATTCGGCAAATACCATCAAGTGGCTAGCTGACTGTGGTAGTGGTCCATTGGCTTTAGCTCATTTCTTGGATGAAGCTAGAGATATCCTCTTTTAACTTAAATGCACAGCTGGGTTGGATCCCTAGGGAGCTAGACTCTGATGTGGATGGCCTAGCAAAAGCTGGTGCTCACAGGGATTTCTTGTTTAGTGATAGCTTTCTTCCTACTTAACATTTGAGTTGTAATTTCTGTGTACATCTTCTTATGTACCCACTGTTTCATTAATAAAGTTACCATCTTTTTCAAAAATAAATAACAAAACCAATAAGCAGATAGTTCCAATAATTTGTTCCACCTATTGTCAAATACGGTTTAAAAAGAATAAATGGTCAGATGGGTGAAACAGTAATTAAAGCTTCATTCTCGGTCATGGTGAAGGCTTCCCCCTGTCTCCACTTATTGTTACTCTTGTGTAGATGTTTTTGTCACCTAGCCAAGAAAAGCAAAGATGGAGATTGGATTTATAGATGCCAAGTAGGGAGGGAAAGGGCTCAGATATCTCACCTTCAACTTATAGGTGATATGGTTCTCTTTCTGGAAGCAAATAGAGAGACAATATTTCAAGGATTTATTGGATTGCAGGACGGATGTTGGAAGGTCACTGATCAAATATCTTATGTCCCTAGGAGGCAACTTGAAGCTTCTCTTGTAGCCTGGTGGAGTGGACATGAAAAAAATTATCCAATCCTTGTTGCCATGACACGTGATCTACTAACCCCCCTGGTGTCTACAGTTCCATCAGAGTCTTGTTTTAGTGCAAGTATTAGGGTGCTAGACGACAAGAGAAGCTGCATGAATGATGAAAATCTGGAGATGTGCATCTGCTTTAAAGATTGGTTGGATATTAAGGATAGATTACAAGACAAAGGAGGGCATGACATTACACCTGATCTTTCACCTGAAGCAGATGATCAAAGTCAAGGAGATGGAGGTGCAAGTGGAATTTAAAGAAAATGATGAAGTCAATATTTTTTGTATACTCAATAATTGTGTAGCATTTTTTCAAATTATTGTAAATTGTGTTTTCAATTTTAATTAAATTATTTGATATTTTTTCAACAATGTAATTTTCTATTTTCAATTTGTAATTGTATTGTACTTTTCTATATTTTATTAATTTATTCCATTTTCCATGTTTCATCCATCCGACCATTGTATTATTCAAATTTAAATGAAATAAAATTCTTATTTTTTCCAATTTGTTGTCCACTTTGTATTTGGTTAAGTATTTTTTCATTTCTTTGTTAGATTTCTTTTTTTTTTTTCAATTTGTTCCCAATGGAAAGGTAAGTATTTTAGTTTTATTTAGCAAAAAAAGTAAAAAAAAAAAATCCAAATGTCAAAAAAATTAACAATTTGGCCTGGTTCGGCCCAGGCCCAGGCCCAAGGCCCGGCTTGTGGTCTAGTCCGGCATGGCCCAGTCACCCAAGCCCACGACACGGTTTGTAGCCCGCCCAGCCCAAGCCCACAACACAACACGGCACAGCACGGGCCTGTATAGGCTCAGGCCGTGGGCCATGCCAAGTTGACCCCCCAAATTATCCCAGGGACAGAAGAATGGCCCAGGACGGCTCGCGGGCCAGCACGGCTCGTTTTACAGGTCTATGTCTACAGCCCAATACTGATAGGAAAGACAGTTTTTCTAGGAGCTGGTTGAGATGAGAGGAAACTCGACATTACCATGGATAATTGGTGGCGACTTCAATGTTACCAGGTTTGTTGAAGAAAAGAAAGGAGGTCAGGTTGGAACAAGGGCAATGCAGGACCAAGGTTCAAAATATCGATACGTTTCAATACTTGTTTTTTACTTTTTTTTTATTTTTTTTTCAAAACTAGTTCAGGTGAGCCGGTCTAGGATCCCTCCATCCCTTGAACCGGTCAGATCCCGGATATACCCACTATAGGGGCATATCGGAAGGGTCCCGGAACGATACGTATCGGTCGATACGTAACGATACTTTGAACCTCGTGCAGGACTTTTCAGACTTTATAAACAATTTTGAGCTGATAGATTTACCTCTCTTAGCTACAAAATTTAGGGGTGTTCAAATTCGGTTGATAAGTCGAAAACCAAACCGAACCAAACCAAATAAGCAAGTTCGGTTCGGTTTCGTTTTTGTATTTAAAAAAAATCGGTTTTCGGTTTTGGTTTGGTTTGGTTGAGATTTTCAACCGAACCGAACCAAAAACTGAATTAGTGTTTATTTAATGAAGTATATTAAATATTTAATGTGATCTATTTAATACTTTATGCTAATTAATCATTATATTTCCCAATGACCAATTTGGCAATTTCTCATTGGGCTTTAATTGTCTATGAATAACTTTTAATTAATAATTGTTAATTAAAACCTAGACTAATTGGCAATTTAATGAAAGTATTTCAAGATTTCCACCAAACTGCAGCTCTGGAAAGAAGCCTAAATTCCACTTTCATCTCCTTAATTCCTAAGGTGGAAGGGGCCACTAACATTAAATATTTTAGACCCATCAGTCTGCTAAATAGTTTCTATAAAATCTGGCAAAGGTCCTAGAAGAAAGATTGAAAACAATTCTGAGTTCTATGGTTGCAAAGAATCAGTTTGCATTTGTGCCGGGTAGACAGATGTTAGACAGTGTTCTGGTGGCAAATGAACTGTTAAACTCAAGGAAAAGGGAGGGTAATACAGGGCTGATTTGTAAATTGGATCTGGAAAAGGCCTACAACCATGTCAACTGGAAATGCTTGGATTTAGTCTTGGAAAAGATGAACTTTGGACAGAAATGGAGAAACTGGACCAAAGTTTGTGTTTCTTCCCCCAATTTTGCAGTACTAGTAAATGGTGAATCAGCAGACTTCTTTAAAAGCTCTAGAGGCCTCAGGCAAGGGGACCCCCTGTCCCCTCTTCTGTTTATTTGTATAATGGAGATATTGTCTCTATTTGTTAACCAAGTTGGTGAAGAAGGTTTGTGGAAGGGGTTTGAGTCAGCACTAGGAGGAGAAAAGGTTCAATTACTTCAATTTGCAGATGACACCTTGTGTTTTATAGATGCGGATCTAGATCATCTGGAGGTCATGCTTGGGGTGTTGAGTTGGTTTGAAGTGTAACAGGCTTGAGGGTTAACTGGGCCAAGAGTAGAGTAATTCCAGTGGGGAAGATAGAGAATCTTGAAACTCTAGCAGAAGCTCTTGGGGGGTAGAATCACTCTACTGAAAAGTTCTCTTTCTAATCTCCCCTCCTACTTCCTCTCCCTCTTCCCAATACCCACTAAAGTGGCGCATAAATTAGAAAGGCTTCAGAGGGAGTTCCTATGGAAGGGTTGGGAGGAGGAAAAGAAAATCCACCTAGTCAGTTGGAAATAGGTTTGTACTCCAAAGGAAAAAGGTGGCATGGGGGTGAGAAGTCTGAAAACTTTTAACAGAGCTTGAATGGGAAAATGGATCTGGAGATTTGCTAGAGAAAGAACTAGTTGGTGGAGGTCTTTAATTGTAGTCAAGTATGAAACAGATAGAGGGGACTGGTTAACCACTTTGAATCTTCCTTCCCTGGAATGCTCTCTTTGGAAGAAAATCATGGAAATCTACCCTCTGCTCCATAATGATCTATCCCCTAAGTTGGGTTCAGGACATCGTCTAAAACTTTGGAAAGATAAGTGGTGCAACAACAGGTCCTTTGAAGAACTGTTCCCTCAACTGGTGGCAGATTGTTGTGAAATGATTGGAAATAGTCTTGCCTGGAGTCCTGCTTTCCGAAGACCTTTCCAAGACAGGGAAGTGCACCAAGTGGAGGATCTGTTAGACTTGCTTTCTAGCCAGATCTTGAACCCCCTTGGAAGAAGATTCTTGGATCTGGGAGTGGAATGCAGATGGAATGTTCACTGTGAATTCATTTGCCAAAAGATTATCTGGTGGAGGAAATGAAAACTTTCCTGCTGCTAAAATTTGAATTCAGATTCCTCCTTTCAAAGTGAATGCTCTGCTTTGGGCGATAGTTTTGGATAAAAACCTATCTAAACAGAATCTGGTCAGAAGAAGAATTCTGATTCAGAACATGTTTTGTGAGCTGTGTGGTCAAGCAGAGGAGGATAATAACCATCTTTTCATCCAGTGCCCTTTTGTGGCAGTATTATGGAGCCATCTCCTCTCTTCTGAAGGTATTTCCTGGGTCATGCCAAAGCAGGTACCAGAGCTGTTATGGAGTTGGGATCTGCAAGGTCTATCTAAGCTGGCTAGAAGTGTGTGGTGGGCTATCCCTACAGCTGTGATCAGTTCCATCTGGACGGAGAGAAACAGAAGAATCTTTCAAAATAAAGCAAAGGAGGCAGACTGTCTTGTTTCCTGTGCAGTGAGAAAATTCTTGGACTGCAGACGTGAAAGGTTTCCATCCTAGGGTATTGGGGACTCAGTTAAGGTCTAAAAGTGAGCTTGAATTGTAATGTAATCTGAGAGTCTGTTCTCAGTCTTTGCTCCTTTGGGGCTTCTTTGTATGATTCTGTTTTCAGTTAATAAATTTGCTTTACCTTTTTCAAAAAAAAAAAAACCTAGACTAATCATTAATTATTAATTGTTTTTGAAAAATGCCCAATTCGCCAATTCTCCATTGGCATAGGGCTTTGGGCATAGCTTTTATAGCTAATTAATTAAAACCATTGGGCTTTGGGGCATTCTAACTCTTAATTAACAATAATGGTCAATTAATTAAAACCATTGGGTTTTGGGCATAACACTTATTAATTATAAATTATTTATTAGTTGTTGATCAATGTTTGTCATTTATGTGAAATTAGGGCCCAACTGAACCGAAAACCGAACCGAATTCGATTAAGGTCGGTTCAGATCTGAACTCTAGTTTGGTTTGGTTCGGTTTGGTCGGAGAAAATGGTCAAACCGAATAGTCGGTTAGGTCCTCGATTCTAACCGAACTGAACCGACCGATTGTACACCCCTAGCAAAATTTACTTGGTCCAACAATCAAGAGGACCCAATTCTAGTGAAACTTGACAGATTCCTAATCTCAGCCAATTGGGAGGTGTTAGTGGAATTTTTTTTAGCATAATTTCTCACATAACATAATTCACCCAATTAGACCAATAACTGGGTTTTTTGTTATTTGGGTAAACCCCATTTGGGAAATCACGTAGATATTCCCTTAATTACATATGTACTAGGGGTAGAGAAAACCTTTTGATTCTGATTCAAAAGTACCAATGAAAAAAGACTAAACTAAGTATCATTTTTCTACAGAATTTTCCTTTGAAAATTCTGGTATATATTCCCTCTTTGTTTGAGAGAAAACCAGCATATAAAGAAACAAACATTGTATGCATAACAAGTAAATAGGCATCATAAAAAGCATCTTTCACCAATAAGGCTACAAATGGCCTTTAAATTGTGGTTGTGTGCATTATTATGCTGTGAGGAACCATAATCAGCCAAGTTTCATGAACAAGGCTGTAGATGGTTTTTCCCCTCACACATAGGTTAAGAGGTTGTAAGGAACCATAATCAACCAAGTTTCATGAACAAGGCTGTGGATGGTTGTCTCCTTACATGTATTTCAATATGAAACAAGGAAGAAAAGAAAAATAAAAGGAAGAAGGAAAGGAGTGAGAGGAATAGATAGAATATGGTCTTCCATCTCATGTGGGAAGCACAAAGAGTATCATATTGAAGAGGTGTAGGAAGGAAACCAGATTCCCTACCTTCTTCTTCCTTTTCTTTTATGCTCTCCACACTAATCTTCTTCTCTTTTCTCTTCCCACTTGTTTCTTAGTGCTAGAAATCCTGCAGATAAATTAGTAATAGCCAACAAAAAGGCATTAGCCCCTTCTCCTTGTAGGAGAGGGGTTTATGTAGAGGAGGGAGGTGGTTAAGCAACTCCCCACTCCTCTCTTCTTAGAGTGCCAAGTGTCACCTCATTTAAAATGGGTCAAGGAGGGAAAAGAAAACTCTTCCTTCCTAAGGTGACAAGTGTCCCCCCACTTCAAGTGGTTAAAGGAGGGAAAATAACTCTCTCCCTTAGGGTGACATGTGCCCCCCCCCCCACTTCAAGTGGTTAGAGGAGGGAAAATAACTCTCTCTCCCTTAGGGTAACATGTGTCCCCCCACTTCAAGAGGTTAAAAGAGAAAAAATAAACCATTCTCCCTAGGGTGACACGTGTCCCCCCACTTAAAGTGGTTAGAGGAGGGAAAATAGTCCTCTTGTTAGAATAGGACAAGTGGCATCCCCTCATAAAATAGTGGGACACCTCACAATTAATTAATCAAAATGGATTTAGGGCCTGCTGTTCCACTAAATGGGCTCTACTGCAGGCCCATTAAATGCTTATTGTATTACAAATAAGCTCAAATAACTTGGGGCTTGTTGTTCCCTAAACTAGATTGCAGACCCCTTTCTTTATTAAAATGTTTCAGCCCACTAATAGGACTGGTTGGGCTTATAAGAAAGCCCTTTTCTCTTCTTTATTATTATTTTTTTAAGCTGTGACTGGGAGTATCTTAATAACCTACTCCCCATCTAGCAAATTTAAGGACATAACAGGAGGATAGCTTTCTAGGCACAAAACAAGAAGCTTTACCACGTCCACTATCAGATCACTGCCCTATTTAGCTGACTTCTTGCAGAAAAATCATTGAACATACTCCTTTCAGACTTGACAATATCTGGCTTGAAGAGTAGGAGATGAGGAATTTAATTGTGGAGAAGTGAGATGAAGTCATGTGGGGGGTACAAGTTCTTATGTGCTGGCCAAAAAAACTAGGGGCAATCAAGGTTGTCATAAAAAATTGGAGACAAGAAAAGCCGCTTCAACTAAGCAAAAAAAGTTAGAGTGCCTGGAGCTGATCAAGGAGTTGGATAAACTAGAAGAACAGAGAGTGCTTTCTGAAGAAGAGAGAAGAAAGAAAGATGAAGCAAATATCATCTTTGATAAACTAGCTTATAAGGATGAAATAAGCTGGCGGCAGAAAGCAAAAGTGAAGTGGCTAAAGGTGGGGGGCAAAAACTCCAAATTTTTTCATAGGATGGCTAATGCACAATACAAAGTAAACAATATCAACAGGTTGGAATTTGATGGTCAGATAGGGGAGCAGCTGAGTGAAATTCAAACTATTGTCACAAATTTCTACAAATCTCTGTTTTTAGAGCCTTGGAAGAGCCGATCTCTGCCAAAAGGGATACAGTTTAAAACTTTAAATGAAGCTCAAAAAGAGGATTTGGAAAAACCTTTTTCCAAAGAAGAAATTTGGGAAGCTACTAAGAAAATGGATTTTGATAAATCCCTGGGGCCTGATGGATTAACAAATCTATTTTACAAGAAATGCTGGAATGTTATTAGAGTTGATATATAAAAGGCTTTTCAAGAGTTTCATGATTCTACTTCTTTGGTGAGAAGTTTGAATGACACTTTCATTACTTTAATTCCAAAGGTGGAAGGGGCATTAAGCCTTAAAGATTTCAGGCCAATAAGCCTGCTGAATAGCTTCTACAAGCTTCTTGCAAAAGTGCTGGCTGAAAGATTAAAAAAGAATCTAGGAAGTGTAATTTCAGAAAATCAGTGTGCTTTTATTAGGGGAAGACAAATCTTGGGCAGTGCTTTAATTGCCAATGAAGTGATTGATTCAAGAATGAGGGCAGGAAAACCAGGAATTCTTGTAAAATGGATCTTGAAAAAGCCTATAACCATGTGAATTGGAGATGCCTAAATTTCAATCTTGAAAAAATGAACTTCAGTTAGAAATGGAGAAACTGGATGAAGGTATGTTCCACACCAAAATTTTCTGTTATAATTAATGGAAATTCCTCTGGTTTCTTCAAAAGTTCAAGAGGCATTCACCAAGGAAACCCCTTGTCACCTCTTCTTTTCCTTTGTGTGATGGAAGTCCTGACCCAATTCGGGCAGGACAGGCTGGTCCTTGGGAGGGCTTTGAAATTAATCCAGGGGGTGAAAGGGTAGTGTGCTTCACTTTGCTGATGACACACTGTGTTTCATTGACGCTTCTTTTGCTTAATTAGAAACACTAGTGAGAATTTTTTTTTGGTTTGAAGTGGTAACAGGGCTAAAGCTGAACCTGGGAAAATCTTCTCTGATTCCGGTGGGCAGAATTGAGGACATAGTTGTGTGGGCAGAAGCTCTAGGTTGTAAAGTGAACAAGCTCCCAACTACCTATCTTGGTCTTCCGTTGGGTGCAAAGTGCTCTTCTACAGCAATCTGGGAGCCAGTGTTGGAAAGACTTGAGAGGAAACTCACTTCCTGGAAGGCAAAGTACCTTTAAAAAGGGGGAAGAGTAACCTTGATTAAAAAAACTCTTACGAATCTGCCAACTTATTTTCTGTCTCTCTTCCCCATCCCTAGCACAATAGCAAAGAGAATAGAAAAATTACAAAGAGACTTTTATGGAAAGGGTGGGAAGATGAAAAAAAGATCCACATGATAGCATGGGATCAGATTTGCACTCCACAGAATTCAGGTGGTTTGGGACTGAGAAGAATCAAAAATTTCAACACAGCCTAATTGGAAAAGTGGATCTGAAGATTTGGAGTGGAAGAAAACTGCTGGTGGAGGAAACTCATTGCATCCAAATATGGTCTTCAACCGAGGGGATGGACAACTACTATCAACTTGCCTTCATATGGATGCTCACTATGGAAAGCTATAATGAAAACACTTCCTAGTGTCCTAAAAGGAGTGAGTTTCAAGTTAGGAGATGGGGAAAGAATCCGCTTCTGGAAGGATAAATGGCTTGATGATGTATCTTTGGAAGAGAAATTTCCTCTGTTATTCTCAGTGGCTGGGGATAAAGAGGCAATGGTTGCTGACTCTTTCAAGTTAGTCCAAGGTGAAGAAGACTGAGAGGTAGATGAAGTTGTGAACTTGCTGAGTAGCCTAAATACATTTTCCTTTCAGCCCCTGTCAGAAGACCAATGGATCTGGAATTGGACTGCTGATGGAAAGTTCTCGGTTAGATCTTTTGCTGATGATCTGACTATTAGAAGGGCTATGGTCAGAGAGGAATGGCAGAGTTTTCAGAAAATAGAAGAAAGAGCCTGAGGTGTTAATCCAGTGTATTGTGTCCAGACTTGCTTCTTGGTTTTCTATCATCCCTGAGTTTTGTAATCAAAACTTGTTTTTGATGCTTAGTTCAGTTAGTCTGTGGGGTCTATGATCATATCCTTTGGGGGTGAACTGGTCTGTGCTTTTCCCCCACCCTTGTATGATTATCTTATCTTCATGAATAAAATTTACCTTACCTCCTTTCAAAAAAAAATATTAAGCTTTTTTTTTTAATTTTCTTGTCCAAAAGTGGTGCCCCCTCTGTTCAGGCGCATACTTTGCATTGCATCTTGCACCTCAAGCTCTAGGAATCCTTTGCACTTGTCACTTGTAAAACGCCAATCTTTAGAAGACCACCACCTGTACCCATAAGGGGTGATCTAATGCAAATTGAAAGTTCTAAACCACAGCAAAGGTAAGAAAGGGGTGGGTTGGAGTAGCAAGAACAAACCAGATACTCATGGCTTAGAAAACAACATGGCCTTTGACAGGGTGAAATGGCAAAATAAGATTCATGTAGTTGATCCCTAATAGTAGGGGTAAAGGCCTAATTGAGCTCAAATTCTATGGCCACTGAACAAATAATTAATGAAAAAGATTTGCCTGAATTTTGAGTTTTAGCATTTTATCCCGTATTTGTATTTTAAAGGATAATGGAAACCTTCGAAAAGAAGTGTACTTTAACATAACTTTTGAAGTTGAACACATAGATTAGATAGCTAACCTCATCCCAACATCATTTGGACCAAAACCATGTGGAACAACCTTCTCCTTCTGCACGTAATCAGCTCCAACTCCTTCATTAAGAACACCGCCCTTCTTGCCAGAATTCCGGATGTCAATAACTACTTCCTTCAGAAAACTTTTCAATTCTTCAAGCTTTTCCCCACCAACACCATTAGCTCCATCCACAGTCAATTTATCATCCATCACATTTGCTGTGGTTTCCTTGGGCATCAAATCCATCAAGCACCTATATTAATTAATAACATATGCATGTTAAGCAACCAAGGGTTTAAATGCAATATGCATGCTACATCCAAACAAGTTTCTATTGAACTAACCCAAAAGAGTTCGAGAGTTGTTCAAAATAAGCAGCTTCAGATGCTTGCATTCCCTTGTTTCTACATCGAACCATCCAGTGAAGTTGTGGAGTTGTGACAACCCCAACGTCAGTGGCAACAGCTCCAACTATGGAATTGATTCCCTTTAATCCAAAAAGGAGATTACGACTAAGTTATACAAGATAGTAAATAATTAAAATAAGACAATATGGAGTTAACGGTGGATAAGGTTATTCTTACCTGCTTTGCCGCTTCGAGGAGAGATTCTCCACTAGGCCTTGTATCTCTTCCCAACAATATCTCCGCAGACTTCACTCCAAATTGAATGTTTTCCTCCTTCACAAACTCGATTATCAACTGTTTTGAGAGTCCACCAGAAAGTGCAAATTCACTCATTCGGTTGAACTCTCAAGCAATACTGAATTATTACAAAAGAAAAAAATAGAAATAGTGGGAAAATCAATACTAAAAATAAAAGGGGCCCTTCTAGATTTTTCAGTATTTCAATGCCATGAACAAAATTTTTATACCAATTACGAAATAAACAAACCAGAGTCAAAATCAAGTCCCGGGATCAGAATTTTAATCGGCGCAACAGCTTTTAAACTACAACCAACACCAATTGATTCAAAACCAAAAGGCTGTAAACTGACCCGGACGAGATCTTCAGCATCAATAGCGTTAGCGAGGGAGTCAGCGAATGGCTCCCACTCTTGGGTCAACATGCCACCATTCGGGTCAGCCACCTTGACCCCATTGTCGGAAACTTGATTGTGAGAAGCAGTGATCATCAATCCAATAACCGCCTGAGTCTTCAAGGATCTCAGAGCTGCCAGAATCCCAACCCTGAACACCGTTGACGACAAGATCGAAGCGTCTGCCCTGAATCCAGCCGTTCCATATGAAAGCTTCACCCCTGTATTTAAAATTTCAGAATAAAAAAATTAAAAAAAAAAAAAAGCTAAAGACATTCGTTCTGACTGCGAATGCGGTTTTTACAGACCTTGAGGACGTGGGAAACGAGAGGCCGCTTCGAGGAGAACCGCTCTCTGTTGTTCATCCATGATCGACTAAAGCAGCAGCACTGACACAAACTCTCAAATAGAAAATCTTCCACAAAGCCTCACCACTGGCCGGATGCCGGAGTCTTCCTCCCTCTTCAGCACTGTCACATTCAAGTTCAACTATGCAATCTCACTTTCACTTTGGAATCAGATTATTCGAGATGGCCATATGGGCTCTGCGTCCAACTCCAACCCATGTGAGCCCGGATCTGCTGTATCCACTATGCTTTGGATCTTCAACCAGACTCTTGCGTGACTTGCGCCCAACCCACGAGACAGATATGGGTTTTGACACTGTGTCCAACCCATTGTCACAATCACACTTTAAAATCAGATCCAGATAGGTATGGGCTTCACTAGTAAAAGCCTTGCACAGATGGCCCAAAATCAACTCACAGGCCCATCTTAAGCATGGAAGATGGAACTACCATTAAGGTAAGATTAGAAAAGCGCGGGAAGGACAGACGGAGAGAGAGAGAGAGCGAGCTCAGAGAGGGAGAGATGGAACACGAAAGTTGCAGAGGAGGAGCTAAAGCAGTGTTAAATCTTCAACCGAACTCCTCAATCTCGATCGCTTATCACCCCCACTTTGGGCCCCATGATGATCTTATGCTTCTTGAGATCGACGACAAGCTGCTTCCTGATATCCTTCACAACAGGTAATCGCAATGAATTTTCAACTCTTCAAATTCGGTTTTTTAGGTTTCATCCATGTTTCTTTTCTGTATCTCTGCAATTTCTTCGACTTGGGTTATGATTCAGTATTCAGTTCTAGGGTTCTTTATTTGTAGAGTGAGTCTACGAGGTCAGTCCGACGAAGAAGCTCTTCTTTGTACGCCGTCCAAGACTTATGCCGTCAAGTTCGTCGGAACCTCCAATTCTGTGTTCCTCGTTCCTCCATCAGATCCGTTGGAGTCGAGTGAGACTGCTAGCGATGAGCCAGTGGTTGCATCGGTACTCAAAGTGGCATTTGGAATTATGGAACTTGTGGAAGTTGCTCCCAAGCTGGATAAGCTTAAATTGCTCCTCATGGAGAACCCCTACAGACCAGAAGATGAGATGGATGTGGAGGAATTGGAGGAGATTGAGAAAGACAAAACGGGTTTGTTTCAATGGGAGGACTTAGTTGACAGGATACAAGCTAGTGATGAGGAATTGAGAGCTGGTCTGCGAGCTCTTTCGGCTGTGGAGATTGATGGCTATTGGAGAATCATGGATGAGAAGTATATGGATATTGTTCTGAGTATGCTTTTGCACAATGCGGTGTTGAATGGATGGTCTTTAAATGCGCTTAAGGAAGATGAAGTTGTGGGCATGCTGGAGGCTGATGGGTTTCCCCGCAGGCTAGCACTGCATTGTTTGGAAGTGTATGGAGGCGAGGTAGGAGAGGGGAATGGGAGCAACGGTAGAGCGTGGGTTTTGGATGAGAGGCGGGTTTGTATTCATTTTGCCAGAGTGGTTCTGAAAGGAGGGAAGATGAAAATGAAGAGTTTTATGGATGAGTGGATGAAGAAAATTCCTGCTGGGATGTCTGCAAGCTTTGAGATGTTGGAAGGGGAAGTGTTGGTAGAGAGGCTTGGAGTTGAGACATGGATCCGTGCCTTCAGTGTTTCATCTCTGCCCTCCACTCCTGCTGATCGTTTTGCAGTGCTCTTTCGGGAGCGACAGAAGTGGGAATGGAAGGATTTACAGCCATACATCAGGTTTGCTTGGATCCCTCTCTCCCTCTTCCTTTCTCCTCCTCTTCTTGGCTAATTTATTGAAACTGTTCTCCTTATATTTATTACTGGATTGGTTGGAATTGATTGCTCTAACTTTTGTTTCTGGTTTTGTATTTATAGAGATTTGCGTATACCAGGTCTCTCATCAGAAGGATTGCTTCTAAAGTACACTCGAAAAACGCAGCCTACCTCAGATGCTGAACCTGTTTTCAGTGCAAGATAATCTCACCATGCATCTCACGGGGCATTCCATGCTTGTCTTCTAATGAGTGGTTAAGATGGACTGTTTACAAGGTTGAACCACATAGTGCTATAAACAATTAGTTCTGAAGGCATCTTTACTGTCCCATCAGTTGAATTGTTCAGTGGCTTTGCCATAAAAATTACTAAATCTATTACATAAATCCTGTTATACTTGTATCTTGTTTTACATAATAATTTATTAACAACAGGCTCTCTGATGGGATGTATGGAGTTCTTTTTGTTGATCACCCAAGATATGTAAAGGGCCCAATATAGGTTCATTGTGGGAGAATGGAATTGGTTTCTCTTAGCCCCCTATTAAGGTGCTGCCTTTAATGGTTGATAATATCTTTAGTTAATCTTTTTCAACTACACACATTTTCATCACTATAGTGTTTTTTCTGTGTCTTTCTGCTGAAGTGACTATCGGTGTTCTTCTGCTGCATCTACCCTAGAACCTAGTAGAGGGTTTTATCTAGCTTTTTATGTGCCTTTGTTGTCTTCTTTTGGTGATGCAAATGACAATTACATACTTCGAAGATGGTTCTGCTTAATCTTTGATGGTTTATAATCCCTAGGAAGATACTCCTTGGTGATGTTTGTGTAAAATTTGAATATTGAACCAGATAATAGGCTTTTAGATTTATATTGACAATTTGTTGTGGCTAGAGAAGATGAAAAAGCCTTGGCTGATATATTGTGTACTGGTTTGTTGAGGCAGAGACCTTGTTAGTTCTTAAATAGTTAAGCTGCACTTTGGTGGGTGTGTCCTCAAGAATCAAGATCTGGGTCCTTTGGGGCCCAAAAGATCAATGAAGGTGACTATTGCATTTTCTGAATCGCCTTTCTAGGTCCATGATTATCAATGATTTAAAGAGGCAAGGTTTATGGATTTTAATGATGGTGGCATGTCTTTCCATGCACTATGTGGGGCAAGTTAGGAGAGCTGACCCTTTAGATATTATTGGAGAATTTATGTTCCTTGCATTTCATAATGCATGGATTTCAAATTCAAAAAGAGAAGGTTAACATGTGAAGAGAATGAAAGTTATTGAGAAGAGGGAGGGCTAGGATTTCATTTCATAGTTTATTAGCTCTCAGCAAAGGAACCACCTATCCCCCCCCAACTCCTTTTCCTTATAATCTAGACTCTTTCATTGCAGCTGCGAGTGGAGCCAAGGTTCAAAATATCAGTATCAAGTATCATATCAGAAAGTTTGGATACAGATATGGGTAAGGATACACTTGGATGCACATGGAATAGGTGGAAAGATTGGATATGCTTGGATAAACCAGGGTCCAGGGAAACTCTTACAAATCCCACAAATGCATTAAATAACACTAAATCTGAGGTTGAAATAACTATGAATAAGGTATAAACACATAATAAATGTGCATTTTAATAGTTTATATGAAGAGATACATTAAATCTACAATACTGGGATATACATGACATAAGAATCACCCTGCCCTAACTTATTTTGAATCTTAATTTTTTTTTATGTGGAAAATGCTTTACATGAGTTTAGTCCTTGTTGTATGAGGGCAACATTGTCTAATTTAATCTATCACAACATGAGAAGAGCTCTTTAGTGATGACTGTCAAGTTCCATGGAAAATGCTAGTCTAGGTCTTTTAAGAAGATGTGCATAATTTACAGCATAAACAACCTAATAAAAGGATAGACACAAAACAACACTAAAAAGGTGTTCCCTTTTTTATGATTCAAAAAGTATGATCCTTTATATTTTTTTTTCAGTAGACTCTCTCATAACTGGTCCAACTGTAATGAGCTTGTGGAAGAGAGGAGAGAATGATGGGCTTGGGATGGTAAGCATCTTATAGAGCCATGGCCCATGGACCTATATCATGTTGTTATAGAATGGTAAGGGCATATGTTTAGGTCATGACTGCTGATAAGTAGGTAAAGAGTGATCAGGCCAAGAGTGTACATATTATATTGCCGAGATGTAAAGTCTTTTTGCTTAGACAATGCTCTAAGGAGACTCCCCATCCCTGCTGCCCCATGCCTCCATTCATGATCAGGCCAAGATGGCAAGGTTAGGCCAACCTATGTTTTTCCCCTAGGACTGACCCTTCAAATGGAAGCATTGATCAGTATGAACTACAGGGAGGGCAACCACTGTAACATTTTGGTTATATACTATAGATAACTATATGTGTTCTTTCTATTCTATGACAAATTACAGATGGATATGGTTGATCTTTCTTTCCTTTACCAGTGGAAATAGAACTTTGCTTACCTTCTTATGCTTTGATATCTCATTCTGTTACTTGCAACTAATACCAGAGTAACAATATCATTTCTTAAATTGGTAATTATTATTGGTAATGGTGTTGTACATTTAAGTCATCATTAGGCATCTCAAGCATGTTTATTTAAACTTATTTGTCTCTTTTTTACCAAATAAAAAAACACTCAATTGTCTCTGTATGGCGAAGGTGATTAGTTCCACCCTGATTTCTTGGATGGCTGTCTGTCTTATTTCTATTTTTTATCATTCAAACTTTTTTCTGTTAGGAATATATTACATTTGTCTTTTTTGGTAATTTTTCTGAATTATCTCTTTTTTTCGCTGTGGTTCTTAATACTATCTCATGTTCTCAGCCTTTCCTCTTCTCGTTATGCCTACATTTGTTTTTCCTTTTTTTTTTTTACTTTTTTTTAATTACAGTAAAGGAAATCTGTTTGTTAGAAAACAGAACACAAATGACCAAATAACCATGACAAGAACAAACAAAGCTGATGGCACAACTGAAACAAAACAAACTCATATTCAACTACGACTTGACAAACATCTTGACCAGCCTCTACTGAAAGCCAAAGAAACATCCCCAGCAGCAATAGGGGTGGGGTGCAAGTCTGGCTGGATTAGGTTGGGTTGAATCAACCCTAGCCATTCTGAGTTGTTGAGCTTTCAATCCTTCAATCCTAAACCCTAACCCAACCTGATGGGTTTGGGTTGGGTTCAAATTGGCCTGATTTATTTACTTCTTTTTGCTAAGATATTCTTATTTCTTAGACTTTATTAACATATTATTAAGGCTAACTGACTTAATCATTATCATATGAACAAGGACAAAATTATGATGCTTTAGGGGTATTGTTCTTATGTTACAGTAGAAAATGTTTCCTTTTCAACTTCAAATTTTTTTATACATTAATGGATGCATAGTTGGCTAGTTGCATATACACATATCCAAAGTTAAGTCATGTTATTTTTCAACCGTAACCCTAACTTCAATACAATCCAACCTGACTATTTCAGGTTGGATTTGGCTAACCTGGCCCAAACTGCACCCTACCAAGCACCAAGCAAGAATATCAACCAAACAATCTGGGGTGTAGAAAACCTTTCTTCCTGACACGATGGGATTCTCTGCAAGCAAAAACTCTGCACACACTGTGAAAGCATGGGAATCCAGCTGCAAATTGGGAACATCTCCCCATGAATTTAACAATTAACACACATGTACAGGAGACATTCCCAATGTGCAGATGGATGCTATGTGTGGAGTTTTTATTTGCAGGAGATCTGGGCTCCTTCCTGACAGCACAAACTCATACCTACAGTCACATGACCCCAGATAGAACCATATCCAGTCCACCCCTCCCAAGACCCCAGATAGCTGGGATCCTGGGACCAACATTGGTTAATGGGTAATGGCCTTCTCAAAAATAAGTCATTCTTTGTGGGCAAGTTTTATATTAAAAAGTCATAATTTCGTACAGCTAATAACTGGAGGATAAATCACCTGACCAATCTAGGGGGATTCTACTTGATGGATGGTACGGATTTGCCACATATACATGCTATGTCTTTGGGTCAGTTGGTCAAATTCTTTTTTGTTTTCCTTTTTGAGGACATGAAACAGACAGTTATAATATGCAATGCATATAGAAATAATTTTTATAATGTTTTTTGTGTTTTTCTTTTTGAAAGCCGTTTTTGTGTTAATTGATCAGTTTACTGTAACCTATAATGATATTGTTGTATGGAATTGGCGACACCCAAGTTACAGAAGTAAAGCAGGATCATATATTTCTTTACCGTTTGTTTCTGCAAGTGAATCTCAATCTCGTTAAGAGAAACCTAATACCTCACCTTGGAATTGAGTAATTTGGGTATCTCACTTGTATGCATTTTGGATATTTTATATACCAAGAATGATATAGATTCATTCTGTATTTATTAATTCTAAAAAATGTCATTTTTCTTATAGAACTCATGTCTTGCGATATTTGATCATTAGTGTACAAGTACTTCTAAGAGATAAATTGTATGGCTTGTTGAGAACCAGTGTTTGGTGATTTATTTCTCTCTTTTGTTTATTAGTTGAAGCAGTGAATTGTAGCATAAATGGTGAAAACATTGCATATCTGCTTTTATGTGGCTGTTTGACGCTTTGTATGGAGAATGTCTATTATGATCTCATTGCATTTTGAGATATGAAGGAATATGAAGCCTCCTGAAATGATCATATGAAAGCTATGTTTGCCCCAGTGTCACTAGTCTTTAGGCTATCTATGTTCTTTTGTTCTTGTTCCCCGCCCGTTTTTTTTTCTACAATGAAAATTCATCACGTAGAAGGACCGCCATTCAAAACCAGACATTGGCTGGAAAGGGGGACAAAAGAGGTGGTTTAGCAAGCACATGGGCTACCATGAGATTGAGAAAAAGAAAAACTGAAAGTGCGAAAGTGCGAGCTGGTTCAACTGTATATGCAGTGGAAGTAGTTCTCACTGAACTTAGTCACCATCACAAGTTCAGAACATGAATTTAGGCATGTAGGCCTGGATGGCCTTTTTAACACGCATCAAAAACAGGTCAAGCCCGGCCTGTGAACTGTGATCAACCCTACTTCCCTACCAAACAACGTGGACGTGGGTGAGTAATGGATTTCTTATCTTCTTTACTTTTTTAGTTGGGTCGCCCAAAAACCATATCTAGGGCAGTCTTTTTTCTTTTGGTAAACATGAAATTCCATTAACACAAGAGAAAAACAAACTATAACAAAGATAGAGAACCGCAGAAAGATCTGCCAACAGACAAAGAAAGAAAGAAGAACATGAGGTAAAATCAGAATTTTAACACAGAAGAAAGCCCAAAGGGGGCTGCCTCAAAACTCTGAAAACTACCTTTCAAGCCAAGGGAAGCTGCACGATGTGCTACTGAATTTGCCCCCCTGGAACACCAGAGGAACTTGAAATTAGAGCAGAACACTTTTAGGTCTTTGAACAAAAAGTAAATGTCTTGATGGCAAACATTTGTAATCAGATTCAAACACAATATTGTCTAGGTTATGATTGACTGCAAATGAAAGAGTTTCAAACAGAGCAGTCTGTTCAAGCTCACTATTGAACCAGATAGAAAGATGGAAACTGCATCCAGTTTCATAAAATTTCAAGACAACAAACAATATATACGATAGGATCTTTTATCAGACACCGATACACACACGCACAAAAGGACAAAATAGGAACGCATATCTCCAATCTCCACATCGTAGTAGTGCGAAGGTGCAGTATTTTGTGCTCAGATTGGGTGAGATCAACATACGGATCAAAAAGGTTGGTAATATTGTAAATCCTCGGGAAAAGGCTTCAAACGAATAGGCAATCTTCATCTTTTCTAAGATAAGCAACACAATACTGTCGACTATCAAATCAAACTGTGTTGACCCAAAGGGCTGTTTAGGGTGAATTTGAAAATTGAAATTGAATCACCTCTCACCTATCCAACCAGAAAATAATCAGTAGTAGGCAATCTATTTGACCCTACAGCTGGTTGACTGACATTAACAAATTGCTTCGGGCTTGGCAAGGGTGGGAGTGGGACTTTTTACGGTGGCCAAATCAGTGGATCTATCATTCCATTCCATGCTGCAAATGTGTTGGCCGGGGTGGGAGTTAGGAGTATGGAATGGGATGGTAGTTACTCTCGTTAGCTCTGAAGGCATTCTCTTTATTTTCGTTAGTCCCACATCGGTTAGATGCGACAGAAGGAATGAGGGAGAGTGTATATAAATAAGGAGAAGAGAATTAGACAAAACATACTTACCTGGACGGGGTCGATGGGTGAGCAAGAAGGCTCATGACCTAGGTTGGTGACCTCCATTGCACTTAGGAGGGGTGCCCGCCTAACATCTCCCCATGTGGGAGAGTGTACGTCATAATTTGTGGTAGAGGGGGTACGCGTTCGCGCGGCCCCTACCTATTCATCTTCTTAAATGTTATTAGCCGTTTCCCTGCTGGCTTAAACTTAACTCCTTTGTTATAAACTGACAATTATTTTCATTCTAGATTTATTTACTAATGTTCTCAGTCTCTGTAACCTGGATGATTAATCATGCGTGATTAGCTAGTTTTAATCTGCCTCTCCCTCAGGTTTCTCTTGATTACCCCCCCATACTTAAGTATTTCACTTCTAATTTTAAATGTTATCTGCGACAGTTCGTTATAGATGATAATTTCCCATGAATATATGTATTTATATATGTACAAATTCCAAGTTAAATGAAGTAGGTATTGAATTTATTTTTTGTAAAAATATATTTTATAAATTTTTGCTAAGCTTAGTTTGGAAAGAGTACAAATGCATATTTTTATATAAGGATTTACACTCTACATATTTGTATTTGTACTCCATCCAAACTGAGCCTAAACATTTAGATATTTGAATTTTATCATTTTTTTTTTTTTTGTTGATGCCAACCATTAGTAATTTCTTAGTTATTGTAACGTACATGTCGCTAAATATTAACTTTTCATTATTTTTTTCAATTTTTTGACACAAATCTTGCTTGATTCGAAGATTCTAACTAAACAGTAAACTGTAAACACATCGAGCATTTGAATTTTGTTATTTTCATACTAGAATTTGCTCGTGTGCTTCCAAAATACCCAGAATCCTGAATAAATCTGCGTTTCTGTAATCAGTATTCTCAATTCGGTCATAGCTTTCATTTTCTGAATCTAACCATAAAATTCCCCCCAAGACTTGATTTAGTTTGAGTATCAGAACAAACTAAAGGAAAAGGAAATTCGGGACTTAGAGTAGGATAGAGTAGGACCAATTTTCATTTTTTCACCAGAACTCAAATGCTGAACCTGAGCGGCTGAACCTATCATATGGTCTTTCTTCCTCAGCACCCTCAGATTGTTCCTATACATTATTTGACAGGAAGCAATTCTAGATACAACTCCAGCATGGTTAATGCGAGAAAAGCACAAAAGGAAAAGGAAATATAAAATCAAAATGCACACCTAATTTCATTCCATTAAACAGAAATTGCACATGCGCTGCTTTTGTAAACCACAAGAGTGAAGGCAAAACACAAACAATGAGAGAACCTATGTAATGGAATCGATGAGAAACTTCCTTTTATACAAACCGGAATGGGAACTCTTGTTTCAATATTCTCAAAACATGCTATACTCAGATTCATTGTTCATTTGAATGTAAAAGACTATGGCTATAACAAAAATAAGAAAGGACGAAAGCTCCATTGCCAGTGCTCCCCAACCAATAACGTCAGCATGCTTTAAGATGGCCGGTATTGCAATGCTTCCTACCGCTGATGCTCCAGTCAGGAACTTTGTAGCATCAACCCAGCTGTTACAGAGGTTTTGAAAACAATAATAAGAAATGAAAAATGATCTCTACTATCTTAATTAAAATTGACTAGATAAATTTTACAGGTGAATTAACTAAGAGATAATAAAAGGCTGACCTATTCCCACTTTCCAATAAAAGAGAGGTATCAGATCCCATGAAAAATATCAGAGGCATCGGAAGAAGAACATACATCAATACTGCAGAAGAAGAAAATCACGTTAGTGAATGTTCAAATTTGGCAAAGGAAATTCTTCTGGCTCATAAAGTTCTCTTGATCAGCTATTGATCAGGGAAAGGGTACGAAATTTTCCATCCAGGTTTTCAGTTGACAAACCCCAGAGAGTTCAAACAATAACCCAGAGATCTAACGACTGAAATCCTAGGGGGTTTTTGACAACATGGTTAGTTTCGTTTTCAAAAAACAAAAACTGGCACATCAGCAAAAACAAACCAATCTACCTTTTGCTTTGAAAACCAATGCACCCAGAAGAATGCTATATCCAAAACCGACTATACATCTCCACATAGTGACCTGAACTGGATTTTTTTTTTTTAATCATTGTTTGATTATTGAATGCCAGAAGAATGGTCTGGACAAAGAGCTTTACGGTGCCTATATTCAAAACCAAAGATGATATATACAAAGTTGTACCATTGGATTAAATTCGTGAGCACAATGAAACTTTGGAAGAGAATAATTAAGCAAAAGTTAGCAAATATATCAGAAAAACCAAGTTGGGTTTAACCAGAGAAATCAACCATAAAATCCATCTTTCTGTTGAGACAATTGATTAAAAAAAAGTTCAGAGAAAAAAAGAGAGATCTTCATATGATATGATGGGTCTTTACCAAAGCTCAGGCGCTCAGCACCTTATTTATTTGCATCAACCATGGATGAGTTGATTAAACATATTCAAGAGGAGGTCCTGCGTTTGTATATATTTGTTTTGGTTTTCACGTCTAGTCTAGACCACCATGAAAAAAAACTAGTCCATTTGCATTGGTGCAAAACAAGGTTCAAAGTATCAACTCGTATCGGGCTGTATCAGCCGATACGCCCCTACAGAGGGTGTATCAGGGTTTCAACCGGCCCCTCTGAACCAGATTTGAAAAAAAATAAAATAAAAATAAAAAAAAGCTATTGATACTGCCCGATACGTCTCTACCGGCGTATCAGGTGTATCGACATTTTGAACCTGGGTGCAGAAGTATGAGACTGCAAACAAGTTGAATGCAAACTTTACCTTGTTTTGTTTGTTTGCAATGTAAATGAAGAAAAATAAAACTTAGAAGAGTAAATTAAAACCTAAAATAAAAGTGAATCACAATTTACACTTTTATGGTTTGTACTTCCATTCATGTGTACTAGTGCAAAGGAGATTGCATTGCAAACAAATGGGGAGCCTTACAGAAAATTGAATTTCTAGTACGCTGGCCTTCAACTTTAAATAAGAGGACCTTTTCTAATAGTTCAAGGAATATATTATTTAAATAATTTATTTTATCCATATTCATTTTTCTTTTGTTATTTTCCACGTACAAGAAAATAATTTAGAAAATATAACAAGGTGACATGATATCAGAAGAAAGTAAAAGATCTCATAAAATATCCCTCACTAAAAGATATTCAGGACTAAAGCTTGTGACTATGCAAGTTTAATAGCCTATATTACCTGTTAGCATTGGCCACCAATTGTTGTACAAAGCACATGCCTGCAACATCAAACACAGCAAAGAAAGTAAATGGTAACTTCAGAAGTAACAAACTGAAAGTGCACATCCATCTGCATAAAGCAAAAAGCCAATCAGACAGTAAGTAGTAGCACTGACCAGAATTTGCATTACAATTCCTGCAGAAACCAAAATTGCCAAGAAAGCAAGTTTTCCACTGTACAAGCAGGTGGTCATATAACCTGGTAAGTCTGCCATGATCCAAATCGGATCAAATAGACAGTTCAGCTAGATGAATGGCTAGCGGGGTAGCAAGCCTGTTGGGCAACATGTATGGAAGCAGATTTCAAATAGAAGCTTAGCATTCACTCGACAAGGAAAGAATTTAAGTAGACAGGCAAGTAGAAGCACAAAATTACAGAATTAACAATAGAAATAAAAAGAAAAGGAATGTGCTTGTTGGACTATGGAAAGTAATTACTTTCTCCTGTAAAAAAGGAACAGTTTTTTTATTATTTTGGTAGTCAAACTCATAGTACAAAAATCAAGATCGAGTAGCAATCGTGAAGACTATGATATTGATACCATTAGTGTAAATTCTATTTCCTTGCTGTATCTAGGTATCATATCTTTAAGATGCGGATATCTAACTGAAAACAAAACCACATAATGCAATAGTGGAAAATGGGGCCAAAGCCACAAAAGGGATGTAAAAAACACCATCACCAGAAAATAATGAATGGTACAACCTTGATATTAATGGTTCATGACCTATCAAAGTCATCAGATGTCCTGTATTCCAAATGACATTTGAAGAAATCCCTCTGGCCTAGACTTGGTGGTGGGACTGAAATCCTTTGTGTCCAAAACTTTCACAGAAAAAATAATAAATAAAAAAATAAAAGAGTCATATAGATTAGGCTCAATGAGCACTGTCCAAGCACTCTAAACAATTAAAAATTACTAGTGTCTTTTTAAAAAATTCCACTAGTCTGGACTTTGTAGTGAAGTCAATACTGCTTCCACAATGTTATAAAACTGCCATTTAAAATGGATTAAAGCAACATTTACTAGTTGACCTCATAGATGGTACAATCTCCATTATATAAAGGGCAGCTCAGTGCATGAGGCTCCCACTAATGTGGGGTTTGGGGAGGGACAGATGTATGCAGCCTTACCCCTGCACATACAGAGAGGTTGTTTCCAAGATTTGAACCTTGTCACCCAGGTCCCAGGTCACAATGGAGCAACCCAACCATTGCACCAAGGCCCACCCTCTATGATCTCCTTTAGATAACAAACTAATATAGGTTTAATCTTGGGAATCAATTAGTTTATTCAGTGTTATCCAAGCTTAATTAGTTGACCAACTAGTTAATAGAGGGCTAGACTCATTGCATCACTGACTAATTGACTTAATACTCATAATCACCTAGATAGGAAGACTAAGCATCAACTAGGTCAGCTAGTGAACCTAGTCAACCATAAAGTCGTTTCAAAGCTTTATTTGTTTGTTTATATCTCTAATTATTTGAAAAAGTACAAAAAGATGTTTACGTTTTGTTATATTCACATTGTTGCTTAAATGTTTGTGATGGAACATCATTGTATGATGGCATATAAAATAAGAAAGAAGGCATAAAAGAAAAGACACCAACGGAGGATTTATTTTAAGTTTTCTTCCAATCAGTAATGTGTTGATACAGAGTTTCCACAAACAAAAGGCACACCAAATAGTCAAAGATGCACTCTTTATTTGGAAAACAAAGGCTTTGATTCCCTATCCAAATAACTTTTTCTTTGTTTGCAAAACAAAGAAAATAAATTAAATGTTCAATCCCATTCTTTTCTTGCATAATTGTAGCCTATACCAACTTATTTATGAGATTGCATTAATATCTTAAATTTGGAAAATATCTTTTTTATTAACTAGTTAGCACCTAGGCACCAACTAGTCATCACATCAACTAGAGAGCAAAACAAATAATCATCACTTCATCACATTAATAACATGCTTCTTTTATCTTCTTTGTTTCCTTCCACAGGCCCATATGTAGATGCAGGGCCGTGTGTGTGTGTGTGTGTGTGTGTGGAAAAAGGTTTTGTAATCAGATCAAGTTGGGAACTTCCCTACACAATCCCTCCTATGTCTTCATTCTGCCATGTCAAGTGGTTAGTTTTCTTCCACAGGCCCATATGTAGATGCAGGGCTCTGTGTGTGTGACTGTGTGGATAAAAGGTTTTCTAATCAGATCAAATTGGGAGCTTCCCTACGCAATCCCTCCTATTTCTGTGTTCATCCATGTCAAGTGGTCCTGTGGGATATCCAGAGTGTTCATCAAACAGGGGATCCACAGCATTGGTCACATGAATAATCCAGAGCATCATCTATCTAATGGATGGTTAAGTACTTAGGTTTGGTAACAGGCTTCCTCCCTGAGATATAAATAAGTAGGGATGTCTAAGGACCTTCCCTACCTGACCCGATTAAAAAACCTTTTATGCATGTTTCCATGCCCTAACCCATAATCATTGTCATGGAAGGTCCCTCAAGGTCATAGTAACAAATGTTGCAAATCATTGCCACTGAAAGAAGAATTCACAACCACAAATGGGGTTTTAAAAGTTATCAAAAACGGGGTTTTAAAAGGCAAAGGCATGAGGGAAAGCAAGTGCCTTACAATTTAACTTTTGGTGCATTTACATACATAATGAAAAAGAAAATCGATGTTCTCACATGAACTCATATCAGTGTTAAGTAGATTTTTTAGCTTTGGTTCTGAACAAATGGTCACAAAATCCATATATAATTGAATTATGTACCCATAAATCCCAAACAACATTTAAGTGATCATTAGCTTCAATAATCTGGTATATGCTTTAAAAAAAACCCTTAATATGTTAAGAATAATAAAGGAAGTACTAGTTGAAAAATATTATACGCATTCCTACCATTAACAAAAAGTTCTTGTGAAGTTTTCCTTTTCTAAGAACAATGATTCCGTTCATCTATTAAGAAGCTTGCAACCTACTTAATGACTTATCAACTGAAAGACAAACCAATAGTTCATTTAGTTCAGCCACTTCAAATGTTATCAAACAGCCCCTTAGTGTTGATAGATGAAACTGCATTGTTGGGCATTTACCATGAAGAATAAACAACCTAAGAAGGGTTTGACTTGAGTTTGATGGACTGTCCAGTCAATGGATTAGGCTGTGTTTGGAAATATAACCACTTAAGTTGGGAAATAGGAACTGTGAGCTTGCAGGATATCGTGCTTGTGTTAAAGCCTTTAGTTTGGGCATGCTACAGCCTATAAGTGCAGTTTAATTATTAGAGATTGAAAATGGATTGGCCCCATGCCTGAGAATGCTGCATCCTTAAACATATTATAATTGATCAAAATAATGAATGAGATAAATATGAGTAGATTATAACAGATGTACTTTATAATCTTTCAGGGATAACTGATCATTATATTTATCATGTTCCTAATGAATATAAGAGCACTCGTATTCTCCATGGGAATTTTAATATGCCAAATAGTGAGAAGACATTTTTTTTCTGACTGTAGGCCATTAGATTGCCACAAGACTGCATAGACAAAACAATATTAGCAAAATAACATTGATAAAGAGAAAATATTCCATCTATGCCTTCAATAAGAAAGAACAATAAAAGGGAATCCCTGATTTGCCAAGTTGGAAGCAGAGGTATTTTAGAGTCCTTTTAAACATGACATGATTATGAGGTGTCAATTGGACACCATTCAAATTTCAGGAAAAATTTTATGATGGAACAAATACTCCAATCTTTCACATTTCGCCTCTAATTCATAATCATGTCTATGCTGGATTCTTAACAAAACTTTGACATTTAAAGGCATTCCTTAAAAATATCCCATTTACTTCAGAGTTAAACCGATCTCGAGCTCGAATGGAGAATCTGAAATTAAAAAACAAAATCGAGGAGAGAAGGGCATCAGCATGTACCGTAGAAGCTAGTTTACGATCAGAACAGCATAACTCCAGTTGCCCATAATCCAATGCTTCCAGCAAATCTAGGGTTTCGACTTTCTTCTATATCATGGATAGAAGCATCAATGAACTTTTAAAAATCCTTCCGGCCAACGTTTTTAAGAGTAGGAAACAGTATTAAAAATGGAAGGAGAAAAGGGAAAAGTAAAACAATGGAGCTAAGCTCTATCGTTGTCGATGGATCTCACGCAGTATTCCAGAAGTCGCTTCGCCAATTCGTTCATCAGGACCGTTCAGTTGGTCCTGGTTGAAGGACAGCTCTGATCTGTCCACATCCCAGCGTTGGCATTTCTTTGGTAGGACCTTATCGGGCTATTTGAGAAGGGATGGCCCACTCAAGACTCAACCCGTTTTGCAAACATTAGGTTAGGATGCAACGTGCAACTTCCTCGAAGATTCACCTAACGGTTTAGGTGGTTGGTCCGACCCGAAATGTTGTATGTTGACGGTTGGGTTCAAACAGTTAACTGGGTAGTACATTATTAAGACAAAGAATAGAAAATTATATTTTTATAACATATAATATGAAAAAATATATTTTTTTTTATTTTATATATAATATAAGAATATATTGTATGTTTTAAAAATATATCATATATATTTAAAAATATAAAAAATATATTTATTTTCAATCATTCAAATCGAACTTGAACCCATTAAATATTTTATTGAATCGAACTCAAATTCAATCTCGAACCGGATGGTATTTTAGTCAAGAAATACACATTACACCCCTCATCAAATTGATTCAATCATTCAATTACAAACGGACCGAATTGGGATAGCCCTTAGACAAATCGATCAGTATTTCAGTAAGCCCAGTGGCTAGTCAGCTCCATCCAAAGGCAGCTTTGTCAATATATTTGGGATGAGGACGGAGTAAGTGTACGTGTATCAGGCCAGAATGCCCATCTCTGTTGTATTTTTGTTCCGGAGATGAGTTGTTTGACAACTGACATCTGAACTTTCGGAGACATTTCCCTACTATAAAATATAAAGCTCTCAATTTGCTAGACGGCAAACCCAAAAGTGTAGACAACAGATTCTTGTACTGGTTTGGATCGAAGTGGGAAATTAAAGAATTGATATTAAATGAAATTGAACTCCAGAAAATTGAATTCAACCCATTTGAAATCATATCTGGAAATGGAATCGAATTTGACAAATTTTTAGGCTTAATTGATTAAACAAACATAAATCATAAATGTAGGTTGTGGCCCATTGGCCTCACTTGGATGAGTTTAGATATGTGCCCCACAACGTCCCACATCTCTGTCATGTACTGTACTGAGAACATTTCCCGATGGTAGTACTAGAATCAATAATTGTCATCATCAAGAGATGTGGGGCACCCCTTGTGGAGTGTAGATGTGAACTCTATATGGACAAGGTTCAAAATATCGATACATGGATATGTCGGTATGGGTGTATCGAGCGAATCGATATTCCTTTTTTTATGTTTTTTTATTTTTTTCGAAACGGATTTAGGGGGACCGATTTAGGTCTCCTCCACACCCTGAATCGGTCAGACCCCGATACAGCTACCATAGGGGCATATCAAAAGGGTTCTAGAACGGTAGGTGTCAATACTTTGAACCTTTCACGTGGATAAGATGAATCTCACAATGTTATCAACATGATAATGGCGCGGCGCATCTCATTGCCATGGATATGTACAACCTGTAGAAACCCTAAAAGCAAAGTAGCATCAAGTATATCACAATGAGTCCCAGAAAGTGTACTTGCACACATGCGTATAACACGTGCTCTCACACTAATCTATATATAAGAGGGCTTACAAAAAGTAAATAAATGTCCGAGTGTAAACAGTGATTTTGTATATACACAGCTCAACTACAAAACCACTATTTACATTCACATGTTCTTTTTAATAAGAAGTTAATCTAAAACAGATTCTTCCAAATGAAAAGTAGAAATTAAGACCCAAGTGGCAACTTATGGTTATTGGTTAATGGTATCCAATCCTTCTTGTCAACAGGGTCTTTAGCATGAACTACGTTTTCATGTCAATTTTTTTTTTATCATTACAATGCTTTTATGTCATCCTTTAAACCATTGACAAGCTTTAGGGTTTTGCATTTGCCTGAGCCTGAGCTCTGGAATCTTACAGACTTCTTATACACTCTTTAATTTAGCTCCTTTTTAGAAGAAGAAAGCACATATTCCTCTAGTGAAGCAGCCATTCTTGACCTAAGCGTGCTCTTAGGTTTACTTTTATTGCTTGATAGTGGGTTAAGCAACATGGAAGATGATCATACTTTTTCTTGCCAAGTCCAAGACCATTAAGAGAGGTAACATACTAACGTCATACTAACAAAGTTTGTATCACCTGCACCATCCCCTATAGCCCCATCCCATCCGCCTTCTTGCTTCCACATAACTTATTACAAAGTGCATAGAAGACTATCTACAACACCAGTTAGGTAAAATGATTGTTACTAGTTGAAAGAACTAGAAAAACTAGGGGCAGATTGAAAAGGACTTAAGTAGAATAATAAGAAACGATTTAAGCTTCCATGATTTGATGATGGATAATTGGATATGGTACTGACCAGAATAAAATGGTGAAACAGGATTCATGTAATGGGACCCCATATAGTTAGGAAAAGACTTAGATGATGATGATGATGATGATGGTGGTGGTGGACATGATAATATGTAATTAAAAAAATTGTAGCATACACCTCAACTTTAAGTTCTCCATACATTCTATTGAATAAACAATATGGTATTCTTGGTCTAATCCCATGCAAATCCACTTCGCCTAAGCATGTCAGTAATAAAAGCATAATGTATCCTCCAGACTTTAAGATGATTCTTCAGTTTTTTGTAATGAAAATATGTCGAAATTTCATCTTCATTGCCTCAGTAACAGTACCATAAGCACAATTCGCTCCCATCCCTCATCTCTGTTATAGCCACTGTTAAGTAGTTCAACGAGGATGGAAGGCAATGCACAACCTTTTGTTTTACAATCCAGGTAGCTTCTTATTCTTAGCCATGTTGAACAACCTGAATAAAAAACACCATAAAGTAAATAAACGAGAATGAATTCAAAGTCATCTACACATTAAAATAAAAAGGAGCAACCATATGGGAAAACCACATTACACCCATTTGGTTCTGGTCTGGTCTATTCCCATAGTCTGTTTGGTTTAGACATGAATCGGAATGGGAATTGGAATCATCGGCTGGAATGCAAGAATGGGATTTTCATTCCACTGAAGGGAGAGGGAATGGCCATTCCCTCAAATGGGGGAATGTCATTTCACCAGGAAAGGAAACGGGATTCTGATTCTGCCCAACCAAATAGTTGGAATCTGAATGAATCATTCCTATTCCATTTCCAGACCCCTACTCGTGCAAACCAAACAGGTCCCAAGTATTAACTTCAGTACAAGCTCATGTACCATGTTACTCAAAAACCTACCATAATAAGATGAATACAAAATATATGTCACCTCTACAATTAAGATGAATACAAAAATTACAATATGAAAACTCTACAACCAAAAAAAAAATTGTTGGGAGATAGATGAAAAGAAAGCATAGAAAAATCAAAATATGGATCAAACAATTCCGCTACAATAAAAAGAGAAATAAATATCAAAATTCATTTTCATAGCATTGTTGGCCTTGAAAAGTCTCAAACATCTCCATAGCTAATTTGTCTCGAAATTCTGTCCATTGACTTGTTGCTTGAACACATGCAATCCCATCGCCAGGTTCATCTGCATTTTTAGGAACCAGCTCAGCTTCTAACTCATGATCAATATCTTGTAATAATGGATCATCTGGCTGCTCATCTAGTATGAAATTATGAAGGATACAACAAGCACTAATAATCCTAATTTGAGTCTTCAAATCAAAGAAAGATGTTGTCTGCAATATACCCCACCGCCTTTTCAGAAGCTTAAATGTTCTTTCAATTACATTCATTGCAGTTGAGTGCCGAAGATTGAACAACTCTTTATAATTTGTAGGAACGTTTCCAGCCCATTCTTTCAAGTCATACCGTGTCCCTTGATAAGGAGCTAAAAATCCAGGCCCATTTGCATATCTCACATCCACAAGGAAATATTTATCTACAACATAAAATTAAAATCTAAGTAATTCAAATAGCCCTAGTGTTCACCAACTGCAATACTATTGGGAAAAACTTTTAACATACCAGATGGAACATGAAGGTGGTCGCGTCTTGTCAAGGCATCTTGTAATACTTGAGAGTCTGAAGCAGATCCCTCCCACCCAGGCAATACATACATGATCTTCATCTCTGGAGAACAAACTACCAAGACATTTGTGGAAATTTCACCTTTTTTATTCCTATATCTAGGTCGGTCTTCCAAAGGAACATTTAATGCGATAAATGTCCTGCCCAATGCTCCAAGGCAACCCTAACAAATTGATAAATGGCAGTATAAGTTAATTGTAGATACACATCATTATACTTAGTATATATAGTTTGTAAATACCTCAAACCATTTCCATTTTTCAGCCTCCTGGCCTTGAAGTTTTGGTTCATACGATCTCAAAAAATCCTTGCTCAGTTTCATCACAGCTCGTAACACTCTATTGAATTGCCTGCTTATTGTTTCAACTGAACGACAATAAGTAACCTTAATCAACCTATACTTCAGATTTTGTGCAAGGATATGCAGGAACATTGCAACAGCTTCTTTTACTGGGACATTTTTTGTCTCAACCAATCCACCCTTTTCACATAAGATTGTACACAGCTTTAAGAAGCTTTGCTTTGAAATATGTAATCGCTCCATGCAATATGTTTCTGAAAATAAAGTCTCAAAAGAAGACTGCCTTTCAACATCCTTTTCAGCCTTGTCAGCTGGCATTTCTTTCACAATAGACTTCCGATGGTACCATGCTGCCATTGTCGTTAGAAGCATAATGGAACTCACAAAGATTTTCTCATGCCTTTCCTCTTCTTCACAATCTTCCACCATTGCTCTCTTCTGGCATAGTGGCAATACAGATGAGTCCATCCTATTACCATCCATTTATAGTTAATGAAGCGAGAAATCCTTATATGTGACCATCTCGAGTATGGTATCTAGGAGCAATCACATTCCCATTCTAATTGTCCAGCTCATTGATAACATAAATATATTCATCAATACAAACAATATATATACAGGAAGTCCCATTCAAACTACAATCAAAATTCAAAAGTCACCCCTCAAAATATTCTTCATCTTTTAAGTAAACTTAAATCTTGTGTATTTACATAATAACAACTAGAACTGAAACACAAAAACACATAAAAGAGAAGTAAATATCGTCGTGATTGAATATGGGAAATTTGATCCATCCCAATTAATGAAGATCCATATGCCAAAGAGAATCAAATGGTAGCGTTATCCATTACAATGTAAGTGCAAACAAAGTACCACATAACTCAAAAAACAACTCAATACCAGTAGATTTATCAATGACTATTTACAAATGGAATTCTTTATCAGCTTTACAAATGGAATTTCTTATTTACAACTCAACAAGCCAAAACAGTATAGATTCTAAATGACTTTATAAAGAGATAATCCTTATAAAGCCATTGATGTTCTATAATTTTTCCTTCATTTATCAAATAAGTCCAACTTATTTACAACTTAACAAGCCAAAACAGTTTAGATTTTTAATGACTTCATAAAGAGATAATCCTTATAAAGTCATTGCTGTTTTATAAAAAGTAAAAGACCTAAACCACATTATTCCAGAAAAGGCAAATTACTCCAACCTAACCAGAAGTTTTTCAAGCTTTCTGATTATCACTTGTCAATTCTTGTGCAATACAAGATTTCAGGAAGTTGAACATATTGATTCATAAATATCTAGTAAAACAACAACCAGATCCAATAACAAATTTATTAACAGAAAAAAAGTGTTACTAAACATAGGGTACCTTTTTTCTCAATATAAACAAAGTACTTTTTATCAATTTAAGTATGAAAAGCTGAAACCGAAAATTCAGAAGCCTGTAGAATACATTACAGGCTTATAGCACCATCCAAAACATACCATGGTTGCTGGCCTTCAAGGAACAATATTATTTTTGATAGGTAAAGATGATATTATCTAAATAAAAAGTAAAGGCAAGGGTCTCTGCTCCGGTAATATACAACTTATCACCATTTTTACTGATACAAACATAAATCACTAAAATGATCAGATAAATTTCTGAAGCTAAGGTCTTTTAAATCTGAAGATGGAGGGGTAAAAGTGATTTTTTTAAGAAGGTAAAGTAAAACTCCGCCTTTCCTATAACAAATGGCTCTGGATTTTCCTGCTGAATTATTATAAAGCTATGAACTAAAGATTTCAAAAAAATTGAATGCATCGGTTCATAAATGTTTCTCTTGCAAAAAAACAAACCCATGCTAATAAAATTATCAAAAAGAAGGTGCTAACTAACATCAACTGCTTCATGATCCATTCAGAGCTGAGAATCAAAATGCAGCATCCCAACAATATGGTATAACACTATTCAGGACAGAACATGGTTGTTGGTCTTCAAATGATAATTTTTCCTCAAATACCTACAATGTGTTTGGATTCTGCTGGAAATGGAATTGGAAGAGGGAACCAGGAAACCAATTCCACAAGATCCCAGATTCTGCCATTTCAATCTATTTCCAAAGTGAAGCAAATTTTGATTTAACAAGGAATTCAAGATTCCCAAGAGATAGGTATACGATGGAAACAAGGACTTTAAAGTAAGACAATGTTAGCATGCAGAGTTCTTCACAGAGGAAGGGGGAAGGGGGACAAGTTCTTCAAACATGGTAATTGAGGTAAGAAAAGGCAAAATATTATGAGACATTATACAGTGTGCAAATGAGTTTATCAAGGAGAGAAGGCTAATAAATTTCCATTGCTTTTCAATGTTAACCTTCACATGGCATGTCTGTTCTTCTAAGAGAATGTAATCAATATATAGATTTTGGTATTTTGTAAACAAGCTCCTCTCCTTCCCATATAATTTCATACATTTATATTCACTATTGCATACACATGGCCCACCTTACATTGGACTATTGCAACCTTTGTTACAAGAAACCTTAAAACCCATACTTTTACATTATTATATCTGATTTTATCTTGATAATATCTAGATTAAAACCCACTAATTTTGTAAATGCATGCAGTGTCCATAATAGGGACTATTACTTGGTGTAATGGTAAAATCTCAGGCTGTCAAGTGTGAGAATGCAGGTTCAAGTCTGAGAGAAACCACTTTGTGCAAAGCCAAAGGTTAGGATTGTATCCAGTCCACCCCTCCCAAGACCCCAAATAACCGGGACCAACATTGGGCAATGGGATTGTTTATGCAGTGTTCATAATAAAAGCCACCAAGAAGAAATCAGAGACTACTCTGTAATACAGCTTCAATGCCAAATTATACCTAACCGCCTAGACCCATGGAGGCATTGTTTGCATTACAAGCAAAGGCTCAAAACCTCATCTTCTTATTGCAATTTTAGATAGTGAAATACTAGTAAACAATGACTCCATGCAGGCATTGTTTGCATTACAAGCAAAGGCTCAGAACCCCATCTTCTTATTGCAATTTTACATAGTGAAATATAGGGGTGTAAACGGATCGAATTTCGAATCAGGTAATATCCGAATGTGAATCTGATTAGAAAATCCGACATTCGAATTCGATTCGATATCCGATGGATATTGAAAATTAATATTCGAATTCGAATATGATTAAATATTCAATTCGACTTGAATTTGATTAATCAATTATTTTAGGTAATTAATAAATATATAAAATAAATATTTTATTTATATAAATATATAAATTATTTATATAATTTAATTATTATATATATAAATTATATAAAACATTTAAATATTTTATATATTATATATAAGAGTTAAATAATCGGTTGAATTTGGATATTTATTGAATCGAATCAGGTCATATCCGAATTCGAATCCGATTAATTATTCGATATGAATAGGATATCCGAATTCGACCGATTAGATATTCGAATTATCTGAATTCAATTTGATTATGTCGAATCTTGAATTTGAAATTGAATTTTCAAATACCGTTGACACCCTTGGTGAAATACTAGTAAACAATGATTTTTGTGCACCTCTTTTTTCCTTTGCCATAAAAACATGGTAGGACCCATGGAATATATACAAATTAGTATTGTAGTTGTCTTTTTATGGGGTCCCACCATGTTTATAGGGCAAAGCATCCAAGATTTGCATAAATTCATTTACCTTTTTCATCTATAGAACAAACTTGCCATTAATGATGGCTTAATCAATTTTGTTCAATATCTCACAGAATGCACCTCTGAATTTTTCCCAGCATTTCATTGCATAACTATATAAATAGACAAAATCATAGTAATTTTCAACATTAGTAACCACAGAAAAGGTCATGTGTGAACAAAAATAATTTGTTGAAGTTCCAATGTTCCGCAGTAACCATTCTCCCAAGTATTGTGTGGCATCCTGGAAAAAAAGAAAATGCTGGAAATCTAAACAATACGATCAACATGGTATTTGATGGGGAATAAATAAAAGAATATAGAAGGTTAAAAAGGGAAATCAAGAAAATCAAAAGAATTTTGAATTTTGATCTGAAGTTTTTATTGTTTTCTTCTGTCTTGATCTACAGGTTTCTTCTTTTTTTCTTGGTCAGTGAGCTTTTTGTCTTGCAGTAGAAATTCGTTAGAGAGTCCAACATAAGCGCATAATGGGATTCATTGTAAAATACTGCAATTATTGAAAAAATAGCTATTTTTCTTAATTATCTGATGTACTATACTCATCGAGTAGCATGCATACCATTTGATTTTGATTTTGTTTATGCATCATGGAAATTTCTAACACAAAATAAAATGGAAAAGCCGTTATAGAAGGCTCATAATATGAAACAATTCATGCACAAAACTTGGCACGAGCTCATAGGTAAACCTATTACAAATAAAATTGTACAATGCAACAACGCAAAGACAGCAGTTAATCAAATACAATCTTAGATACGAGTTCAGCTAGCAATAAAGAAATGCCAAGAAACATAGCATCAATGGTTACTTTAATTAGTAAACTCAGTAATTAAACCACGAACTGAAACACGGAAGAAAAAGGTAAGAAAATAGAGCATCTTACGTCTAGCCATATTGGCTAGATGAGAGGAACAAAAAAGAGGAATAGAAAAGAAAGGGGTAGGAGAAAAAGCAGACTAAATTAAAGCCGAAAAGATTTGGCATTGCCACACGTACATATAATATAAGCACACACAGAAAGGGGAGATAGAGAAAGAGGTCTCACTGGACAATGAAGCCCGACGGGGATGGAATGCCTGAAGTTCAGTTGGTATGCTAGTTGGCTAGACTCTGATAAATATAAACGGGGAAATGAAAAGAAAGAGAGAAATATATATTGCGCTCTCGGTGGCCGGTAATCGGAGAACAGAGAGATAGGAGAGGAGGTGGAAGGAGCGATCTCCAATTTCAACAACACCGGATGGAAAACCGGGGAGAAGGGAAAAGGAAATCAGTTCAACTATGGCCGTTGTAGTCAGCGGAATTTGAGAGTGGAAATGGGGAAATGGGAGAAGTCTAACAATTTCAAGGCTGAAGGAAGAATTGGGATTGAATTCATTTATAATTTTTCTGCCCCTCGTCTAAAGGCCCAAACGGAGGAATCACGAAACCTGTTTGGGTATCGGATTCGGGGCATTAATTCCGCTTTCCACTCACTTTTATGGAAGTATTTTTAGGAAATCATTTTTATGAAATTGATTTTATAAAAGCACTTTTATGAAAGTATTTTTAAAAAAATAATTTTGTGAAAGTACTTTTATAAAATCATTTTTACGAAAGTATTTTTGTAAAATATCTATGCCAATTGGTAAACATTGACTATTGGAGACTTAGGTCGGTGGTTTGTGAATACCTACACAATTTTTTTTCTTTTTGAATAATGAAAATGAGCAATTATGACACTTGTCGGTCTGAAAAGAAATCATTTTTAGGAAAAAAGTGTTAGGTTCATATCAATATTTTCTCATTCTGCCTATTTTTACCCATTCTTTACCATTTTAGAATGAGAATTGAACCAAATATGGCCTAATATTTCCAACATTTTCCTTTGCTTTCTCCCAAAAATAACGGAAGAACTTTGGCCAATGAAAGCACCCTGAATTTTAATGAATACCACTGATGGTCATTTTTTTTTATTATACCAATTAGGGGTGAGCATGGGTCAGTTTGATTTGGTTTTATGGTAGTATAGGGTTGGTTCCAAGTTTTTGGAATTAAAACCTACCCTTTAAAGGTCGATTCTTTTCTTGGTAGTTCTGACTTCTGAGGTCAATTCCAAGGTCTACCTATGGAATATGTTCTTTCTTTATTCTCCTCCTTAAAAAAAATGAAACATGTCCTTTAAAAACTTGATTTTCAATAATGATAATATATAGTATAAAATTTATAGACCAAATTTCTTAAACTACCCCCATTGTTAAGCTAATTGGCTAACTATATATCCTTATTGTTTAACCATTATCTTGCACCACCCCTACTATTTTTTATAATTGACATCATCATCAAGTGATAACGGAAAAAATGAAACATCAAATTTGCCCTCTATTACTCCTCATATTTTCAAAATAAAACCCAACTGCACTAGCCAGTCAATTCAAGTCTCATAAATAGACTAATAGATTTTTGTTGACAATTCAAGATGATGATAAAAAAGAAGGATGGTTCTTGTCTATAGTTCTATCTCTCTTCTTCATCTCTGCATCTACACTTGTTCATTGTAGCTCTGCAAATATATTTTATGAGAAAGGAAGACAGAGGGCATTGTTTATTATCTAGTTCACACTTCACGATTCTCTTTTTATTTATTTATTTTTGTTTTTTCAGGTTTTGCCTGCAACTATATTCCAATGATAATATTCAGTTATGTACTGATAGCTCATTTTATCTAGCCGCAAGAGAATAGGGGATGATCTCAGGAAAATTCTTTATGCAATTGCATTAGGAATCAAAGATAGGTTCATCTACCTTTGACAATTTGTGAAGCTCTTAAAGAATAGGGGATGATCTGAGTATCTCTCATATTTCAGATTTGGTTCCTTGTATATTTGAGAGATATTCAGCTTTGATTGCCTCAAATCCATATACCCATATCAAAATTTGGAAAAGGGGAAAACAATAAAAAGGGTAAATTACAAAGACCCCCTTGTACTATGACTGTGAGACAAAGACCCCCTTCTGTTAGCCTTCCGTCCAAAAAATGAGAAGCCCGCCGTTGCAATATTTTTTTAATCCCCATACTACCATTGTAATAACTATTCGGACAATTGGGAGAAAAGCACTATTCATCTTCTCCAACCTCACGATACATGAACAATAGCAGTGGTAATCCCCCAACCTCAGATTCCTTCACATTTCTCTCTCTCTCTCCCCTGCTCTCTCTTCTTCCCATTCCCCTTTCTCTCCTCCTCTTTCTTCTTCCTACTTTCCGTTCCTCTTGGCCATAGCCCCCACAACTCGTTGCGGGACTAATTCGAGCATACCCCTTCTTCTGGCTTATTCTCTCCCTCTGTTCCTTCTTCTTCCTCTTTCTTTTTTTCTTCATTTTCTTCTTCCCCTTCTTCTTGTCCATGACATGTGAGTAAAGGTTTTAATTCCCGATATCCATGTGAGTAAAGAGTGCAACACTTTTCCTTGCAGCTGAGGGAGAGGTCATCTCTTGTCGGGCAGTGTTTGATCATTATGGGTAGAGAGGTTAAGTGTAAGACCATTGAGGGTAATGTCTGATGGGCTAATCTTGCATCTGCCCACAGTCTTTGTGTTTTCATAAGGTGGCTGGACCCAATGACCATTTAATGTAATTGTTGGGCTCATTAAGAACTCATGGTGATGGACTCAGGGGTTCATTGTCTCTTGCAGTGAATTCGGCCAGGCCTTAATAACAAAGATTGGGTTGAACCCATGTGGTTGATGTGTAGATCAATGTTTGGGTCCCATGCCATACAAGGATAGCCAACTGGGCAGCAGGTTAAGAGGGATAGTAAGCACATAGACTTAATGGGCCTAAAGCCCATTCGAACTGGCTTAATAAGATTAATTAAATAAAGGGGGTGGTTCTGCGATTTGGATCAGCTGATAGGATAAGGGATTATCCTATCCACTCAAAGAGTCCATATCCAAATAAAGATTTGGATAAGGAAACTCCTAATTTGATTATGGAGGCTGATCTTTATCTACATATAAGATAAGGGATTATCCTTAATCTCTTAAAGAGAATCCAGATCTAAATATAAGATTTGGATTAGGAAACTCTTAATAAGACTAGGAGAGCCTATCTTTAAGGCTATAAATAGGAAAGTTGGGTGGACCTCCAAATACACTCACAGTCTGCTGAATTAAGAGAGAAGACAACACTCGGTTCCACTGTTCCTGTCTTCTGCTCTTTTCTTCCTGTTCTCGTTGCCCCTACCCAGTTTGATCTCCACCTGTGGAAGTGATCAATAAGCATTCTTGATATTTCTTCTTTCTATAAGAGACAATCTGAAGTTGTACTCACCAACCCTTTTTTCTACATTATTGTTGAAGAATTTGGTTCTTGCTGATTTTGCTTCACCTCACACTGTGACATATTCAGTGGGAGCAAATTTTGGTTTTCTCTTTGGGCGTGAACACCTTCATTGGGAGTTACTGTTACTCCGTATTAGGTATATCCATCTCCTCCCTTTTGGTTTCAGATCTGGTCTGGTTTGTTTCAAAATTGATCATTGAAAATGTAGTTTTCTAAAATAGGGAATGTGATTCCCAAATGGGAGAGATAATTTTTTTAAATTTCACCCAACCTTCCTATCGGGTTCGGCCATTCATATGATGGATCTCTCATCCTTCAGATTCCCCCAATCACTCGATGGTTGGCTCCTCGTCTGCCCCACCCCCTATTTTTGCATTATGACAAAGCTATTGCCGCTGGTGGTGGGAATAAATAATATATATTTAAGGGAAATTGTCTAAAACTCACCATGAGTTTTCAACATTTCTCTTAAACTCACCACAACTTTTCAAAATGTCTAAAACTCACCATGTTAGTAATTTTTTGTTTTCCAAAACTCACCTTCCATTAGTGCATTGTTAATACCTCTTAATAGAGGTGTCCACGTTAGCATAAATAATATTTTTCATGACCAAATTACCCTTTAGTGGCAAGTTAGAGGAAAAGGGTATTTTTCAATTTTCAAATTCTTTTTTTTTTGTATTTTTAGTGTTTTGTTATAATTTCCAATGTTTTTTATAATTTATGTTTTTCTTTTACATTTTCTATTTTCTACGATCTATAAATTTTACTATATTTTTTGTTATTTATTTACAATTTCTATGTTTTTCTACAATTTTTTGTGTTGTTTCTACAATTTTTGTTTTCAATTTCTATAATTTTTATAATTTGAAAATAATTTTTTTATTTTGTTTTCAATTTGTATAATTTTTTTATATTTTTTCATGTCTATATATATGTATGTATGTATTTTATATTTTTCTATGAAGGCTAAAATGATAATACATTAACATCATTAGTCTGTTTAATGTCAAGTTAGTGACATGGTGAGTTTTAGACATTTTGAAAAGTTGGGGTGAGTTTAAGAGGAATGTTGAAAACCCACAATGAATTTTAGACAATTTCCTTAAATTTATTTAGGAATTAATTATTTACAAGTATTTCTTAGTTACGTTATATAAGATTTTGGTGCCGCTCCCCATCGAATTCGCGGTAACCATGGTTCACCTGGCCACCATCCCAATCACCGGAACCCAACATCAACCCGGTAAGGAGTCTTGGAGCCGTTGTCATCTACAACCATGTACGTTTTAACTTTTAATTAATCTCCTTTATACAGTTTAATTGCACCTCTAATGTTTCTGACTGGGTAATGTAACCTTGTTTTCTTTTGAATGTTTTGTGGGCCTGCAGTGGATCCTCTGGGTTGGACCTTTCATTGGAGCTGCCCTCACAGTGGATCTCCTATCTCTTTCAATGCGAGAGACAGGAGTAGAGTGCCATTTGGATGAGATTTTTTCCATTCAATATAGGAAATTAACTCCAACTAAGGCCAAGAGGAGCGCTACGTTGGATGTCCATATGTTTGTTATGAATTAAAACCAACATATAACAATGATGTTGCTCAATCCAAGGTAGTGCACGAATCGAGGAAGGAAATCAAATAGTCATCGCTGGTAGGTTGGAGACGAGCTTCAAGGACGAGGTCGCGCTTCAATATCTGTGATTAAGGAAGAAGTCAGGAGCCTGATGAATTACCCCCGGGTAAGAACTCCGATGATCAAGTCAGTAAGAGGTGGTGGGATGATCAAGCCGAGCTATAAGGATGTCAGTCCGAGCTAAGTAGCGGTGTAGGTCTCAGAAGTCGGGTCCCTTACCTTGAGCATGGAGTACCTTTTTATAACCGAAGGTCCATGTCCTGGACAGATTGGGCTTCCGGGGTTGTTGGGATAAGGTTAGCCGCCGAGGTATTAGGGATAGAGTCCCATTCCCCAGCGGAGTCGTCTTCCTTATTCCTCTTTATCCGTAGTTGCGCTCATCCATATGACGTGTAGTTGACGTGGTTGGAAGGATAAGATGGGGTGACACAGTTAGGATGATGAGGCCGAGTTAGGATAACGTGGCAGGGCGATAGTTGGGCGGCCACGTGTCTCGTAGGGCCAGCTCAGCCATGACCCGAACACCACTCCCCCAGTTCTGAAGTCGAGGAATGAAGTTTGTTCCTCGACTGAGGAACTTTCGAGCATGCGTATCGTCTATGCCGTGTTGGTCGTTCCCAAGGAGTTCTCCGATCGTTGGCTGTAGAACTTAAATAAGAACCAAAATTTTGGTTCCCGAGGATTTGTGTCGAAGGATGGACCGATATGGCGAATCCCCGCGTTGAAGGTTATACCGATATAGTAGTTGAACCGACACAATTAATGGGTGCAACCGCTGCTTGCTGAGGGTGCCGCTTCGGTTTATGAGGTTTCCTGTCATACGTTATTGGTCACGTCGGTTGGCCTTTTTAAGGCATTGTTAGGGGTGCTTCATCTGCACCGTTGATCTCTCCTCGGTTTGTGCCCTTGATAGTTATAAAAGGGAAAAGTGGTTTCCCCCTCCTTATCCTTAGTATCGCTTACAAGAGTTAGGCATCCACTACTCGGCAGATTCATCGGTCACATAGTTCGACACAACTCGATAAATAGCTCTGCGGATAGCTTGGCAGATAGCTCGGTAGATTTCGTTCTTCAGTTACGCAAATTGCCTGGTATGTCCTCTTCATCTCGTTGGTCCTCTTCTTCATCCGGGTCCTCTAGTAAATCTGGTTCCATCTCTTCTCGTGGCTCAAACTACGAGCCTGAGTTGAGAGACTTCATGGTTGCCGAAATTGAGGAAGCCGAGGCTGGTCCCTCTGGGATGGAGACAGAGCTTCCTCTTCGGGCAGGTCGACGGTTCAGTACCACACCTGGGGATATGGCTCAGATCCAAGCTACGTATGCCATTCCTGCAGAATGCCAAATGAGGTGTTCGCTACCTAGGGAGATGGCCACTGATGGTCAGCCCGGTGAGCTGTGTGTTTATGAGCATAGCTTGGAGGCTGGGCTGAGGGTCCCGATGAGCGAGGGGTTCACTAAGGTGCTAAACTGGTACAGGGTGTTTTCGGTGTAGTTGATACCGAACTCCTTTAGGTTTATGCTCGGCCTTATGTCCTATTGTATCGTCTGCGATATTGAACTAACCCTGGGGATGGTGAGCTTTATGGACCCTAAAGGGGTCCGTCATCCCGTGGGTGCATCAGTAACTGAGGCAGGAAGCAACTCGGGTCTACACATGCCAAGGTGGTCCATTTGTGTAGATGATAATCTGGAGATGCCCGGGTTCCTGAGTAGTTACTGCAGGGAATCATGACCATGTCCATAGCTCGGGAATCGGTCGGGGTTGGTTGTAAAGCCTTGGAGTGTGTACTGCTTTGGTCTGCTGCCTAGGTGAATCCTCTTCTCCTTATTCCTTGTGTTTTGCTCTCCTTTTCGGTGTACTTATCATATTTGTCTACAGAATGCTTGTGCGGTGGTCGCACCGGTTGATCATCTCCAAGACGTTTGATCATCGTATGAGCGGGAGCACTCCGAGTATCTGTAGCGGAAGACCCAGTTGGCCGAGCTCTAGGCTATTGGGAGCGGTCGGCCACGTTGGAGAAGGAGGTGGCCGAGCTAAATGCGTAATTGGCTGAGCAGGCTGGTATTGTTTGGGAGCTAAAGCGGGAGATCGCTGAGCTCAAGGCAGAGCGAGATAGGTTGAGGCAGGAGGTTGCTGAGGAAGCCATCAATGAGTACAAGGCATTGGAGGAGATGCAGTTGCACATGGACGAGTACACCGAGGCTTCCTTTGCGGTGGGGTTCAATCTTTTCCGACGAAGGATCCTTCACTGTCACCCGGAGTTGGTTGAGTAACAAGGCTGGGATGCCATTGATCCAAACTCTCCGCAAGGCTCCACTGAGGGAGCTGTGGATGAGGCCGAAGCTGTTGTTGGTGATGCTGATTCTGTCGCCAAGGATTGGTCGGCGGCCTCATATGTTCATTATTTTTATGTTTGTTTCTTTGTGTTAGCTTGGTATGCCGAGCCTTAAACAATGTAATGGACCATCTTAAGTTGAATATCAATTCTTCCTCATGTTGACTATATATATGCCTTTTGTTGTTGTTGCTATACTTGTGCATGTGCATTTTTTTTATCCGAAGCATGCCCGATTGGGCTATTATGCGTGCCGAGATGAGCTATGCCTCAACATCTTGTTACTTGTACAATTTTTCTTTTGCTAGCCAAGGTGTGGCCGACCGATCTACTATGTGGGTCGAACCAGGCTGTATGGGTCAAGTCGGGTTGTGTGGGTCGAGTTGGGCCGTGCCTCGGGCACCCTCTTCGTACTTTGCAATTCTAATCCGTTAGCTGAGGAATAGTTGACCGAGGCATGGCCAACCAGGCTAAGCCTCAGTGTCTTCCATCTTGCGCTGACCAAGGTTGTCGTTGGCCAACCGGGCTATGCCTTGTCATCGCCAATCTTGTGTTGACCGAGGTGTAGCTGGTCGGGCTATGCCTCAGCGTCCCCAGTTCTGTGCTGACCGAGGTGTCATTGTCCGAGATCTTTCAGTTTCTGAGCTCTCAGCCATGGGACGCTCAGTTTCTGGTCTCAGGAGCCTTTGGGGCCTTTCTAGGGCTAGCCGTTAAGCCAACAGAAGTGCAGAGTTCCTCGACCGCCCTCAGGCCTTGGTGGGAAGGGGCGTTCTTCCTCCATGTTTAGGCTCAGCCGTTGGCAGCTAAGTTTGGTAGCTTGCTTGGCAATGTGCTACCGAGCTGGGTGTATTGGGCTCAGCCATTTAGGGATCAGCAGAGTCAGCTCAGTTGGCAACGTGACTTAGCATGTGCGTGTGTAGTGTGCGCAGTGGTCATGGGCGCGCCTCTGGGTGAAGAAGTAGCTTAAAAGGAGACTTTCATTGCTTGTAGATCTACTAGTAGTGCATTCAGAGGTTTCCCAAGTTCCAAGTCTTTGGAATTGGTCGACCTTTGAGGTCTTCAAGTATATAAGTACTTGGTCCAAGGACTCTGGTGACCCTATACGTCCCTTCCCAGTTTGGTCCGAGTTTTCCTTCTCCTGGTGTGGGTACAATGACATTGCGCAGAACGAAGTCGCTTGTCTTGAATTCGCGTATTCTTACCTTAGAATCGTAATGTCATGCCATCTTCTACTGTTGTGCAACCATCTTCACATGTGCTCGGTCCTGAGCTTCTTCTACTAGGTCCAACTCTGCGTGCAGATCTTCGTCATTCTGTTCCTTGTCAAAGAGCTCAGTTTGAAGGGTTGGGGAACTTATCTCCATGGGGATCATGGCTTCAGCCCCATAGGTTAGATTGAAAGGGATCTCTCTAGTGGTAGTTCACGGGGTCGTCCTGTAAGCCCAGAGAATGCTCGACATCTCCTCAACCCATCTTCCCTTGGCCTGATCCAGGTGTGTTTTCCGGTTGAGTAGTAGGATGCGGTTGGGTACCTCAGTCTACTCGTTGCTATGAGGTTGGTGTACCACGATAGTCTGGTGATCGATCCTTAGGTCGGTACAGAGGGCCTCAAACTTCTTGTCGGTGAACTGTGTTCCATTGTCTATGATGAGCACGCGTGGAATACCAAAACAACAGATGACTCCCTGCCAAAGGAAGTTCTGGGCATTATGAGTGGTGATGCGCGCTAGGGCTTCGACTTCTACCCACTTCGTGAAGTAGTCCACTGCTATGAGAAGGAACTTCTTTTGCACAACCACGGTGGGGAAGGGGCTGAGGATGTCCATTCCCCATTGGGCAAATGACCATGGACTGGCGATCGGTTTCAAAGGGGTCGCAGGCTGGTGATGTAGATTAGAGTGATGTTGGCAAATATCGCACTTTCGGACTAACTGGGTGGCATCTTGCTTCATCGTCAACCAGAAGTACCCTTGTCGGAGCACTTTATCGGCCAGTGCGCGCGCGTTGGGGTGATCTCCACAAATGCCCTCATGTATTTCCCTAAGGACATAGTTTGCCTCGACTGGGGGAGGCACCTCAAGTAGGGAAGCGTGTGGGAATGGCGATGGAATTGACCCTGTATCAGGCAATACCTGGTTGCTTTGTGTTGGAGTCTTCTTGCTTCTGCCCAACCCTCCGAGGAGGTGCCCTCTCGAAGATACTCGATTATAGGGTCCATCCAAGATGAGCCATGTTGCATTGGAAGGATGAGGATGACTGGCGGTGTGATGCTCGGTAGGGCCAGTGTGTCTAGCTGAACACTTGAGTTAAGATCGGTCTGCGGCGAGCTAGCGAGCTTTGAAAGGGCATCGGCTCAATCGTTCTTGACTCGAGGGTTTGCTGGTTGTCAAAGTGCTCGAGCTACTGAATAAGCTCATGCACCTTCTATAGGTAGCTCTCCATAGAGGGAGTCCGAGCCTCAAACTGGTTGTGGATTTGGTTGTCCACGAGCTGAGAGTCGTTGAAGGCCTTGATTCATCGTGCTTTGTGGTTTAAAGCATGGCGGAGGCCAGCAATCAGGGCCTTATACTCAGCCTCATTGTTGGACGCTTTGAACTCGAACCTAAGGACATGTTCCAACACTACGTCGTTTAGGCTGAGGAGGATAAGGTTGGCGCCACTGTCCTGCTAGTTCGACGAGCCATCAACATGGAGGGTCCATGCTAGGGGCAGTGGGGCTGGTTCCTCCACAGTGAATGTACATTCTACGATGAAATCTGCCAAGGCCTGGGCTTTGATTGCCGACCGGGGAGCGTACTTGATGTCAAATTCACTCAGTTCCATGCTCCACTTGACTAGGCGGCCCAACACTTCTGGTCTCCGTAGCACCTGCTTGAGGGGGTGGCTAGTGAATACTTGAACGTTGTGGGCCTGGAAGTAGGGTCTGAGTTTTTTGGTTGTGGTGACGAGGGCTAGAGCCAACTTTTCGAGATTGGAGTACCGGGTTTCTGTGCCATTGAGGACCTTGCTGGTGTAGTAGATCAGCCTCTGTACTAGGTCCTCTTCTTTGACCAATACTTAACTGACGACCTCATCCCCTGCCGAAAGGTAGAACAATAGCTCGTCTCCTGGGCTCAACTTAGTCAGGAGGGGCGGCGAGCTTAGGTACTGCTTTAGTTCCTGGAAAGACTGCTCATACTTTTCTGTCCAATGGAGGTCCTTTGGCCGTTTAAGTGCTTTGAAAAAGGAAAGGCACCAGTCTGCGGACATGAACATAAACCTGCCAAGGGCGGCTATTCTCTTAGTAAGTCGTTGCACTTCTTTGTGGGTCCAGGGGGATGGCATGTCAGGAATGGCTTTTATCTTCTACGAATTTGCTTTGATTCCTCTCCGTGTTACCATAAACCCCATAAACTTGTCGGAGCCAACCCCAAAGGCGCACTTGGTTGGGTTTAGTTTCATCTTGTACTTTCTAAGTGTGTAGAAGACTTCACGGAGGTCAGTTAGGTGGTGTTCGGCCTTTTTTCTCTTCACAAACATATCGTTCACCAGCTGCTGATAGGTAGCACCGGTGTTTTTGAGGCCAAAGGGCATTACCTTATAGCAGTACAGGCCGCGGTCAGTGATAAAAGCCGTTCACTCTTGGTCGTTCGGGTGCATTTGGATCTGGTTGTAGCCTGAGAAGGTGTCCATGAAGCTTAGGAGCTCATGTCCTGCTGTTGTGTCGATGAGCTGGTCAATCTGTGAAAGGGGAAAGCTGTCTTTGGGACAGACCTTATTTAGGTTGGTGAAGTCAATGCGAATTCTCCACTTTGTTGGCCTTTTCACCATCACTACATTGGCTAGCCAATCGGGGTATTTGACTTCCCTAATGAAGTCAGCGTCGAGCAACTTCTGTACTTCCTCAGCGATCACTTGCCATCGTTCTGAGGTGAAGTTTCTCTTTTTCTGCTTCACAAATCGGTAACGGGGGACGACATTTAGCCGATGTGTGATAGCTTCGGGATTGATTCCAAGCATTTCCTCTGTCGACCAAGCAAATACGTTGGCATTATTCCTCAGTAGTCAAACAAGTTCCTATCAGAGGTGGTCGCCTAGCAGGGAGCCAACTTGGACTATTTTTTCGGGGTCTTCCTCAAATAGGGGGACTTGGACGAGGTCTTCCACGGGTCGGTCGACTGTGCCTTTACTTTGTCATGCAGGTCATATGATTCCGCCATCAATGTATTGGTCACTAGACGTGGTCCTCGGTAGGATAAATGATAGCAATTATGGTCCCTGTGCGCCACCCCTATGCCATACTTGGTTGGAAATTTCATGGCAAGGTAGTATGTTGATACTATGGCTTACAGGGCATTGAGGGTCGGCCTACCAAGGATTACGTTGTAAGAGGAGGGGCAGCGCACCACGATGAAGTCTACCATGGCCGTCACAGTCACATCTTCGTCTCTGATCAATAGGGGAAAAGTTATCCTCCTAGTGGGCTGGAGGGACTCTCCTGAAAATCCCATCAGGGGAGTGCTAACTGGTGCAAGCCGCTCTCTAGCAATGCCGAGCTTTTCAAACGCATCTTCAAGCAATATGTCAACATAACTCCCAGTGTCGATTAGGATCCGTCGTAGCTCAAAGTTGGCCACTTCGGTAGTGACGACCAAGGCTCCGTCATGCGGTGTCTGGACCCCTCGGAGATTGTTGTTAGTGAAGGTAATAGATGTGTCATGCCTCCTCCCGTGACCTCGGTCGTTGATCTCACTAGCCGAGCATATCTTTTCCGTCCCGAGCTGCTTTCCCCTCCGGAGGCGGTTCCTCCCAATATCACGTGGATGACTTCCACTGGAGGGCCTCGGGGCGGAGGCTACCGAGCTTCATCCGCTCTTCTTTCCTCTTGGGATGACTTCTCCATTCTATCTACGAAGCCGCTGAGATAACCACGCCTAATTAGTTCTTCGATATGGTTGCATAGGTCAAAACAATTCTCCGTACCGTGGTCGTGGTCCTTGTGGAACTCACAATATTTGTCTTGGTTCCTCTTGTTACTTTGCGTCTTCATCTTCGCGGGTCACCTGACATAGTTGCGGTCATGGGTTTGCATCAGAACTTCAGACCACGGAACATTAAGTGGCATGAAATTCTGATAGGTCGGCGAAGGAGTGCAAGGTCTATGGTCGGTTTGGTGATCTTCCCTCTTGTGGTCTTTGTCCGACCTCTCGGACTTCCGCTCGTTGTTCTCTTTCCTTTTTCTATCGAGCTTCTCATCCTCGTCTCTGAGTTGCGTCTGGGCCTCTTCAGCGTTGATATACTTTTGCGCGTGGCTCATTAGCGCGACCGACGTTTGAGGAGGATTCTTGGAGATATTGGAGATGGAAAAGTTGAACAGGGAAGGGCGGAGTCTGTGTTGTATGGCCGTCACTGCGACTGATGATTTAAGTCCCTGACTTGAAGTGCTTCTTTGTTAAACCTTTCCAGGTAGTCTCTAAGGGACTCCACCTTTCTCTGTTGGACCTGCATAAGGCTGTCCGAGGTTTTCCAATGCTTCTGACTAGCTGTAAACTATGCTACGAACTGGGTATCCAGTTGAGCCCATGACGCTATAGACCTCGATGACAAGGAGGAGTACCATGCCAAGGCTGGGCCTTGCAGTGTGGTTACAAGGGCTTTGTACAACAGTCCCTTCGGCGCACCATGTAGCATCATCTGAGCTTTGAGCATTGCGACATGGTCGAAAGGGTCGGAGTTCCCATCGTACTTGTTGAATTGGAGGGCTCTCCATCTGACAAGGGGTACCTCGTCCACTATATCCTAGATGAAGGGTGTCTCCTTGGTGATATGCCTGATGGCCTACATAGGTTGGTTTACAATAGGAATTGCACTCTTATGGGTGGAAGTGCGCTTTAACTCTTCTAGGCATTGCCGAAGCTCTTTAATTTTGACACCTCTGTTGTCTGGGGTTGCAGTGTGTATGGCCTCCCTTTTTGGTCGTGTGGGGTGATCCTTGACCGAGCTTGACTTGGCGGCTGAGACTACGAAGGGCAGCGTCCTTTTGCCGAGCCTTTCTTTGGCGAGGAGAGTGTCATTTGGCCCAACCTAGTTCTCTCTTCTTTCCGTAGAAGACAATGAATGGTGTCTTCATTGCTCCAAAATCTCAAACACCTCGACTAGTTCAGTCATAATGTAGAAGACAATGAACAATGTCTTCTTTTTGATTAATTGGTGCAAGTGTGTCTCGTCTGTAGTTTTGTGTTCCAGTTTACACTCTACTAACCTCTCCTAGACTCTCAAGTCTCACTATCTCATCTCTTACGCCGTTTATAGTTCTGTGTTCCATGTTGTACACTCTATTGTGACTTCTCCCAAACTCTCAAGTCTCATCGTCTCAACTCTTATGCCTTATTATGTGAGTCTGTGACTTCTTTTTCCTCTAAACTCTAAAGTCTCCACAGCTCCACTCTCCATTCCACTCACGTACTCACGTTCTCTGTTCTCTCAAATTGACGTTCCTTAAGAAAACGATGATGTATATGTGCGTTGGAAGCACAGTTTCTGACGATGTTTATTTTTCTGTTTGGAAACGTTATTAATACGTAGGACATTTTCTGGGGCAACAACAATACCTTCTGTTTGGTACCAGTGCTCCATATCTGTTCTCAGCACTCGTACCCATTAGGAAGTCCACGTCACAACTACTATATTTTTTTATTGGCAACAATGAGATCCAAATTGAGAAAATATCAAATTCGCCGTTTTTTATGGAAAAATTGTTCCAAACATATTACCGTTTTCTAGAGCACCGACATCAATGCCAAACACTGCCTAAGAGTTCATGCTTGAGTTGTGTCAATTATAAGTTCTGACTGTGTTTTGCTTACCTCTTGAGTTTCCAATTTCCAGTGGAAATTTTCCACTTTCCACTCTTTGATAGTTTGAATCCCAACCCAATACAGCAACTCCAATTTCCCAAATCCTAATATGTACTATGTAGTATCCCACTCCCACTAGTAGTTATAGTAGTTACTAATTAATTTAGGGAGAATGACGGTTCAGCATGGGGTCAGAATTTCTAGGCCCAAAGTACAGCTGGGGTGGGTGCCAGCTCGGAATTGATGCCAATTCATGGGCGGGCGTTGGTGTATAGAATGTGGGGTTTTGACATTTTGAATGTTTATAGTTTTGCGTGGAATTCAGAAATCTGCATTGGACCTGTTCGTACTTCTCTGATTAATTTAAAGTATTGCTTTTATTTATTACTTATACTAATTTCGATTGGGCCCAAAGCCTAAAGGTGGCTCATTGGTTATATAGTTTGGTTGTATTAAACTATTATATAATATACAATTATATATAGTATAGTAATTCGATTTTCAGTTCTTTTAATTTTTGTAAACAAACCGAACCAAAACAGAAAATCGGTTTTTTAACATAGAAAAAACCGAACCAATGTCCGAATTAACTTATTTGGTTTGGTTTTCAGTTTCTGATCCAAATTTGAACACCTCATATCTTTGAACCCTTACCCCCTATCCAACCCCTTCTTTGGCATATGAACATACAAATGAATGTGAACCATTTGGTTGGATACCCCCATGGAGTTTCTAAAGATGAATTTTGATGGTGCTTCATCCCCTCATAGGCTACTGTTGGAATTATCATACAAAATCATAAAGCGATAGGGATGCAAGCGTATCGAATCGGATTCGAATAAGGTATTTTTGAGTCCAATTCAATAAACTATAGGCTTGATGCAATCTGATCCGAAGATCCGATCAGATTTCACAACTATTGATTTGGATTCAAATTAGATAAAGATGTTGGATGTCTGAATATGATCCGATCTGATTTATTTTTTATCAATAATTTATTAAAAGTAAATATAACAATTTAGATGAAGAAAAAACAAAAATTGAAGGTATTTTTTCAACTATTTCATCAAATATATACATTTTTTTATAAAAAAAATAATATAAAAAATATACAAAAGTACAATCCAATAGAGGTGACCCTAAACGGAGCCAGTCAAACATGAAAATCCAAATGAATACATTTGAATCCGACAAAATAGGATTGGACTTCTGATCGACCATGATCCCTATTAAAGGGGAATTCATATATGGTCGAACGATTAGATTGCCTTCGAATGCTAAAGCTTTTGGTTTGTTCCATGCTTTACATTTTGTACGACAACTTGGCTTGACTAGAAATTCTTCACCAACCTTGGTGTATTGTCCTAATTGCTACTTGCAACCTCGCCATGTTAGCTAAAACTCTAACAGGATTGCCCATTGCATTGCATTGTATGTTTGTTATACAAAAAGCATTCCTACCAAAAGGGAAAACAAAATGATTTTGTTCAAAACAATAATACAGGTTTTTGAAATTATATGATTTATGAAACATGATGTTGAATAATCAGGTGAAAACATGTTTTTTGAATCCATATTCAACAACACATTTTTAGTTTCAGTTTTGAAAACAAAAACACACATATGCAGCCCGACATTTTAAATGTATTTTAATTCTAAGAAATAATCAATTTTCAAACAAAATAGCTTTGTTTTATTTTTGAAAGTACAACAATAAAAACAATTCACGTTGTAGAAATCCATCTAACACTAGAGCGCTTGGTTAAAAGGAAAATCCATCAACCTATTTTTTCATGTATTTGTAGTGTTACAAAATTTGAATGACAGATGTCATATTTCCATTGGATCCGACAACCGACCCAGATTCCAGCGTTAACGAGCAGATCCGGATTGTCTGAAACTGAAAACCTGTCACAAGACTCACAACAACTCCACAAGCAAACGCAGGAAAATAAACGATGCAGCAGATCCGGAATCGCCAGTCGGTTTATAAGGGGAGAGAAATTATTTAGACGCAACGGCCAATCGTTGCCAAACAATCTCTATGCGAACGTCACGTACTGGAAAACAAGAAAGAAAAAAGAAAAAGGTTTAAGGCCTTTGAAGCCTCCAGGGGCGTCTCAGACTCTCAATCGCATGGCGTCAGAGTTCGAAGAGCATTAGAGTTCGTTCGGAAATAATGGCTTCCACCCCAAAACGACGGAAATCACTGCACAAAACCCCCAATCATGAGTCTTCTCCATTGGCGTGGTTTTTGACGGAACCATCGCCAGACCTTTTTCCTTCCAAAGAGGAGTTTTTAAGGCTCCTCGCCGTCGTCTCTATTGCTCTCTCAGTTGCCATTGGTTGTAACTACGCAGTCAGTGTCCTCAATCGTCAATCGAAACCCTTTTGCGATAGCGGTGGAGCTTCTGAAGACTCAGTTTCTGGTGAGTTCCTTGTTTTTGTTTCCTTATATAGAAATTACACGGCTTCCCCATTTGGGGCTTTCTTTTATAATTTGAACTTCCCGAAGACAATGTTCGAATAATTTATTTAAACAAATGGATGATTTTGATTGATCGGTTGCTCTTACTTGGTATGTTTATAGTTGTTATTCAGTTGTTCATAGCTACTCAGAGTTACAAGGGTAATTTTTTTCTGCTCGGTTAGAAACTTAGAAGCGTGATTTCGTGGTTGATATGCTGCAGCCTTGGCACACTAAAAGTTGATAGTTAGTACTGTGGATCAATTGGTATTGGTACTATGGGTTTTTGTGGACAGTGTTTTCTATTTGTGAGTCTGCGACTAGTAATTGAAATCTGATAATGCTCAGTTTGGAAGGAGTACAAATACAAATATGTAGAGTGCAAAACCTTGCATTTTGTATTATTTTATATGTATTTGTACTCTTTTCAAACTGACCGTAAAGAACCATTCTTTTTCTTTTAAATTCTAACTCGTATGGATATTTTTTCCCAGTTTTGCATTCTTCATATTCCTTTGCTAGTTGAGAAGTTAATCTTAAAAGGGAAAGTAGATTTCTTATTTATGTGATCGACAAACACTCTTTGCTTGTTTTAACGGAATCAATATATGACATTTGCATAGATGTTTACACTGCGTACTGAGGGGATTTCAGTGATTTCCCTATAATCCAAAGTAGAAGTGTGCAGCTCCTTTTTGTGGAGAGCAATATTTTTCATGGTCATTGTATACAAGTCTACAACAATATCCAGGCTCTTATTTCATATATAAAACTGAAATATACAAAATGTAATTACAAACTGTACATTACTTCTGATTAACAATGTTTTATCAGTTAAATATGACAAATTCTATTATACTGAATTAGTATGATACCTGGAAACCTTTAACCAATCACAAATCCATGTGAACTTCAATGAATATCCGTTGATTGGTTACAAATTGGATGACACTGGTTGATTGGTTATCAGTTTTTTAGGTTTGATACCTTTTCGGTATCATAGTCAGACTTGTTATATACTCGTTGATTTCTCAATTTAAACTTCATTGTATTGGTTGTTGTCATATGGGCCTCTTGGCTGCTTTTCTCTTTATCATTTAAGATGATATTCTAGTTAAAATTTGAGCAAATTGTAGTTATCATGATCTTTGTAAGTTTTTTTTTTTTTGGTTATGATGTGATGATACTTGTATGGTCTTCCTTCATAACCAATGAAACCTGTTTCAGATGACTGTGAACCTTGTCCATATAATGGAGAATGTTCTGAAGGCAAGCTTGAATGTTTTCATGGATACAAAAAACATGGAAGGTTATGTGTAGAGGATGGAGAAATTAATCAAACAGCCAAGAAACTAGTGCGTCCTTTTGCAATCATATTTTTTTTCCTGACATAGTGCTTTACTTTGTGACAATAGAAAATACTTAATGAACTTATCTTTCTATTTCATTTTTCTAGCTATTAATTGCAATATTATCAAATGCAGTCGGAATGGGTACAACTACGTGTTTGTGAAACATATGTGCAGTTTTTGTGTGATGGAACAGGGACAATTTGGGTCTGTTTTCGAAACTAGCATTTGAATTTCATCCATATATATATATATTAGTGAATATTGATATCTGTAGTTCAACTACAATTTATTCTTTCAGGTTCAGGAGATGGGGTTATGGAAAGAACTTGATGGGTATCGTTTGAATAGAAATTTTGGCTTGAGTAATGATTCTTTTGTGTATACAAAACAGAAGGCACTAGAAGTTGTTGAAAGCTTGTTGGAAACAAGGAGAGATTCCAATGGGTATATTTTTCTTATCTTTGTTGCTTTAAAATACTAAAAGACTATTGATCCTTCTACTGGTTGTGTCACTTCATTCCTCTTCTTTTTCTGCTGCCTATAGGGTTAAAGAACTAAAATGTCCAGACTGGCTGGCAGAGCGCTATAAACCATTCCTCTGTTACATCCGGCAATGGATCTTGGAGAACACTTTGTATTTACTGCCCATTTCTACATTGGTATGCTACTTCAATAAAGCTTCTGAAATTTCCTCTGTTGTGTGATTGTGTGTCTACATATAAACATCTTAACATTATTAAGCTTTACAGCTTGTAGGTTTCATAACCTTATTGGTGTTGTTACTTAGGCGAGTGCGTAGGAGTAGATATTTATCGAGCAGAGCAGAACAGCTTTACCAACAGGTATAGATAGTTTGTTTTGAAGTTTTTCCTTATAATATCCACAAACTAATTTTGTGAAATGCCATAGGAGTGCATCCTTGTTAGAGGGAAAACCTGATTAAGTATGCAATGTTTTTCTTGGTTATAAGATTTAGTTGAAATCACAACTGGAAAATATGTTATGGCTCACATCCTAACTTAGGGGTCTTGACCTGTCTTTTTTTGTTGGAAAGATTTTATTGTAATTTTTTAACATTTAAAATAAAGGTTGGGGTCTTTATCTGAAATGTTATTGACAGGAGAGTCTAAATCTAAATATGTGACTTACTGGCTTAGTGTGAAAAATGCCTTGTCAACTCCTTACCAACCTTAAACAAGAAGTTTTTTGTAGATAGCTTTAACTGTAATTCAATATGTTGAGTGCCATTCCCAAATAAGTAGCATGTTTGAAACTTTATTTGAACTGGTGAAAGAAATAATATTTATTTTTACAAGTCTCTCAAAAAAATAATATTTATTTTTACTGAAATATAAACAGTTTCTCACAGTCACTTTTGGATATGCAAGTTGTATCTACTGGAGATTTTACAATAAATTTTTTGGATTATAGTTAAAATACAAGTAATCAGGTAATAGAACCATAAGCACATTCCATCTCTGGAATGTAGGAAAGGTACATACCAGCCCACTGCTGACTAGTTGGAGTTGGAGTTACAGATTGTTGCCTGTGTTCTTGATACAAATTCTTCCCAGGACCAGGGAGATCCACAGATTTATGATGCTTTCGCACTAGATATATAAGGTTATATTTAGATTTGTTTTGTTGAAAATTTGATAAAGTAGATAGAAAATGTTTCTTCCTCCCCCCTTCTCCTCAACTCTACATCTAAAACCCTTTAGTTAACTATATTTTATACATGCATACAATCCATGCTTTTGCCAGTGTGCTGAAAGAGAAAATGCTTTTAGTTAGATATTTCCTGAATAACATTTTTAATTTAGGGCCATTGCTTGGTGCAACAGGAAAATCTTGGGCTGCCAAGCATAGGAACACAATTTGATTCTAAGGGAAAATCCTTCCTGCAAGAAAAAAAAGAAAAGAAAAGAAACAATAATCTGGAGGCTAGAACTGTACCCAGTCCCCACCCTGGATCACAAGGAACTTCATTGAGTGCTGCACTTTTGTTTCTTGAACAAGGGTGGTGCAGATAAGGAAGAGGAAAGAATCCATGGAAAAATAAATCAGTTTTTCAATTCCTTCACCAATTTCAGAAATTTGGGTGATAAGGAATTGGTATTTGCCATGCTGTTGATGATGAAGCTATCCAAGACCACCTCCTTAGAATATCATATGTTGTGAACTCTTCAAACTTTTCAATGTCTTTACACAATAAGCGGCCCTAACTACAATGTTTTCTATCAAGTCTACCTTGCTCCATGCCTTGTCTTTAAGATTCTTGAATTCCTTTCCTCCCACACTGTCCATATTAAGTCTTCTAAAGATTTACTATTATTAGTAAATACAAAATTACTAGCTATGGTAATCTTGACTTGCTATTTATGGTAATTTCTGCAACTACTTTTTATAGTAAAATCGCAGTTTATCATTTTTAGTAGTTTTTTTGGGTTTCTTTACTAGTTTTAGTAGGATTGGAGCTGTTTCGGGAATTAGAATCCTTTTTTAGTGTCTCTATGAGTTACCTATCAGTTTGTGTTAGTTCTAAAGCACCTAGACAAAGTTGTTTCGAGTCCAAATCGGAGTCTAAAGAGGGACATCCAAGTTCTTATGTTAGGTCACAGTAATTGCTAGGAGGATTAATTTGATGAAGTAGAATCTGGTTTATAGAATTCTGGTCATTTTCAGGAGTGTTTCTCTTTTTTTTTTTTCCAATATTTCTTCTTCCAAATGGTCCTTCTCTTTGATATTTACTCTAATAGAAAGAGTTCCTCTCTTTCTTTCTAAATCTCTTACTCATTCTTTGGTGTATACCAAGCAATGTACTTGCTTCTCCATCTCTATTCTTCATACTTAATCACCCAAAGCCATTCATTCAACTCATAAAGTTCACCATGAGATTTGGAACTTTAGGACCCTCCCACCTTGTCCTACATCAAAGGGTCATTGTGCAATGTTGGTCCAAGCTATATGGGGTCTTGGGAGAGGTTGAATTAGGGGTGATCATTCTCAGCTTGGCCCAAATACCCAACCCAACTCAGTCCACGATATATATTATATATTTAATAATATATAATATTACATATTATATATACAAATATGTGTTATTTTCTTTCATATTAAATATTTTATATAAAAAAATTAATATATTATATATATCCGCAAGTTGACACATGAGTCAACTCAAGTATGAGACAATAACTTGTTCCCTAGAGTTGTTTATTGTTATATAAATGAAGTAATAGACAACCATGTGTTGAAAACCATATCCTATTTTTTGTGTCATAGACCCAAAGCCAAACCAAGCCCAGCCAACGTGTGTCCATGCAACAATTCTTTTTCATGTAATACACATCATATAATATAAAATTTTATAAATAATTATGTTTTCATTATTTGATGGCAGAGGTCCAAAGCCCAACCCAGCCCGGGCTAGGAATGGCAGTGAGGCGGGTTTGGGGCATGGACCATTCTCCCCATCACTGATCCCGACTTTGAAACAAATCCCTATCCCCAACCTTGATCCCTGTCGAGGGTAAAAATGACACTGTCCCCAATCCCCAATGGAGACGAGTCCCCATTGGGGATTCGAATCCCCCAAAATTTTAAATTAAAGGTGTTAGAGCTAGCCGAATAAGGGTAGGTTAGTCATTTTATTTTTGTTAAGTTATGTGCTTATGTGGCAATCTTAATAGTGAATTCCTGTCCCATACTTAAGTGGGGGTAGTTTAGTCTTTGTACTACTAATTAGAGGCTAATCCATATTAAGGGTCGATTGATAGGGTTTATTCTATCATGTTCGACTATTCTCTTCATCTTCATCTTCTTCTTCTTCTTCTTTTCTCCTGGTTCGAACTACTGTAGCTACAGAACAAACATTCCTCTTTTCTTAATTCGACTGAACAACACAAACATGGTATCAGAGCCAAGTTGACAACAGTCAATTACAACTTCCTCAACATATATTTCTCAGTTCTTTATTTTCGTTTTTTTTTTCCTGGTGTGAGAAATCTGGGGTAGAAGACTGCAACACAACCCAGATTCCTGCAGCAACTTCTAGGGTTTAGAGGTTGGACTTCTGGTGGCAGGGAAAGAGACAGAAATCGAGTGTCATGATTTCCTCTGATTTTTTAAATGTCCAAATGACCTCCATCAAACTTAATGGTGAGAACTATGTACCATGGGCCAAGTCAGTGGAAGTTTCTCTCAAGGCAAAGAGGAAAGTGAAGCATGTGAAGGAAGATAAACCACCTGTTGACTCTTCAGGGTTTGATGACTGGGAATAGGAAGATGCCCAAATCATGACATGGTTATGGAATAGTATGGAACCCAAAATAAGTGCCAACTTTATGTTCTTAGATACAACTAAGGACATATGGGAACATGCCAAGAAGCTTTATTCTGGGCAGGATAATACTACAAGGGTATATCAGCTCTATCAGGAGTATTTCGATCTGCAGCCAGGGAATAAAACCCTAGAAGAGTACAGAGAATCCCACACAGTCTGACAGATCAGCATTTGTGATAGCCAGAGGAGGTGGACGTGTTACTAAAGGGGGAGGACATGCCTCCCGAGGAGGTCGTGGTGGTGGTCGTGACTTAGGGGGAGGTCGTGGTAAAGGAAAAAAGTAACTCTACAAGGAAGTGTACCCATTGTGGTAGGGGCGGACATTCGGTGAATTTTTGTTATGATCTCCATGGCTTTCCTTCTACATGGGCCAATCATGTAGTAGCTGGTGGGGTTGATGTCAGTGATAACCAACAGGCAGATCTAACTCCTTCCAAATCTACATCTGTTTCCGGGAAGGAGATGGTGAGTGTACTGCGTGATGAGTATGAGCGGTTCCTCCAGACTACTTCACAACATACTACTGCCACCCTTGCCCACTCAGGTATAGCTTGTTTGTCATCCAAACCCTCTCCCTGGATTATTGACTCTGAAGCCTTTGATCACATGACCGGGACTCCAGGTGTGTTCTCTTCCCTCTCTAAAACTTCCACATCTCAAACTGTAACCCTTGCCAACGGTTCCTCTTCTCCCATCTGTGGTGTTGGTAACGTTGACACAACTTCTCTTTCTTTATCATCTGTTCTATATGTCCCTAAGTTTCCATTCAATCTTATGTTTGTTAGTAAATTTACCAAGACTCTTAATTGCTCTATTACATTTTTCCCTTCCTTTTGTGTTTTTCAGGATCTCAAGACGGGGAAGAAGATTGGTGTAGGGCATGGGGTTGGTGGATTGTATTACTTTGACGGAGTTGCACTTCAGACTTCACTCACTCCTCTATAATGGCATTGTCGACTAGGATATCCATCTCTCAAGGCACTCAAGATACTGGTCCCGTCTTTGAGTCATTTGTTGTCTTTACAGTGTGAATCGTGTCAGTATGAGAAACATCGTCGTGTTCCCTTCAGTCCTAGAGTTGAAAGTCATATGTTGAGTCATTTTGCTTTGGTCCATTCAGATGTTTGGGGCCCAATTAAAATAGAGTCTTATAATGGTTACAAGTATTTTGTCACTTTTATTGATGATTGTTCAAGGATGACATGGATTTATTTAATGAAAGAAATGAGTGAATTATTTTCCATTTTTCAAAAATTCCATGCTGAAATACATACACAATTTGGTGTTCCAATCAAAGTTCTTCGTTCAGATAACGATCATGAATACTTTCTTACTTCCTTTCAACAATATTTAGAACAACATGGCATCATTCATCAAACTTCATGTGCATCCACTCCTCAACAAAATGGGGTGGCTGAACGAAAGAATCGTCATCTCCTTGAAACTGCTCGGTCTATTCTTCATCATATGAGTGTTCCTAAACGATTTTAGAGTGATGTTGTACTTACTGCGTATTTCCTTATTAATTGGATGCCCTCCTTCATTCTTCATGATCGGTCTCCCTTCTCTATCTTGTTCCCCACCTTGTCTCCCTTTCCATTAACACCTCGTATCTTTGGCAGCTGGATGCACGCTCTATTAAGTGTGTCTTTATTGGCTACTTTTAGACTAAAAAATGGTACAAGTGTTACAATCCCATTACTCGAAAGTGCTATGTCTGTCCTGATGTCACCTTTTTTGAGTCTGTCCCCTTCTTCTCGGGACCTGAAGTATCTGTGTCTCCACCTTTGCTTCCTCTTCCTCTTCCAGTCAGTGATCCCATTCCGGGTGTTCTAGTTGGGGTTGACCCTTCACCTCCTCCAGTGCAGCTCCCTACTGAACGACCACCGATCCAGCACATGTATACTCATCGACAGACATCGACTCCTCCTCCAGCTTCTACCTTGTCTGCGGATCCTGTTGTTGCTCCTGTTCCTAAACCTTCAGAACTTGATTTTCCCATTGCTTTACGAAAATGTAAACGTAGTTGTACCCTCCATCCCATTTCCAATTTTGTTTCAGTATCTCGCCTTTCCGCTTCACATCGTCAGTTTGTTTCACTATTGTCATCTATTTCTATACCTAAATGTTCGAGAGGCTCTTAGCTCACCTGGGTGGCGGCAGGCAATGGAGGAAGAACTCTTTGCCCTTCAGCATACTCACACATGGGAGCTCACTACTCTTCCGCCTGGCAAGCATGTTGTGGGTTGTAAATGGGTGTATACTGTTAAATACTTGTCAGATGGTAGTGTGGAGCGTCTGAAGGCCAGACTTGTTGCTAAAGGTTATTCACAGTTGTATGGAGTGGACTATATGGAGACCTTCTCTCTAGTGGCTAAGATTGGCTCTGCCCGTGTCTTATTTTCCCCGGCAGTTATGTATGACTGGCCCTTGTTTCAACTTGACATTAAAAATGCCTTCCTTCATGGTGACCTTATGGAGGAGGTAATTATGGAGCAACCACCTGGGTTTGTTGCTCAGGGGGAGGATGGTAAGGTGTGCAGACTGAAAAAGGCAATTTATGGATTGAAACAATCGCCTCGTTCTTGGTTTGGGAAGTTTAGTGAAGTGGTGAAGAATTTTGGAATGAAACAATGCCAGGTTGACCACTCGATGTTCAGCTATGATTCAGAAGCCGGAAAGATTTTATTAATGGTCTATGTGGATGATATTGTCATAACTGGTAGTGACAAATAGGGGATTGATAAATTAAAGGTCTTTCTGCAAAATCATTTTCAAACAAAAGACCTTGGGACATTGAAGTATTTCTTGGGTATGGAAGTTTCTAGATCAAGACAAGGTGTAAACCTGTGCAAAAAAAAATATGTTCTTGATCTATTGGATGAAACATGACTGTTAAGTGCAAAATTCGCTGAAACTCCCATGGAACCAAATGCTAAGTTGAGCAGTGATACAGGGGAAATATTTGATGATCCTGGAAGGTATAGACAGATAGTGGGGAAGCTGAACTATTTGACTATCATGAGACCAGACATCTCCTTTGCAGTCAGTGTGGTGAGCCAATTTATGCAAAACCCTCGGATACCTCACTAGGATGCAATTCTTAGAATTGTAAGGTACCTGAAGGGAGCTCCAGGCCATGGGTAATTGTACAAACCAGGAGGAAAACTTGAAGTAATTGGGTATACAGATGCAGATTGGGCAGGCTCTGTGTCTAACAGAAGATCTACTACAGGCTACTGCACATTTCTTAGAGGAAATCTTGTGACATGGAAGAGTAAGAAGCAGGTGGTTGTGCCAAGGAGCAGTGCTGAAGCCGAATACAGAGCCATGGCACACACTGCATGTGAATTAGTATGACTGAGGAAGTTCCTACAAGAAATCGAGTTCTCCATGGATAGACTTATGAAATTGTACTGTGACGATCAAGCTGCACTCCACATCTCATCCAACCCTGTTTTTTATGAGAGAACAAAGCACATAGAGATTGATTGCCATTTTGTGAGGGAGAAGGTCCTTACTGGAGAGATAAGCAACGAACATGTGGGCTCAGGTGATCAGTGGATAGATTTGTTTACAAAAGGCTTAAGCTTAGGGAGAGTGAACTGTATATGTAACAAGCTGGGATTATATGACCTATATTCTCCAGCTTGAGGGGGAGTGTTAGAGCTAGCCGAATAAGGGTAGATTGGTCATTTTATTTCTGTTAAGTTATGTGCTTATGTGCAGTCTTAATAGTGACTTCCTGTCCCATACTTAAGTGGAGGCAGTTTAGTCTTTGTACTACTAATTAGAGGCTAATCCATATTAAGGGTCGACTGATAGGGTTTATTCTATCATGTTCGACTGTTCTCTTCATCTTCATCATCATCTTCTTCTTCTTCTTCTTCTTCTTTTCACCTGGTTCGAACTACTGCAGCTACAAAACAAACATTCCTCTTTTCTCAGTTCGGCTGAACAGCACAAACAAAAGGTTTTATAGAAAATAGATTTACTTGAAATAAGGGAAAAGTTTTTAAAATATATTAAATACATTTTGATATATATATATATATATATAATATAAATAATATTATATATGTATATATTTAATATATATAATCAGGGTTAAGGCAAGACAGGGATTTTACTCCCCATCCTTATCCTTGACCCCAGTCGGGTATCACTATCAATTCCTGTCCCCGCCCTCATCCCCGCCAAGGATGGGGTCGGGGAAGCTAAATACCCAGTGGGGATGGGGAAACTTTCCATCCTTAGCCTGGGTCCTATAGAACTGAGACCAGACTTATATTTTAGGCCCAGGTCTGGGCTATAACCCTTATTATAAGTGCTAAACCCGGCCCGGCCCATGATCAATCACCCCTAGGTTGATTGGTTACAGACCTAACCTTTGGCAACTTTTGTAATTTGTACAAAGTGTCTGCTCAGACTCAAACCTGTGTTTTCATGCATGTCAGCTTGATATTTTCCCATTGCACCAAGCAATAACCCATGCTTTTTATTTCTTGAATAATGGTTATAATGAATGTATTAGTAAATATTGTATTTGTACTAAAAAGGAATCTAAGTTCAAAGATTGAACAAGTGACACATTTAACAATGGACTTGGTGAGAAATTTAAGTTAAATCTTAAATACCCCTTATAAACTGGATTTTTTGGAAAAAATAGTGAGCAAAAGAGACTTTTCAGTCTGGGGGTAGAGGACTCACGGTCTGGGAACCTCATAACAAGCAACATATATTTTGTTCGGTGGATCCACCATATTGTTCTGACCTAAGATAGGTCCTAAATGATCAGTTGTTGTTGTTGTTTTTTTTTTTTTTTTTTTTTTTTTTTTTTTTTTTTTTTTTTTTTTATCAATGCCGACCAGTTGTGATTATAACTATCTGACTTTCAAATTAATTCCAGAACTTAAGAGAATTTCTCCACCATCCAAATGTTTGCAGTAAAACCACACAGTTGCAATATTAGTGTCCATCTATTTTTTGGCTCCCTAAGTCTCTAAAATGAGGCCCTTAGAATGTTGGGCTTCAGTCCTGTAAATAAGGGGCATGCAATAAGTTATGGGGCACCATGGGTCTCCTGGTCTCTGGCACAAGCTGTTGCCAAGATAGAAGTGAAAATAGTAGTTAATAGTTTTTAATTGATTTATTTGATAAATGTACAAGTTAAAAATAAAAACCATATAACTTATGTATTATTGTTACTTTTTTCTCTAGCAAATTGTTACCACTGAAGCTTATATTTAGCTATAAAAATTTGCAGCTTTGGGATGGATTCGTACATTTGATGTTGATGTCTGTCTTGTACATCATATCTTCTTTACTTTTAATACAATTGCTTTAATCCTTTTTAATAATTTACCAAAAAAGATGTCTGTATGCCCTTTCTTCTATAGTGCGGTGTAACAGATGTCTTTCTAATTTCTGCTTATGCGTTTTCATTTTCTCATAACTTCTCAATATTTTGTTTATCCTGCATGATCTATCTATTTCCTGGAAGAAATGCTTGTGTGCCCTCATTCTAGCATTTCCAGACATTTCATAAATGTATTGATAAAAAAAATCCATAAATGCTTAGCAGCTTCCTTAGTATGTCTCTTTTTAATCATCTTGAGCAAGTTCTAAATTCCTGTTGGCAATATTTTTGAAACTAGTGAGTAGGGACCACAATGTACATTTACAACCAATGCCGTGAGTCTATGAATTAATAAAAGCATATTATTATCCATGTCGAACAGAGAAAATTCTTGTCCTACTTTTGAACTAATCCAAATAAGAAAAAGGAAAGTGAAAAACTGCTAATTTATAGGTTTGTGGCATACTTCTTTTTATCAATTAGGTTTGTGACATACTTGAAGAGAATGCAATAATGGCAAAGAACCTGAATAGAGAAGGTGAACCTTGGGTGGTTGCTTCTCAGCTGCGAGATCATCTACTGTTACCAAGGGAGCGGAAGGACCCTTTGTTATGGAAAAAGGTACTATGCTTTATTCAGGAATCAGTCATACTTGACAAATGAACCCCTTTCCTCTGCAACCTTAACAACTAACATTTTTCAATTGTTACCCAACTTGCAGTTTCCTGTTAATTGTCTTCAGATTCTGCCTCTAATGTTGTTTGAAATATGAAAAAGTCCTAGCTGTGGTAATCCTTCTATGTGGTGCATTGGTGTCAGACTTGGACCAGACCTGATGGTTGACCTAGTCACCTAGTGATCTTTCTGGGTTCTGATTACTTGATGAGCTAACCCACCTGGTTAACTGGTAAAACCATGACCCACTGATCATTCTTTTTTTTCCCGTCTGGTCTGAGTCTGATGACACATTGACACCATGGATTTGGTGAGATTGAAAAAAGATAGCAAAAGTTTTGCTTCCTGTGAGTCATCACTGTGCAAAGAAAAATAAACAATTTCTATTATACACTTTACTATCATGAAACATTGCTCTTTATTTTTTTGAAATGTTCGATTTGTTTTCCCATGAAATGTTTTCTCTAGAATGTGCAGGCTATACAGTTCCATTTTCAAATTGCATCTCAAAGAAAGTTAAATTATAGGTTCACATAGTCCCAACTGTTGAGTCCCAGTGGCAATTAAGAAGGATGTATGGTCCTCCTTTTTGATACATAGTACATGGTAGTTGCTTCACTTTAAAAATTGAATATTTACTGCTTGTTTGCATGTTAGAAAATCATGTGCAACACATGCCCTTTTACTAGTATGCAAAAAATGCATGAACAGAATACCTTTTATCAATGGGGGAGAGGATAGTAAATCATCTATGGTTTGAAATTTTGAATTATTAAAGGAAGAAATAGGGATTGTTTAAATCAGTTTCAAATAGTAAAGTGTCTTTTTGCAGGTCAGTTGGCACACCGAAAATATTAAAAGTCAAAAACCATAAAACAATAAAACAATAAAAATATAAAATTCTTCTTGGAATTTTTGCATAAAACTTCTCCCTTCCATCATCTTGCATTTCCTTTGGAAATATTCTTTTATTTGGCTTTGAAGAGATTTTGCCTCTCAGTGTTTTTTTGATAGATAACAAAGACTTTTATTAATAGATATTAATAGAGAAAGATACAAAAGGAGGGGTAAAAACTCTTAACCCTCCCAGGAGTACAGTTCAGATTACAATAATGCCCAGAAAAAAATTGACTCTTCCCACCCCTTGTTTGGCCAATGAATCTGCCAAGGAATTGGCACACCTCTTAGTCCATTGAAACTTGACTTCCATGTTTTGAGTGAGCTGTCTAACTTTCTTCTTCTCATTTAGAAACTTCCACAAACTAGGATCATCTTTCATTAGCCAATTTATAGCCAACTTAGAATCACCTTCCACTATCAGTTTTCTGATATTTAACTCTTGAACTCTTTTTAACCCTTCCAAAACAACCAATATTTCATCTCTAAGAGAATCCCCCATCCAATAGAACCAGAATGCAATGCAATAATTCGACCTTCTCCATCCCTCAAAGCTCCCCCTATACCCGATGGGCCTGGATTTCCTTCGCTACTACCATCAAAGTTTAGTTTGGTGAACCCCGAAGTTGGAGGGGTCGAGGGGACCAAACTAGGTTAGATGAAACCTTCCTTGGAGCTGACCAAGCCACTTCTTTCCACTTCCCTGATGATGTCTCCTCCTGAATAGTATTAAAAAAGTTGCAAAGTCTTAACCCAATGAACCACCCTTATAGAAATTAATTCAATGATTACACCCTTATTTCTTTCTTTCCCATGAAAGGTCAGTAGAGATCACTAATTGCAGATTTAGTCGAGTTTCTTGTGAAGGAAAGAGAGGGAAGATGAAGATTTCAGCAGTAGAGAAGAAAGGAGAAGAAGAAGAGAGTAGGAAGTCAACCCGGATTGTGAAAAAAATTAACCCTAGCCGCCCCCCTCTCATTATATTTATACTTATAAGGATGGGATATTACAAGATGCCCTTAGTAGGGCGGCTACTAAAAGCTGAGCAGTCACAACTTAAAAAAACATAAACTAATGGGCCTAAAGCCTAACAACTTCCTAACTAAATAAAAACAAACCGGACCAATTCAACACTCCCCCTCAAGTTGGGAGTAAATGTCACACATTCCCAACTTGCGTAGAACATGCTCCAGCTTGTTCTTTGCATCACCTTTTGTGAGAACATCAGCGAGCTGCAGATCAGAAGCAATGTATGGAAGACAAACTTCTCCAGAAGTTACCCTTTCTTTGATAAAATGTCTATCCACTTCAATGTGCTTAGTTTGGTCATGTTGGACTGGGTTATGGGCAATGTTAATTGCTGCCTGGTTATCACAGTATAGCATCATAGGTTCTTCTGCCTGTACACCAATTTCTTCTAACAAGGAACGGATCCAGAGAGGTTCTGAAACTCCATGTGCCATGGCCCTGTATTCGGTTTCAACACTTGATCTTGCCACCACTGTTTGTTTCTTACTCTTCCATGAGACAAGGTTACCCCCAACTAGGGTGCACACTCCTGAAGTTGATCTCTTGTCATCAAGGCATCCTACCCAATCTGCATCTGTATAAGCCTCTAGTTTCAACTGTCCATGATCAGTAAACAATATGCCTTTGCCCAGGTGTCCCTTCAGATAAGCAAAAATCCTGTCAACTGCCTCCCAATGCTGGACTCGTGGAGCATGCATGTATTGACTTACTACACTTATTGCATAGGAGATGTCTGGTCTTGTCATACACAAGTATAGCAGCTGACCCACAAGTCTGATATCTCCCAATGTCCTTTATTGGTTCACCTTCTGATGCATTGATTTTATGGTTCTGATCAATAGGGGTGTTGATTGCCTTTGTTCCAAGCTCCCTTGTCTCTTGAAGAAGATCCAATACATATTTCTTTTGTGAGATAAGAATTCCATGTTTTGATCTTGCAACTTCAATGCCTAAGAAGTATCTCAGTTCTCCAAGATCCTTAATTTCGAACTCCTTATGTAGGTTCTTTTTCAGACCATCAATCTCACTCAAATCATTCCCGGTGACAACAATATCATCCACATAAACAATTAGGACTGACACCAAAGATCCCCTTCACTTCACAAACAAGGTGTGATCGGATTGAGTTTGAGTGTAGCCAAAAGCAATCAAGGCCTGTCTGAATCTGTCAAACCATATTCTGGGAGATTGTTTCAAGCCATAAAGTGATTTTTTAAGCCTACATACCTTTCCCTTTTCAATATCATTGTAAAAACCAGCAGGAAGATCCATATACACTTCTTCTTGCACATCCCCATTTAGGAAAGCATTCTTCACATCAAGTTGAAACAAGGGCCAAGAGTATGAGGCAACAAGAGAAAGAAGTATCCGAACAGAGGTCATCTTTGCAACTGGCGCAAAAGTTTCTAAGTAATCAATTCTATAGGTCTTGTGTACCCTTCTGGTAGATCCACAATGTCCCATGTCTGATTCTTAATCAAAGCTGCCATCTCTTCCTGCATAGCTGTCTTCCACTTAGGTTTGGAGAGAGCCTCACTAACACCCTTGGGTATAGACACTGAATCTAGAGAGGAGAGAAAAGCACGGTAGGAAGGAGAAAGTCCACTGTAGGATAAGTACTGTGAAATACAATGAGCAGTACACTTTCTCTTCCCTTTTTTGAGAGCAATAGGGAGATCAAGGTTATCTGTAACAGAGTTAGTAGGATCAATGGGAACTGAAACAGTAGCGGGACCAAGAGGAATATCTGAATCCATGGCAGCCGAATCTGGAGTCTCCAAGGAATCGATAGGAAGTGATGTGAGTTCTACTATAGTGGAATCAACCTCCTTGTGAAGTCTCTGTCGTAAGTAATGTTGAGAAGCAAAATGCAAAGGAGGTGGCAAGGTAGGTGCCACAGGGTGGTGGTCAAGCACAGGAGTAGACACAGGGACTAGAACTGGGAGAGGAATAGATTGTTGACTCACTTCCCCAAAACACTCCCCCTGAGAAGGATTCTTTGAGAAGAAGTACGATGATTCAAAAAAGGTGACATCCATGGTAACATACCGGCTCCCAGAGACTGGATCATAGTAGCAGCACCCTTTCTGATTCTCTGCATATCCAAGGAAGACACTTCTTTGCCTTGGGATCAAGTTTCGAGCAGTGAGGACCAAGGGTATGTGCAAAGCAGACACACCTAAACATCCTGAGAGGAATATGAAACATCTCCCCCTGAGAAAAAAGAAGACTGAATGGGGTGTTGAATCCAAGTATACGAGAGGGCACCCTGTTAATCAGATATACTGTTGTGAGAACTGCAATACCCCAAAACCGAACTGGAACTGTAGATGTGATCATCATGCTTCTTGTAGTCTCAACAATGTGTCTGTTCTTCCTTTCTGCAACACCATTCTGCTATGGACTGTAGGGGCAACTGCTCTGATGGACAAAACCATATTCTAACAGATATGAGGCAAGATGTATTTCAAAATATTCCCTGGCATTGTCAGATCTGAACACCTTTATTCTTGTTCCAAACTGTGTTAGTACCATATGATGAAATTTCCTCACTAAGGATGGTACCTCATCGTGGGATCTCATCAGGTAAATCCAAGAGTATCGTGAGAAATCATCCACATAAGAGAAAATAGTGATAGCCTCCCATGGAAGGAACATGGTAAGGGCCCCACATCCAAATGAATAACATCAAAAGAATAACATCTTTTATTACTAGGTTTAAATGAATGTCTACAATGCTTTCCAAGTTGACAACTTTCACACTCCAGACTTGACAAACTAACAGACTCAAAAAGTTTTGGAAACAAAAAACTCAAAGATGAAAACGGTAAATGACCCAAACGATTATGCCAAAGCATAATTTGACTCACTGACCCTGACTCACTATCCCTGTTGACATGATGACTCTGATGAGAAGGAAGTACATCTAGGAGGTAGATTCCATTCACTTCACGACCACTCCCAATCGTCTTCTTTGAATCCAAATCCTGCAAAATACAACGACCAGGAGAAAAAATTACTGAGCAGTTCAGGTTCTTAGTCAAACTACTAACTGATAACAAATTAGTGCTCAATCTGGGAACATGAAGGACAGAGGGTAGAGAAGTAGAATCAGTAATCTTGACAGATCCCTTCCCAACAATAGGAACATGGGATTCATCAGCTGTGGAGACCCTATCTCTGCCAGAACAGAGCTAGTAAGTTGAAAAAATAGTAGAGCTCTGGGTTATGTGCTCTGAGACTCCATAATCTATAATCTAAGGAGGTCCCTCCATACCTCAAGTGGAAACATAATTTGCAGTGATGTATGAACTACCTGTGTGAGCAAAGGAAGTAGAGTGGACTCCACCAGTGCCACCTGTACCTTGTTGTTCGCTTGCGGCTGAACTGGAACTGGTTGTATCCCGCTAGTTTAGAAGTAGCCCATACCTCTCAAGTTCAGCCCTTATTGCAGTAGTTGCAACAGACTCCATAGCAACTGTAGTAGGAGGGGCCGGAATGTCACCAGTAACTGCCATGTGCGCATTTCCCTTCTTATTTTTCAATCTAGTCGGCACAAGATGTGGGTGAAGCTTTCAACAAGTATCTCTTGTATGTTTAGGCTTCTTACAATAGTCACAGATCAGATCTCTTTTATCTTCCTTCTTGATGTCACTGCCACTTTGTTTAGGTTTCACAACACTTATCATGGCAGACTGATCAGAAATAAGGTTTTTCATCACCACATCTCTCCTGCACTCCTCCCCTGACACAAAGGCATATGCTTGGGAGAGAGTAACACTGTCCATGGAAAGAAGGTGTTGTCGTGCAATATCATACTCAGGATTAAGGCCAACAAGGAATTCAAACACTCTATACTACTCTAGATGTTTCTGATAGGTAGTTGCATCCTTAGTGGTTTCCCAAGCAAATGTCTCTAAATGGTCAATCTCTTGCCATAGGGTCCAACCTAAATGTAGTAATGGTCCCATCCCCGAAAGGGTCTCTAGCACCTCCATCCACTGGTCCCATTTCACTCCCGGGCTTATTTTGAACTCCGTGGCTCTCCATGCTTCTCAAAAAATGTAAAGAAAATAAGTGAAATTTGCAGCAAGATCAAACAAAACACCTTTTGGAACCAACAACACCTTTCTGGTGTCGTAGATTTTCTTCCCACAAAAGATTCCTTTTCAGTGGGACGGGAGAAGAGAGAGAAGAGGCAGCTGCCCTCTCTAGAAGCCTCCAAATCAGGCAGGACTTGAATCGCCCCTTACAAAAAACTCCAAGGAACCCTAAAAAATTAGGGCGCCACTTCCTAGGTCAAAATTGAAGAGTCCAACAGAAACATGACTCTTCCCTTTTCTCCAGTTTTTCCTGATTTTGATGAGAAACCCTAAGCCAGCTATATGGCACACAAATCCACCAAAAAAAATAAAAAAATTGGGCTTACCCGAGAGCTTCGATCAGCCTCTTAAATCACCATGCAGTCGGTCGATCTAGGGCTGCATGAGAGAACAACTTCAAGGAACCTTCGACCTGCTCTGATACCAAGTAGAGATCACTAATTGCAGATTTAGTCGAGTTTCTTGTGAAGGAAAGAGGGGGAAGATGAAGATTTCAGCAGTAGAGAAGAAAGGAGAAGAAGAAGAGAGTAGGAAGTCAACCAGGATTGTGAAAAAATTAACCCTAGCCGTCTCCCTCTCATTATATTTATACTTAACTTAAAAAGATGAGATATTACAAGGATGCCCTTAGTAGGGCGGCTACTAAAAGCTGAACAGTCACAACTTAAAAAAACATAAACTAATGGGCCTAAAGCCCAACAACTTCCTAACTAAATAAAAACAAACCGGACCAACTCAACAAGGTCCATTGATTCATTTCCTCCCAAACTGTCCAACATACAACTGCTCTTACACATCTCCACTGAATTTTCCCTCTCTTCTTCAACCCCCTAACAGTAGTAGAATGGAATAGGCTTTGTGCATTTGAGGGGGGGGGTCCACCTGCAACCAAAAAGATAGAAAAACCAACAGCAGATCTCTGAAACAAATGGGCAGGAAACCAGTAAGTGATAACAAGTCTCACCATTCTTCTTACAAAGGATGCACCAGTGTGGGGATAAAAACCAATTAGGCCTTTTTCTTTGAAGTAAGTCGCAAGTGTTACACTTTTCAAAGAAAGCTTCCCAACAAAAAGCACAAATTCTGGGAGGGATCGGTCTACCCCAAACTTCCAAAACTGGAAATGGGAGTCCAAAAACAGGTGGGGAATGAGCCAATTCTTTGAAGAAAGAGGAACAAGAGAAGACACCCGAAGGAGAAGGGACCGAAATCCTACTATCCCTCCTAGAGGGGTCAATAACCACCTCATCTATTATTTTTAGTAGGTCAGAAATAAGGTTCAGTTCAGAGTCTCTAAGGGCCCTTCTAAAGCCCAAGTTCCAGTCAATAATTGAATTAGAAGTGGTCAAAAAAGTGGAGATTGGCTCATTTTTAAAACGTGATGAAGAATACCAAGAAGGGAATAGCTCTTTCAACGGAGTGCTTCCCACCCAAACATGATCCCAAAATTTCACGAGGTTAACGGAGCACAAGTCATACCTAATTAGAGGAAGGAAAGAAGGAAGTAAGGCATGAATGGATTTCCAAGGAGAAGCTCTCGTAGCCCTAGCTGATACTCCCGAGTCCCAGCCATCTGCCGCTTGCCCATGAATACTGAAGACAACTTGAGCCTACAATTTATCCCTCCAAAGTCAACCTCCAAAGCCATTTCCCCAATAGAGCTTCGTTCTTTTTCTGCAAATTACCTAAAGGAAGCCCACCATCACTTTTGGTTTTGGTAAACTATATCCCACCTGACTCTATGGTCCCTTTTCTCCTCTCCTGGTTCCCATAAGAAATCTCTCATTAACTTTTCCAAAGTCCCACATATTCCCTTAGGCATTTTAAACACCGACATAATGTAAACTGGCAGATTGGTCAGTGTTGACTTGATCAAAGTTATCTTGCCTCCCATGGATAGGTAATTTTTCTTCCAAGATGCTAACCTCTTAGTGAATCTATCAATCACTGGATTCCAAAAACTCTTTTTGCTTGGTTATCCCCTAGTGGCAGCCCCAAATAGATCAATGGCCATTGAGCAATCTCACAACCCAAAATTCAGGCTCTATCCTCCACCTCACTTTCACTCAAATTAATGCCAATCACATAGCTTTTATCTAAATTCACTTTAAGATTAGTCACCTGTTCAAACACATTGATCACTTGCTTTAAATTACCAGCCCAACTTACCTCATCCCCACCATAAAAAAGAATTGTGTCATCAGCAAATTGTAGATGTGTTACTGGAACCCTATTCCTCCCTATCCTCTAGCCTTTCACCAAGTTTCTAGAATCTACCCTCTCAATGAGCTTTCCTAGGACTTCAACAATTAGGGTAAAAAGGAAAGGAGAAAGGGGGTCTCCTTGCCTAATGCCCCTAGTAGCCAGGAAGTGATCTACCACCTTACCATTCACTAAAATGGAATAGTGGCAAGTCCTAATACATCCTTTCACCCACTTGCACCACTTCTGTCCAAATCCAAAAGACACTAAGACTTCCAGTAGGAATGACCAATCCACCAAGTCATATGCCTTTTCGAGATCCAATTTGCACACCAAACCTTTCTTCCCACTTCTTTTGAAATCTTCCACACTCTCATTTGCAATTAGGATTTGATCCACAATTTGTCTATTCTTCACCAAGGCACCCTAATTCGGGGAAATTATTAAGGGTAGCACCTCTCTAATCCTCCGAGATAACACCTTAGCAATGATCTTATAAAGGCTGTGTACCAAACTAATGGGCCCGAACTCTTTAGGGTGGCAAGCTTCTCCCTTTTTTGGAATCAGAGCAAGGAAGGTAGAGTTTAGACCTGGATTGATCACCCCTCTTTCAAATAATTCAGAAAACACTCTTTGAATATCCTCCTCAAATATCTCCCAGCAGTCTTGGTAAAAAGCCATTGTAAAGCTATCAGGACCAGGTGCTTTAGATCTATTCATAGAAAATGTGGCTACCCTTATTTCTTCCAATTCAAAACTTCTTTCCAACCACACCCTCGATTCTTTCGGGAATTTAGGCCACTCCAAACCCTCAATCTGTAATCTGCTAGACATAGGTCTTCTATAGATGGATTTGAAATGGTCCACAAAAACCCCTTCAATCTCATTTTGTTGGGTTAATGTTACACCATTAATCACTAGCTTGGAGATAAGGTTCTTCTTTCTCCTACCATTGGCTATAGCATGAAAGAATTTTGTGTTCCTATCACCTTCCTTTACCCACTTGTGTTTGGACTTTTGCCTCTAGTTAATTTCTTCTTTGAAGAGCACATCCTCCAAATTTTTCCTCAGCTCCCACCTAAGCTTTTTGTCCCTTTCCCCAAACGAGCCTAGTTCTTCTTTTGCATCTAACTCCTCAATCTGATTAATCAACTGTTGTTTTCTTTCCTCTAGCCTCCCAAAATGACGAATATTCCATTCTTTGATTTTACTTTCAACTCTTTCAGCTTCCATTGAAATTTCATACCCTCCCAGTTGACCCTTGGGTTACTTCCTACCCACCATTCCTTTCACTTTCTCCTTGGAAAGCTATTCAAGGTATTTTGCCTCTTATGCTCCCTTATTCCAAATATGATGTTTGCACTGGAAATAAAGTCTTGTTTTGGGAAGATGTTTGGATTGGTGAAAACTCCCTTAGAGATAGATTTCCTTCTATTTACTCCTTGTATAAAACAAAAGAAAAATGATCTCTTCAGTGTTTGTTGATAACTCTTGGGATTTGGGCTTGAGAAGAGGTCTAAAGGATTCTGAAATGGGGATGGTTGATGATTTGATCATTCAGTTAGGGGAAGTCTTTCTTGATTAGTCTTGTAGAGATAGCAGAATTTGGAAACCTTTCCCTTCTGGTTTTTTCAATTGCTCTTCTTTCTATAACATTTTGCTTCAGACCTCTAGCCTTGTAGGGAATTTTCCTTCAAAGGAGGTGTGGGGTAGCCTTGTACCCCCAAAAATTCAGGCCTTTTGCTAGGAAGTGGCACTCCAAAAAATCAACACCTTGGATTTATTGCAGAAAAAAGAGGCCAAATATGTTCCTCTCCCTCCATGTTTGTTGTCTCTATTTGGGTTTTGGTGAGACAATTTCACATTTACCATTATCATGCCTCTTTTTGTCCTTTATTTGGTTTTGGTTCTCTTCTCTCTTTGGCTGCAGATGGACTCCCTCCTCGAGCATGGTGAAGCTCTTTAATCCAGCTTTTTGCAGGCAACCAATGGTTTGTGGAAGAATTATGTGGAGAGCCACTAGAACTACTGTATTGTGGTCAGTGTGGGAGGAAAGAAACAATAGGATCTTCAAAGGTAGTTGTAGATCCAAGGAAGAGGTTGTGGAAGGAGTAACTACTAAGGTTATCCATTGGTCGAAATCCAATGATCTTTTTAAGGATTTCTCAGATGAAGACATATATAGAAGTTGGGGTATTGTGGCATTTACTACTACTACTACTTCCAAAGCTATGATACAGGAAGTTTGGTCCCCACCGGCACAACAAAGGGTAAAACTGAACTTTGATGGAAGCTCTATAGGTAATCTGGGCCCGTCTGGTATAGGAGGTGTTTTTCAAAGATAATGAAGGCAAAACAATGGCTCCGTATTCAGGTCCAGTAGGAGTTGGAGATTCCTTAAGAGCGGAAATCTTGGCACTACATCAAGGTGTAGAACTGGCCAAACAATTGGGGCTACAGCAGATTGAGATAGAAGGAGACTCCAAATTGGTAATTGGGTGGATGCAGTCAGGGTAGCTAGGAATTTGGCAATATAGACAGCTGACAAGGGAAATACTTAGCATAACAAGGGAGGTGGGTGTTTGTTTCAAGTGGGTAAGGAGATCAGCAAATGGTTTTGCTGATGCCCTAGCAAAACAAGGGACTGTAAGGGAGAGACTTTACTTGGCAGTGCTGTAATGTTTGATGTTTATTGGATCAACCTTTTCTAATAAGGGTTGACTTCTGTATTTCAGTTTAATTCATCTCTAATGAAAGTTATCGTTTCTGATAAAAAAAAAATTGAAGAGGTTTTGCTTTTTATATATAGTCTATGGGATCATAGTTCACCATGGTCCATTCATTCTTGCTGTTTTCTTCATTTACTTTTCTGAAACTGCATCTTGTTCTGTATGGTAGAAGCTATTTGTTGCGTCCTAGACCTTTCTTTTCCCTGTACTTCATTCTTGTGAGCTCCATTGAGTTGAGCATTATTACATTGATATGTCAAACAGTTCTCTGTTTTGTTTTCTACGGTGGAGGCCCTTTGGCTGACAATTGTATTGTTTCACTAAAAAGTGCCTTTTATGAATGGTTCAATTTCAAATTTCTTACAATGATGGATCCATTTTTGCCGATTTGGTTCACGCCATAATTTGTTTGATAAATATGTTAAAAGATAAGCAAAGTAAGAAAATGGCTTCATCAATATTTGAGAAAAATGTGGGAAATCCACCTTGAACTGGACATACTATACAATGGAACGGATTTAGCATCCTATAGTGTGGACATTGTTGCCCTGATGAAGGTGGCATTCAAACCCAAGCCTCTGCTACTACCAGCAGGAGACTCTACTGGCAAGCTATAATCCTCCTTTCTTCTAAGATGTAGTTTTGTTCTGCATAATTGGAGAATCTGATTTTTGTTGCTTTGAAGTAACCTGCTTCACAATTTTTTTCTTGTCACACTCTTGAATGTCTGCGACACTACACTCCTTTTAACTTGTATGACCTTAAGAGGCTTGCCTATATGGTGTTATTTTCTACAGTCTATGACTTAACTGGTTTTTACATATTCATATTTTCACTTAAGAATTCTTGGTGATCAATTCAAATCTTTGTTGTAGGTTGAGGAGTTGGTGCAAGAAGACTCACGTTTGGATCAGTACCCAAAACTGGTAAAGGGCGAGTCAAAAGTGGTATGGGAATGGCAAGGTATTGTTGCATGTTTCCTCCATATTGTGATGGTTTTTTTATTCTCTTCTCATCGTTCTTAGTTGTAAATTATAGTGGGGTTCCAGATATCTTTTATTATATCCTCTCTTTTTTCGGTGCCTTGCCAGTTTGAATCAAAATGGAAATCATATTATACTTGTGAATTCCTTGAATTTTGCAGTTGAAGGTTCTCTCAGTTCTTCAAGGATGAAAGCAAAGGGACGAATGGACAAATTGAAATCCAGTTGGGGCATGTGTGATTCTTCTGCTCAACAACAGCAAGAGGAACATCAGCAGCAACAGCAACAAAGACACACGTTGAAGGCTCTCGGGCTGCTAAATTCTTGATATATATTTTTTCATGGCTATGCTTTATGTATTATATAGTATATTATTGTCTTTCTCTAATGGTGGGGCCGAACTAGAAGATACTTTTGCAGCATTCTACGCAGTGATGAATCCCCAGGCCCACTCTACCATGTATTTTATCCAATGAAACTGCTATCCCGGTGCTTTATTCATATTTCATAGCCCTGCAGTTCCATAGTACCTGGTCTTTGTATGTGGCAGCCTTTAATTTTCTTGTAAGAAACTGTAACGAGGTAGGAACTGTTTCATGGAATGGTCTGTCGAAACATGGAGACCTGTTTTCTCTCTGTGGTGCATCGTGTCAAAATCATGTTCAAACGGGCATGAATTGATGATATTTGACGAGGAAAGAACCTTAAAAGAAATTCCTGCCATGGTTCTGAAAACTGGACTGGAAAGGATCCGCTTTGAGCACCGGTTCCCGGGTCAAATTATCCGACTGTCCAGTCCAAACCCCAGTCAGATGGCTTTGGGGGTCCAAAACCAGACCCTGAGCCGTGATCAGTTCCTGAGTCAACCGGTCTGGTCATCCAGTTTGATCTGGTTTTTACATGATTCCTGTGTGAAATTTGAACATGTGAAAGAAATAAAATATCACATCAAACTAGCGTTTGAAATTAAAGGAAATTTATGGTTTGTTTCTCTGAGAAATTTTTATTTATTTCCTGAACTCAAACCCAAGTTGATTCACTGGATCAACAATATGAGTGCCTGGGTCAGTGATTCACTGATCAAATCAACTGTTTTTTGGTTACCTATCAGGTGACATTTTTTTGTGTGTGCGGGGGGTAAGTACACTGCAACCCAGAATTATGAATGACAGCCCCTCATATTCTACTAGTTACCCCCTTTCCCACAAACTGCATACTGCCCGTGAATTTAACATTAATTCATGGTCAGGATTCATCCCCCTACCCCTACATGATGGGGTTAAAAAATTCGGACCTGGACTGATCAGTCATTCTCCCTTTTTTTTTGTCCAACCATGGTCCGGTCCAGTTTTGAGTCAAACCCCCTCCACAGTACCTCTTGAATAGTGATAGATTTCTCACTAGTCCCTGTTTTTACAAATTCAAAAATTTCTAAGGTGAAATAATTAACAAAAACCCCTTGATTAAAACACTGATGTGTTCAAAATTCATCGGGGTGGTGGTAAATAAATGTGATATCTAGGTGACAATTCTCAGCCCCGATTCTACCTGTACTTGCATAAATGACTAAAGGAGAAAGAAATCATGAAATTAGATCATTCAAACTATTCTTGTCTCTAGCGCTTGGCTAGCATGAAGCTTCAAAAATGTTAAGCTGAAAGAGCATGGGAAGTCCTATTTTTCCGTATTTCTGCTAGTAGGGTCATTTAGGCTATGTTTGGTTTGAAGGAAAAAAAGGTAGAAAACCTTGATTGTAAAGGTTTCCCTATCTTTCCCTACCTTCTCCGTCAAACCAAACACAACCTTAAGGGGCATTTGATAACTTTTCTACTGATATACGACCATCAGAACTTACGCACAACCTTCGAACCAAAAACTTAGGATCTGTTTGGTTTGCAGTTGGAATTGGAATTGGAATTGGAATGGCCCATAATCTATTTGGTTCAAACATAAATGGGAATGGAATTTCATTCCCAAGGGAAGGGCAGGGAATGACGATTCCCTCAAATGGGGGAATGCAATTCCAGCAGGAATGGGAATGGGATTCCGATTCCGCCCAACCAAACATTTAGTAGGGCTGTTCACGGGTCGGGTTGGGTTGATTTACTGAGGTTTTTCCAACCGACCCGACCTGGTTGGGTTACTTGAGATGAAAACCAAAACTGACCTAGTGTTAAGCAAAACCAACCTGGTCGGTTTGAGTTGGTTTGAGTCGGTTTTGGCTCTAAGTTCATCCATGCCTCCCATGGCCCATGTGCATGTGTGGTGCAAGTTTGGGTTGTCAGATATTTCAGTTTTTATGTAAAATTGAAATATCTTTATTTAACAGTTTTAAATATAAATTATATTTAAATTAAAATCGAAATATATATTTAAATAGGTTAGGTCAATTTAATTTAAAATCAAAATATGTATTTAAATAAATTATATTTAAATAGTTAAGTAGGAACTAAATTGGTTCGGTTCGGGTCGGTTTCGGTTTTCGCCGAACCATCGGTTTATGAATTTATACAACCCAAAAACCGACCGGTGCTGATGAAAACTCGAATGGCTCAGGTTGGGTCAGTTTGGTCGGGTTGGGCTTTCTTATGAATAGCCCTAACATTTAGAATCGAAATAAGCCCATTCCAATTCCAATTCCATACCCCTATTCCTGCAAACCAAACGGGGCCTTAGTTATAATGGTTGAAGCTGAAGTTTGATAAATTAATATATCATAAATATTTTATCACTTAATTATTTGGTAAATTACAAAGACCCCTTGTACTATAGGATCAGTAATAAAACCCCCTATATTTTAATTTGCGACAAATGCCCCCTCACTAAATTTTATCTATTTCCTTTTTCTTGTTATTCTCTTTTAAAACCTAATTGATCCAAAAATACCTTTAGTGATTGTCAGAAAAGGAAAACAAAACTAACCTTCTGGTGAAAAATAATGTGAAAGTGATAATCTCTAGAAAAGAAAAAAAAAAACTCCGAAAAATTCATCATTGATCTTGAGCCAACGCATCAACCAAAACTAGCCATCTTAAAAATATGTCTTTTGGAGTTAACGATCCTCCGTTGAGTATTTATTCCGTTGTGAGGTCTATATGCTGAACTTCTAGAAAAATTTCACCAAATGAGCTAAAGCTGTGTTTGGTTACAAACTTACAATGCAAATAAATTTGCACTGATGTAAAATTGTGGTAGTGCAAATGATAACTTATTTTGTTTGATTGCGGTAAAAATAAAGTAAATTAAGACATAAAGCAAAATAAAGTCCAAAATAAAATTATATAAAAAATTGTATTTTTTACATTTGCACACCCATTCATTTATACTAGTACAAAAGAATAGATAGTGGAAGCACATGAAAAGACTATGGTACCTGACGTGTGTGTGTCCAAAATGTGTGCCTTTGATATGTAGCTTTCATTATTCCATAGCTCAATTCAGAAGCAGTAGAAATGTAAATATATACAATATAAATACATACAAAATAATATAAAATATAAGATTTTTAATAGAATTGTTGACTTGGCTCTATGAGCTACAGAGCTAGTCCAAAATCTGCAATGCCGTGGAATGCCTCCATTGTTTACGAATTGAATGGCTGATTAATAAACTAAGCTTCTCAACAACAAAATCAGGACAAGGTATAACCATTCCATGGAAGATCGACCCAACAATCAAGGACACTTGAGAAAATGGCAAGGGGCATTAACATCTTGGTATTAATACAAATCATCAATCCTTGGAAGGTAAACAAATTGCAAAGCAGACCTAATAGTTAATCATTGACGTCAAGGATTTATGAGTATGTACTGAATTAACCCAACATGGCCCCATTTCTCAGTTCAACATCCATGTCTATTTTCGTATTTATTGATCATCCGCAGCCCTAATTCCAACTATAGTCAAATTAACAAACGCAGCTTTCTGGTTCGCACAAATAGTTATTTGTGGTTATGAACCAGTTCCATCAAAGGAGCAATTACTTTATCAATTAATACAGGGATCTTTGTAATTTACCCTAACTTCTTTATCAACTAAGCAATAAATCATTCATTAGAACATCTTAGGCTGCCATGTAACAATCTAATCTTGAGTATTTGAAAAAAAAAACTTTGGGACTCCACATGCACAAAAGTTGTAGATCTTACGAAAAGAGAAACAAATGTAAATTTTCGAAAGAAAAGTGGATATTGGGAATTCATAATTTGCCTCTTATTCCATGTTTAGAGAACTGTGATTTGTGATCCCACCGTTTTACACATAAATATACACACATTTGTGTTTTGTACATATATACATAAGTGTTTGCATACATAAATTTATAAAATTATACACACAAATCTAAAACTAAACCAGGCCTGGATTAGGTCAGATTGGCCATGTCCTCAATCTTAATCCAACCTCAAGTTAAAGTTAGGTTTACGCTTTTAACCCCAACTTGAAGTTCAACCTGGCTTTGGGTTGGTCAACTTGAAGTTCAACCAGGCCTGGGCTATATCATATATACATGTTATACATACTTATATGTTAGTAAAATATTATATACAATATTATCATAATGTAAGATATTATATATAAATAAGTTATAATACTATATATATTATGTACCCTATAATTTTCGGGCCGGGCCAAACAAAGCCCCACATTGTACGCGGACTTGATGTCGGTCCAGGATGGGCCGAGGTTGACAGAAATATGGATGCTCAGGCCCAGAAATTTGCGGACCGGGCAAGGCGGGCGGGGACGGATCGTAAATGATCATCGCTTATCAAAAGATCCTGCGGCTGCAGTTAACGAAAAGGTAGGACTAGGATGTAATTTCGTCGTACCTAAAGGTGATGATGAAAGAACACACGACCCTCTTGTCTTTTCCTTCTCCCTCCATAAATAATTTTTGATTAATTAATTTGCGCGGGAAGGAGTAAAGTAACAGTGCTCTCTCTCTCTCTCTCTCTCTCTCTCCAAATAAAAGATCGAAAACCCTACCAACTAAACTACGAAACCAAAATCCTAGCTTTCATGGCTCCCAGGAAAAAGTCTGGTTCTTCATCAGCGTCTAAGAAATCAAATCAGAACAACCACCAGTCCCAACCTTCCAAGTTTGGAATCCAGCATTTCTTCGAGCTTCACACTCAAAATGCCTCTCAGGCCTCCAAAAACGTCCAAGCTTCACAAACAACCGATCCGAAGAACCCATCCCAGAGTACACCTCCACCCAATCTTCCGGCAGTTGCCGCTGCTACCATCACTACTACCGATGCAGCAAGCAATGCTGAAGACCACTCAACCGTGGTTTCGCCGGAAATTAACAAATCGGGTTCATACAAACGTTTCAAATTTTCACCTGGAATGGTATCTTTTATTCTCATGTAGATTAAATTCTATATTTTCGAAGGAATTTATCTGGATTTGGGTTTTCAAATCTGAAGCGAATTTTCTTTGTTTTGGTTGTTTAAATAGTTAATAAAACAGAGCCAGGATGATGGGGGTGATGAAGTCACATGGAGGATTTCTCCAGTAAATGAGAGGCTTCAGGCGATGTCGAAGCATTTGCCTGAGATGATGAAAGCCTTGGCAGATGCTTCCAAGCTGAATGATTTGAATTTTCGGCGTTGTTCACAGAAACAGGCACGTTTTATGTGAAAATTTTCCGTGATCACTTTATTTTTTACTTGTGCCATTTATAACGAGTTATAGATGGTTCAGAGCCCTCCTAATTCGGTCGGGAAGCTCGAGACATGGCTTTCTTCACCAACAATGAAGGACCCCGAAAGATCTTTAATATTGTCAAGAAGGATTTCTCTGAAAGCAATTGAACCAGATCGGGGAGTGGAGTTCAATGGAAGCTGTTCGGGTGCAGATGACCTCAACAACTCCAATGTGGTTAAACGACACAGCCCTTTTAGGACTCCACCCTCTGTATCGTGTTGCTCTAATGGGGTAACGAGACCTTCATTTTCTGAGTGGACATACTAGATTACCACTATATTTACCATGCTGACTGGTTAAATGCTTTATAAAGTGCAGTCTGCTAATGGCATTTTGTGTCAAGAAGCATCTAATCAACTTGGTTTGCGGCAACACAGAAAGGTTCCTTCACTAACTCTATTCACCGAGCTTTCTATTTGGGTGCTCTTTTTTTTTCCTATTTTAAGCATAGCTCTTTTCACTTCTCTCTTAAAGTGGCTTGTCTTATGGCTCCTGGTAGTTGGTTTGATCCTAATGTCTATATACCATTATGCTATGTTAATCATCAAATAATTTTGTCCTGGCATCGGTTTTAATGACCTAAAAATACCCTCTACAGGCGCTGCTTGATCTTTTAGATCAAGTGGAAGATGTCATTGCTGTCGAAGATACAGTGGTGAATGAGACAGACACATTTTTGTTCAGAAATCAAGATAAAATGGAAAGAGGGATCACTGTTGAATCTGATACCATGGCGAAGAAACAAGGAAAATTTTCACAGCAAAGGGTCAATAGAGGTTCTTCTGATCTAAATTTTCTTATATTGGAGGTTTGCCCTGTGTTCTTTAACTGTCTTCTATATTTCTTTTTGTTTTTGGTATTTTAACACAGCACACTAATAACTCTCCAAGGTGGTAACCGGTAGTGGGACTTGAATCCTCATCTCTGCTGGGACTACCCAGCTAACATACCAACTGGGCCACCACTCAGTTGGTATAACTGTCTTGTATATTTCTTAGAGGAACTAGGCCATTGCTGGGTGTAATGGTAAAATCTCAGTCTGACACACACGAGAATATGAGTTTGAGTCTGAGAGTGGCCACTTTGTGCAAAAATGCCAAAGGTTAGGTCTGTATCCGATCCACCCAGGCACCTGCCAAGAACCCAGATAGCTGGGACCAACAATGGGTGATGGCCTTTTTTTTTTATTTTTATTTCATAGCGGAACTGGTCAGTTTTCCTTGAATACTGATGTTTTTCAACACTTCTCTGCTGTAGGTTTGTGAAAAGCGCCAAACTGATGAATCATTTTCTGCCCAATGCTCTTTCAAGGTTCTTGTTGAATTTTGATTATGCACATGTATGATTCTTTTGGGTTCTGTATTTAAAGCAACTACCTGCTTGTTTCCTCTTTAGGTTGTTCGTTTACTGAATGAGCAAACTGGGGAAGAGAGGGCTTTGCATTTGCATGATGAGTGGTATGTGTTGGTGGTTTTGCTTTAAGTTCTCTTTACTTTCTATATCTGTTTGTTGAACTGAAATTTTGAGTAGCATGTTGTATTATTTAATAACACATTGATGATGAAGTGTATTTTGTTAAATGAGGAAGACCATGGAATTGTCTTAGAGTATATTTGCTCATTGGTCTAATTGTGTGGCTGTTATGCTACTGACTGGCAGTGTCATGTCTATTCTCCATTGCACATGGCATGCTTTTCTTTCATTGTTTCCTTTTGTAAACATCATTTGAACCACTACTATTATTTTGCCTCTTTGATATGTAAATATTTTTATGTCAGTGAAGCGTATTACTAGAAAGTTATTGATCGGCCCAAACCTGGACACTGGACATTTATTTTTTATATATTATGGAAAATTTGAAGACTTTTGAAACAAAAGTAGGAAAAGAAGATCCATTCTCCTAGTTTAAACTTGAATCCTCCAAATGCTGGTATCATGATTTTCTTGATTTTATCCACCAATGAAATTAATGAGTCAAAATAAATTACCTCCAATGTTTTCTTAATTTAACATTTGCGTTTGGACCTTATTTTTTTCCTCACTGTGCCTTCCAATGTTTTGAAAATTGTAATTGTATCATAAATCATAAAGAAAATTGGAAATGCATCGTAAATTGTATCATAAATCCTAAGATTATTTTTATTTCTTAAAAAATTGTCAAAAAATTAAATATAGATATGCTTAAAGGCAAAATATAAATAAAAAAGTGATTCTACTTTTTTTTTTAATTCATATCTACCATATATGTACCTAAAACAATAGAATTTATCACTTGTACAATAGAAGTCTAAGATGACATAATCAAGTTTGACTTGAAAGTCAATTAATCCACATGCAATGGCTCTATATCATACACGTGATGGGATATAAACTCAATATATGGCCTTAAATAACGTAAATAAATGAATCTCTAGTAAGGTCTTCAAAACAAATCACCTTTGACAGAATTAAATATAAACAAAAAAAATGGCAAAGTAGAGAATCTTTATTGAATTGTTTTGAATTGTATAAATCATAAAATTTATGAATCAAATTGTGGAATTCAAACAAAATTTGTAAGATTTTTGCAAAAAAGGATTCAAACATAATATTTGAATCAAAACCCTTGTGATTCATGATTCAAATCGTGAATCGTATTGTAAATTGTAAGATTTTGATAACATTGGCGCCTTCTATTAGTATTGTTCTCTATTCTAATTTTCTTTCATTTCTAGGAGGAATTTTCCTTTATGATTCTGATTTCTGATGTTACATAGTGTTCCTGGACTTGTAGGTTTTACAGCATTATTGGACCTGGAGACACTATAAATTTGATTGGAGAATTTGATAATGAAGGGGATTATGTTGTGGACCATGAAAATAATCTCATCATTGTTCATCCGGACATACTGGTTTCTGGAACTCGTGTAAATATCACCTAACAGACTGAATTTTGGTTCTTATAATTATAGAAACCTATGCATTGATTTCATTAGGCTCAGTTTGGAAGGAGTGCAAATACATATAAAACAATACAAAATACATGGTTTTGTACTCTACATATTTGTATCTGTACTCCTTCCAAACTGAGCCTTATGTTCAATGAATTTTGGTTATCTATCCTGTAAAATTAGCATCTATTTATTCCTTGCTTTGATGAATTTCAATGAATTGAACCTCTTCCAGGTTGCTGCTAGTTTCGGCTGCCCTAGGAGATCTGTACTGGATGAGAGGCTAAAGAGCAATGAGCATTCAGTTGCAGCTCTAATTGGTACCTTGCTTCATCAAAATTTTCAGGTTGTCTGCTCTTCTTTTGTTACTTCTCCAAAAGATAATAACTTTGCCAATAGGGGTGTCACTATCTATAGGTCAGGTTAAACAGTAATCTAACCTATCAGATTGGGATTGGAGCAGCCTTAGGCTGCATTTAGCATTCCTTATTTTAAGGACTTGCTCCTTTTTGCAGTTAAAGTGTCTCTATGAACACTGAATTTTTAACAGCAAAAAGGAGATAAGTCCTTAATATAAGGAATGTCAAATGCAGCCTTAGTCAGGTGTAGGGTTATGTTTAGACTGCATTGTGTTTGAATCAGGACCAGGTTTTGCTTGTCCTGACTTGTCAGGTTGTTGTCTCCCTACACATACAGGGGTCATGTAGCTGGTTATGCCATTGTCCCTTTATTTTATGTAGCTGGTTATCTCTTGATGGTTTTTACGGGAAGGGCAGTTTTTGACATAGTATTGAAGAATATGCAAATATAGCCTTTACTAAGAAAAGGTGTTTTGTTCATGGGGTGTGGAGGAGGTGGTATCAGTTGGTACCCTATAGATTGCACGGCATTCAGTAATTATATTTCATTAAGTTGGGTCATGAGTTTGGTAGTGGGTGCCTTAGCATTGGGAATAGGATGAGGTGAGCCTGTATTGAGTCTGCCCCATTGACATCCCTAGACAGAAAGATGATTTGGTTTCCATCTCTTTATGTTTTATGGCATTTCTTTCTTCTTGTAGGCTGGACTTCTAAGAGAGTTACCTACAAAAGATTTTTTGGAGGAATATGCAAGGACGGTGCTCCAGAAAAACATTGACAGCTTGTATGCATGTGGAGGTTGATATCTGTTAAACCATTATTGAGATATAGTTTCCCTTTTCTTGTTGGTGAATACAAATCCTTGTCAACTAAATAAATTTCAGCTACAAGATCCTAGATGCTTATCAGAAGTTTTAATCTCTCTCAGCTAATGTGGTTTGTGCAGTAAACGAGGACGAAATACACAAAACACTGATTGATGCAATTCCAAGAATATTAAATTGGCTCCTTTGCTTTAGGGGTTTGAAGGTATTACATAATTATTTATCGTGCGTGTTTAGCAATGTCTTTAGATAAATAACAACAATCATTTTAGGCCAACAGGGCAACACCTTGCAGTAAATCTGCAAGTACATACACAAGAATATCTATGCTATGACTACTGTGCATGCATACATACATACACACATATATACATACATACATATATATACGTACATGTGTGTGTGTATGTGTGTGTGTGTGTGTGTGTGTGTGTTATGCACATATAGGTTTTTATTTATTTGAATGTATATACACCTAGAGGTGTAAATCGGGCTGTGCCGCTCGCGGCCCGGCACGACGGTCCACGAGCCGTGCTAGGCCTGGCACGATCATGTGGGCCGTGCTGGGCCTAAGGTTTTAGGTCCACGGGCCGACACGACATGGCATGACTAAGCGGGCCATGCCGTCTGCAGCCCACAGGCCGGCACGACCCAGCCTGCAGCCTGGCCCGACATGACCCATATATATTATTTATATAATATTATATAAATTATAATTATATGATAATATATAGTACATAATATATTAATAAAATAAATATTTTGTTATTTTAATTATACTAATTTATTTAATATTGTATATATAAGCAATTTTATACACAAAATTCATATAAAATTAAAATTTTAAGTTTTTTTTTTGTCAATTTTTTTTTCAAATAAATAGCTTTGGTCCGATGCATGGCCCGACACGGCCCGACTTTGGTCCGTACCACAAAAAGACTGGGCTTGACCAACCTGGTGGTCAAAGGTGACTCTAGCAACATGATAAAGTGGCTTGGGGAGAAGGAAGGCGGACCTTGGAGACTGGATCACTACCTGGACGAGGCTAGAGATCTGTTATGCTCCTTGAATGCAACTTTAATCTGGATTCCCAGGACTCAACTCTGTAGCCAGATAATTTATCCAAGTCTGGTACTCAGGGAAAACCTTTATAGTGATAGTATAATGCCTTTGTACCCTATGTGAGGTTAACCTTTTGTACATCATCTCATGTGCTCTTTCTTTCTCTTTAATAAAGTTACTTTTTCTCTCAATAAAAGTTCCCTACAATTTTTAATTTTTAAAATTTAAGACATGCCCATAAACAAATGTTTATTTTGAAGTCTATTTGGCTGAAGTTTTTCCATGAGTCTATGCCTAGAAGAACTTGTGGAATCCTTTTGAATTCTGAAGTTGCCACGTGGAAGATTCTTAGGTCATTTAAACTTCTTCACTATGACCAGACTAACAAAAACATTGCCACATATTATATACTAGTCATGTGACACAAACATTCAGCTCCAAAGATTGATTGGGAAATGAGCTTTTAATGAGTGGAGAGAGTGGGTGACACACAAAAAGGATAAATTGCAAGGATTAAAAAAGTTTTGGGATCACTGAAAGGGGGAGTGAATCTTTCCCTTTCATGCATGTTTATGTATGTATGATAGCTTTAACTTGTAATGCTTTAGGCTGATAGTTTTTAAGATTGCTGGCAGGATTCAAAAATACCTCAAGTTGATTTTGGATCAAATAATGGACAAAAAAAGGTTAATGTAACTGAGGTAAGGCAGTTTTCACTTAATCTCCTTTGGATTTATTGAAACTGTTCATGCATTTTCTCATGCATGTGCATTAATCTTTGGATGTATATTTCCTGCATAGGCATGTTACATTATTTTATATTCATTCACAAAGCAGATGCATGGGTTTTGTTTTTTATTTTTGATGCATACAAAATGTATCTAAAAATATAATGCATGCTTGTTGAACATACAGAAATGCGTATCCTCATGGCACAAAGTTCAAAATATTGCAATGTATTGGTTGGTATTGTGTGCGTGTTTTCAGCTTTTGAACCCACTGAAACATCCTTTAAAAGGGTTAGGGGTGGGTCTCTAGGTTCGTTTATACAAAATTTAGGTACTGTAGCTGGCCTTTAGGTTCTGTTTACTTGTGTGTGTACTGCCAATAATGGACTTCTCAGAGGTTTATTTGAAAATGTAGGTGATAGATATTGAAGAGATGGCATGGGCACCAAGATATGGTTTGAAAGGAATGATTGACGCTTCCATACGAGTACGAGTAGATTCAAATGTCAATGGAGCTGATGAGAAAATTATGCCTTTAGAATTTAAGACTGGGAAAGGAACTAGTGGTCAGGTCAGTTTCTGGTCTTGCAAAATTTATGTCCTAGGGATTGAAAGATGGTTTTCACTACTCAATTAATTTTCAGGGGCATTGATATGATTTGCCACTTCTCCTTTTGTGAGATGCAATTGGAACTCATATTCCTCATTTGTGCAGTCTGCTATGGAACATTGCGCTCAGGTGATCTTGTACACTCTTCTAATGTCTGAGAGGTGTGTGATCTATCCTTTTTTCTTCTTCTGTTATAAACTTATCATGGCAATATTTCTTTGAGGAGTTTTCTTTTCTTGTATTATCCTATTTCTTTCATTTTTCAGATACCTGAAGCATATTGATTCTGGTCTTCTTTACTATCTCCATACAGATCAGACGCGGGTATAATCAACTATATTTTTTGATTGATGTTACAGTTTTTAACACTAAATACTTTAACTATGTGGGGTTTAACCGATAATACATGCATACAAATTACTTTACTTTTTACATGTTTTGTCAAGGGAATTGCGGTTCAAAGATCTGACTTGATTGGGCTAATCATGCGCCGAAATGAACTTGCCAATGATATTCTGAAGGCATCAACATTACAACAATTACCTCCAATGTTGCAGGCATGAACTTATTGAAATACTGGAATTAAATTTTATTTAAATCACTTGGCATGATTGGTTTAATTTTATCTTACTTCTATTGTAGAGTCCAAACACATGCAGAAGTTGTCGCCACCTCAATGCTTGTACCATCTATCATAAGGTACAAATTCTTCATTCTGCAGAATTCTACATATCAATTGGCAGGCTTTTGTAGTTTCCCATTAAGAAAACATGCTCCCTTCAATCATATGGTTATTGCAATAACACAATTGCATCCAAATCAAATGGTTCTTGGTCTCCTGGATTAGGTGATTAAGAGACCTATCCATTTACACTAAAACCAAGTCAAGTTGACAAGCTTTAACCCTTAAAATGTAGGCTGCAATAAAAGTGACAAACCTGCACCTTCAATTTCTTTAAGCTCTAAAATTTCTCCAATGTGATTTGTTAAACTATTTTAATCCTATTCCTACAACACTGACAAGCTAGAAAATAGCTCTTAAAAAACTCAAATGGACCAAACCTTGTGCTTAATGTTTTGGATGGATGGTTGTGCCACTGGTGGTGTTTCTTACACTACATAAAGGTTGGAACCCTAGCAATGTTTTTAGGTTTCATTGTGCTATAATAATATTCTTAGAAAATAAAACTGTACTCAAAACACAATGTTAGTATTTTCTTTATCAGTAATTAGAAAAGTTTAGGAATGAAATAATGAGAGCTTGAAGAAAGATGTTGTGTTCATAAAAATTGATATGCACAAGAATATAGATGAGTAAATTTGTTAGTGTTGCCATATAATGTACTACATAAATGCTACCTCTCTTAAAAACATTTGTTTGTGTTGAGTGTGCAGATGAGTTTGGGCAGTGATCAATAAAAGAGATACTACTGTGTTAAAATTGTTACTATCGATAATTCTATTAACTACATTGTCACCATGTGAGAACAAACAATTATTTGGGAAATATGTATCAAAATAAATTTTAGCATATTGGCTGATGTTAAAGGGTTGTGGGATGGGCCCTGGTGCGTGGGCGGGGACTTCAATGTGATTAGATTCTCGGAGGAATCCAATAAGGTTAACCAGAGGGTGACAAAAAGCATGAGGAAGTTTAACAACTTTGTGGATGACTTTGAGCTTAAAGAGATCCCCCTAGACCAAAAGACATTTACTTGGTCAAATCTCCAATCTAGACCCATTTGTTCTAAATTGGATAGATTCCTGTTCTCTCTGGATTGGGAAGTTCATTGGGGAACCTTGGCTTCTAGAGCTCTTCCAAGGGTGACCTCCGATCATTGGTCCATAGTGTTATGTAAGGAGGAAAGAAGGTGTGGAGATCCTACCCCCTTTAGATTTGAAAATATGTGGTTACTCCACCTAGGGTTTAACAACAAAGTTAGGGAGTGGTGGTATGAGTGTAACCCTTTGGTGGAATGGGAGGGGATGAAATTCCATAAGAAACTTCAATTTTTGAAAGCAAAAATCAAGGAGTGGAATTTGGTGGAGTTTGGGAGGATAGAAAAAAGAAAGGGAGATCTGCTGGATAAGATTGAAAGCCTTGACTCTAAAGAAGAAAGGGGAGAACTTGGAGAGGAAGACATTGAGCTTAGGAGAGATTTAAGAAGACAGTTAGAGGACTGCCTGCACAAGGAGGAAGTTAGCTGGAGGCAAAAATCTCGGTGTAAATGGGTGCAAGAGGGGGACAAAAACACTAGGTTTTTCCACTCTCTAGCAGAAGGCAGGAGAAGGAAGAACCTGATCTCCAAATTGGTAGTAGATGGAGTTGAGCTAGTGCATCAAGAGGAGATTGCCGAGGCTTGTGTGGAGCACTTCAAATCTATCCTAAGAAGGCCAGTGTTTGGATTGGTCAGATGTAGGGGTGGAGAACAGGAGAAGGTTGGAGAGAAGCTTTAGTTTAGAAGAGATCAATGATGTTGTATTTTCCATGGATAGAACAAAAGCCCCAGGGCCGGATGGGTTCACAATGGCTTTTTATCAGGACTGTTGGGACATTTTGAAAGCTGATCTTTCGAAGGTTTTTGAGGATTTTTACAGGAGAGGAATTGTCAATCTGGGTGTGAACTCCACATTTATAGCCTTAATTCCTAAAAAGAAAGATGCTTCCCACCCGAAGGATTTTAGGCCAATTAGCTTGGTTAATAGCTTGTATAAGATCATTGCAAAAGTGTTGTCTTTGAGGCTGAAGAAGGTTTTGCCAGATATCATTGCACACTACCAAGGAGCTTTTGTGAATGGAAGACAAATTACTGATCATATTTTAATTGCCAATGAGAGTGTGGAGAACTTTAAGAGGGATAAGAAGAAGGGAGTGGTTTGTAAGTTGGACTTGGAAAAGGCTTATGACTTGGTGGACTGGGAATTTTAGAGGAAAGTTTTGACTAAATTTGGGTTCGGGGCTAGATGGTGTAAGTGGATCATGGGTTGTGTCCAGAATTGTCATTACTTAGTGCTAGTGAATGGGACAGTGGTAGACTTCTTTCCAGCCAGTAGGGGTATAAGACAAGGAGACCCCCTTTCTCCTTTCTTGTTCATTCTAATTGCGGAGGTTTTGGGGAAATTGATTCACAGAGCAGATTCTAGGGGGCTCATTAGAGGCTGGAGAGTTGGGAGTGTGGAAACCCCTCTTACTCACTTGCAGTTTGTTGACGACACGATTCTGTTTTGTGAAGGAGGTAATGTGAGCTTTATTAGGAATTTGAAGTCGGTGATACAACTGTTTGAACAAATATCCAACTTGAAAGTTAACATTGGGAAAAGTTGTGTTGTGGGGGTGAATTTGGAGGAGGGAGAGATCAGGGAGAGTGCTGAAGTGTTGGGGTGTGAAGTCTCGGGATGGCCTTTGAACTACTTAGGTTGCCTTTAGGGGATAATCCCATGAGAGAGAGCTTTTGGAACCCGGTGGTGGAAAGGTTCGAAAAAAGACTGGTGTCATGGAAAAAGAACTACCTTTCTCTTGGTGGGAGAATTACTCTTATTAAGGCCACACTTTCTAATTTACCTATCTTTTTCTTGTCGGTGTTTAAAATCCTAGTGAAGGTTGCTAATAGATTGGAGAAGTTAATGAGAGATTTCCTGTGGGAACCGGGAGAGGAAAAGAGGGATCATAGAGTGAGCTGGGAGATAATTTGTAGGAGTAAGACTTGTGGTGGTTCGGGGCTTGGGAATATTAGGAGAAGGAATATGACTCTGTTGGGAAAGTGGTTGTGGAGATTCCCCTTGGAGAAGGAGAAGCTTTGGGCTAGAATAGTGGCAAGTATTCATGGGCTGGAGCATAATGGACGGGACGCTGGAATCAGAGCTAGGACCACATGCAATTCTCCTTGGAAAGCCATTCATGCCCTGCTACCAGTTTTCTCCCCTAATATCAGGTATGATTTGAATTCTGGTAACTCCATAAAATTTTGGGAACAAACCTGGGTAGGGAGTGCCCATCTAAAGGATCCGTTTCCTTCTTTGTTTGCTCTTTCTGATTTGAAAAATGAGCCAATCTCGTCTTTTACCACCCCGTCCTTTTCCATTTCTGGGATTGGGTGGAACTAAGAAGGGATTTGAGGGACTCAGACTTTGACACTATTTTGAGCTTTATTGCAATTCTTGATTACGTTGTCTTAGACCCCACTAGGGCGGATTCTAGAATTTGGACACCTTCTCCCAATGGCATTTTTTCTTGTGCTTCTTTCTTCAAAGTATTAAGTCAGTCCACCAGCCCTACCTTCCTTCCTTTTCCTGTTGATGAGGTTTGGTGCAGAGCAATACCTCCTAGGGTTGGTAGTTTTTGTTGGGAAGCCTATCTGGAAAGAATCAACATTGGTGATTTACTCCAAAAGAAGAGACCCAATACTTGTTTGTCACCTCAGTGGTGTGTTCTTTGTAAAGCGGATGGGGAGACTGGTTTTCACCTACTGGTGTCTTGCCATTTTGCGAGATTAATTTGGGAATGGGCTTTGTCCCTTTTTGGTTGTAGTTGGAACCCCCCATCAGGCTTGCAAGGCCTTTTTTCCCCTTCTTTTTTCAGATGGCGGATAAAAATGGGAAGGACAATGTGGAGAGGACTAAGGGCTGTAGTGTGTTGGACACTTTGGGAAGAAAGAAACTCTAGGATATTCTCAGGAGTTCAGAGAGGAGCAGTAGATCTGAGGGCTATCATTCAAATTAGGGCGATACAGTGGCTGAAATCTTTGGAGCTTTTCACATATTACATTGTGGATGACTTGTTGAGGAAGTGGGGTGAAATTGCAAGTTGCACACAAACTAAGTCAGTAATGTGTGTGGCTTGGACCCCTCCACCTAGTGGTTTCATGAAACTAAACTTTGATGGGTGTAGCAGGGGAAATCCGGGACAATCAGGGATTGGGGGTGTTTTTAGGGATGAAAACGGGGTCATTTCTGCCATGTTCTCAGGCCCAATTGGAGTGGGTGACTCCCTTAGAGCTGAGATCTTTGCAGTTATGGAAGGAGTCCAAAAAGGTAAGGAGTTGGACATCAGGAAACTCTTAATTGAAGGGGATTCAGAGGTGGTGATAGGGTGGCTGCTTAAAGATCACAATGGTTTATGGAAGTACAATAATGAGAGGAGGAAATTCAAGTGGCTGGTGGGGGAGATGGAAGTTAAGATACGTTGGGTTAAAAGATCGGCTAATTCCCTAGCTGACGGTTTAGCTAAACAAGGGGCAGAAAGGGATTCACTTTTTTGGGCCAAGCTGTAACTGTAGTGTGTTTTCTTTCTTTCTTTCTTTTCTTTTTTTTTTTTTACTTTTCTTGAGGTTCTTTGTTGCTCTTGGAAGATAAGCGCGTTTGTCTTCCTTTTGTAAATCTTCTATTGATGAATTAATGAAAGTGTTGTTGATAAAAAAAATAAATTTTAGCATATTAACCCTAATCTAAGCAGAAATTAAGCCTCTCGATCTATTAAATGCTATTAATAGATACAATCTGCATGTTGCCTGTTTTTATCTTGTAACCAAAAGGGAAAAAGCAAAACAGTAATTTAAGCATGGTATGATCAATTCTCATATTTCTTTTAACTGTTTATTTGGATTTCATGATTTTTCAATTATATTTGTACTGAACAAACTTTTAATTTATCTTTTATTTATATTATTGATACCACCTTTGCACTGTTTGGATGCTTTAGGTTCATATCCTTTTACTTCCTGTTTAATTTGCACCATCAAGTCTGGCATGACATTTTAGATTATCAGGTAGATGTAAGAGTACTGGAAATTGTGCTTGAAATAAATCCATGTTGTATCAATGCCTCAGGCACATGGTGGGAACAGGGAGAGTAGTGGACTGGGTGATTTGTTTGATTCACATGTTGAGCACTTAACCAGCATCCACTTTGATTTCCTTAGGCATTGGGAACGGTTAATTGACTTGGAAGCTAAAGTGACACAGGTGAAATTTTGCAAATTTCAGTCACAATAATTCACAGTGAAGTGCCACATATTTGATTTTTACTTCATCGAAATCCTTTTTTTTTCCTCTATTTCAGGTTGCAAAGAACAAAATCTGGCAGTCACATAGCCTAAAGAGTGAAAATTCTGCCAATGGCCTTTCTTCAGTTATCCTTGATGCTTCAAATAAACTCTCCCAAAATGAGTATCCTAAGGATGGCCGGTACATTTATCGTTTTGTTCGTCAAGATTTGCCTCATCATAATATAGAAACACATGATGTAGACACAAATGAAGCTGGCTCTTCTCCAATGAGCAATCTGGATTGCACACTTAGAAGTGGGGATTATGTGGTATAGCCATATAGATTATATGCTCATGTTTTAACGTTAAAGTAAAATTGCATGTGTATATTGCTTATGAATTCCATATTGGTGTGACTGTGATGCACCTACATGAGAAAAAAAGCTGAGTCGAACTTTATTATGAAAATTTTGGTGCACTCAAGTGTTCTTTAAAATCCATAATATCACTGGCATGTAAATGGTTACACATGCCTTTAACATGCTTAATTCTTAGTTGTATACAAATTTGAGCGTTCATGCATGATATTCACATGCCTATAGTCGAAAAAGAAGCTTCCTTTGGTAGGTTCTATTTCTTAATATTGTTTTCCCCCTTGTGTCTAGGTTCTCAGCACAGAGTCTGGGCATGTAGCCATTGCAAATGGAGTCATAACAGATATTAGTCGTGTCCATGTTTCTGTAAGAATCTTCTTATCCATTCTTTCTTTCTTTTCTTTCTTTTCCTTTTGTTTTTGTTTCTATTGTGCTGCCTTTGTTGTCATACTTACTTTTTTTGGTAAGCTTGACAACTAGCTTACCAGTGGTTCACTTCATAAGAATGCACTGAGCAAGGAATTCCTCTTAATTTCATGAGATCATCTCTCAACTAGCTTAACAGTTCCTTGATTCTTTCTTTTTTGTTTTTGTCCCTGAACAAATGCTAGGTTTCCTTTTCCAGACGCTTAAGGCTTCCAGGGAGCAGTCGTGCTTCAGATATAGGTGATCTCCTTCAGACGGTTTGGCGTATTGATAAGGATGAAGTTATTACCTCCTATGCAATAATGAGGTAGTTTGATAACTCTACCCCCCCTCCCCCCCAATTATCTACATACTAAAACACAGCATCCTTTTTTTCACATGTAGATTCAACCTCATACAACTGTTTTCCCAAAGTGCACAAGGTTCTCACCTGAGGAAGATGATTGTTGATCTTGAGGTGAATATATTGCCACATCTAGATTCTAGATTTCTAAAGTTCTGGGTAGTTGCTACACCTGTATTTCTGAAGTTTAGCATGTGGGGATGATAAGCACTGCTTAATAGTTTTTTAGCTGATCCCTTTCAGGCACCCAGGTTTGATAGTGGAGGTATATTCAGTCAGGATCCTGCAATATCTTATGTACGGTCGGAGAAAAGTTTAAACAATGATCAGCGAAGAGCCATCCAAAAGGTTAACTGTCACTCCACCTGGCATTGGAAAAAAGGAAAAGAGCTAACCAGGTTTTTTTGTGCCACTTACTATATACTTTTATACCTGCAGATACTTACAGCAAAGGATTATGCTCTTATTCTTGGAATGCCTGGAACAGGCAAGACATCCACTATGGTGCATGCTGTGAAGGCATTGCTAATGAGAGGTGCATCTATTTTGCTGACGTCATATACAAACTCAGCTGTTGATAATTTGCTTATCAAATTGAAAGCTCAGGTTATCTCTATTCCATTTGCATCTTGCAACAACTTTAGCATGTTAGGGGATCTTCAGCAATCAAATTAGTAGTACATTTCAGAAAATAGCAAAAGAAGTCAAATTACTCTTACAAAAATGGATTCAATTTTTGTTAACTTCAAAGAATTCAGGTGGTCATTAATAAGCATTAAATAAACAAGGATATGCTGATCAATGCAAAATCGGAGGTTGATCTATGCATGTTATTCTCCATCAATTACCTTAATCCGAAAATGATAAGTCCATAATATGGAGATTTGAGATATTGTTGGAATGCCATATCCATGGAAGCATGGTGAATACCTTAAAATATAGGTTGAGCCATAGTTGTCAAGGCGTAAGCAATTCTAGGACAGTGGAGTGCCTAGTCGCCTAGGTAATAAGAATTTTCTAAAACACAAAAGTAAATTGCCCCACACTTGATTGGTTCATCTCCAACTAGCTATCATCCTTGGAGATGAACAACTCGAACTGTACACTACAACAGCTTGTTATAGTAGGACCTACCATAGAATATCACCCTAACCACCTTCCTGGACTTGGAGTACGAAAATACTCTAGAAATTTCTCTTACAAAACGGAACAACTCATAATGAATTGTCGAGACCACAAATAGTGAAGAAAAATCAATCATAATAATTCAAATAAAAGCCTTTCTTATTGTTTGCCAATGCAAAAGGAACATTGGGGCTGATATGTTATACTTGTTAAATTACTGTAATTCCTTAATGGATTAGCAAAAAAATTGTAAGCACTTTAATTCTCTTAAAACAATAAAGTTCTACAAAATTATTTTTGAGTACAAAGGATCTAATAAATATTGACGTTTCAATTCTTAATGATGAATGGGCCCAAAGGAAAGCAACACAATAATACTAATTAGGTAGAGCACAACTAGTTTAGATGGTCATTACTTGAAACAACTAATTGGCATGGTATTAGACGTGCAACTTGGATTGGGTTGTATTGGGTTGAGATCAACCAAAGCCCAATCCAAGGCAAGGGTACCTAAAACCTAACCCCTTCTAGTGATCCTCAACTCAATGAGCCAACCCAAGCTCTATTTGACCTTAGACTGTGTAACCCTCACCCAAGTGCATGCTATGTAACCTGAGTGTCAAAACCTGGTTGGTTGAGTGAAGTTAGCCTTATAAGTGCATGGCATGTCCAAATTTCATTTTTATTTTTGTAAAATGATTTTTTAAGGTCTACTTAAAACTAAACTTACATAAGATCATACTATTTACTTTGTAGAGAACACTGATGTGGTCCCCACTATGTTCGTATGGCACAATTGTTTCAGTTAGTTATGACAGTGTCTTAGTTGGTAGTTATTTCAATTTTTTATTATTAGTTTTCTTTATTCTTTTTGCCATGTAAGCAATAAGGGCAATTCAGCCCTTTTATTCTTCTCATTTTCAAATTACTATTTGTTTCTTTTTAAACCAAGACAGATTGTAGTCTTGATCGACTACTTGGTATCAGAGTCGACCTAGGAGTTCTTATGTTAGTCTAATTAGGCTGACTACATGAGAACTTCCTAGTTTGGAAGCTTTTCAATAGAGAAGGTGGATCGGCTGATTCTTGGAGGTTACTGGCAGTAAGCGGCTGTTACTAAGGAGATTGTAGAAGCTTGGGAGAGTTTCAATGATCAGGAAGAATCAGAAGAAGCTTCGGACCCTCAAGATTAGGGTTTTGCATCAGCTAGAAGGTGGTAGCCAGAAATTTTTCATAAAGTAAGCCTTTTTCCTTGAGATCGACTTTAGAAAAGATCATCTTGGTTTATTCTGAGAGGTGTGGCTGGAAAATCTTTGCCTTTTTCAATTGTGTTTTTAGGGTTTTGAGAGAAAGCCCTAAAATTCAGAACTGTTGTTGGTTTCAGATCAGAATTTGAATTTGTTTCATTTAGAACTGTGTTTTTTTGTTCTTTGGAAGACTTAGGTTGGCTGTTATCAGTTGTTTGGGTGTTGTTTCTTTTATTACAGTAGTTAACAATGGGTTTTTTTATTAATTCTTGATCAAGAATGGAGTTTAAGAATCAAGGGGAAGGTGTTTTTGGGACTAGTAGTTCAGGTAACATGTCTGAAAATACCATTCAGATTACAATCGTAAAGTTTGATGGATCAAACTACTTAGAATGGACTCAATCGGCCATGGCCATTGGGGGTAGAGGAAACTTGAACTATTTGTTGGGAGATGTGAAGGAACCACCTAAGGAAGACCAAACTTATACCAAATGGGTTCAAGAGAACTATTTGATTATGACATGGTTGTGCAACACTATGCAACCACATATCAGCAGAAACTATTTGTGGGCAAAAACAGTTAAGGAAATCTAGGATGCCATGAAAGAGACCTATTCCCAATCCCTTAATGTTGCTAAGGCCTATGAGCTGAAATGTGAGGTTAACAACCTTAAGCAAGGAGAGAAACCAGTCTTGGTTTACTTCTCTACCTTGAAATCTTTGTGGCATGAAATTGACCACTTAGAAACACTTAAGTGGGAAAGTCGGAAGGATTCACAGACTCATAGAAAGCAGGTTAAAGCTAATAGGGTTTTTGAGTTCCTAGTTGGTCTAAATCCTGAATATGATATTGTGAGACAACAACTACTGACAAGGGACAGTGTGACCTTATCACAAGTCTACTCAATGCATACTGAAGGGACTAGGAGAAAGGTTATGATGCAATATCAGCCCTTCCAATCAGCCTTGGTAGCAGTTAAACCTAAGTTCGGGGGTGATATGGAGAGGGATATAAAGAAGGAAGACAAGCGGGATCTGGTATGTGAACATTGCGAGAAAACTAAGCATACTAAAGACACTTCTTGGAAGCTGCATCATCATCTAATTCTAGCAAAACTTAGGAACAAAAGGGGTAATGCTAATAGGACTGTGAATATTGATTCTACAACCTCATCGGGCATAAAAGCCACACCTCTAGACACCCTAGTTGTTGTCTGGGCTGCCCCGACTCAGTTGGAAAAGGAAGTTGGCAATTCAGCTCAATCATCTTAGCTGCCATCAGCTCCTCCCACATCAGCTTTTGCTCATTCAGGTACTCGGGCCTCAGCTTATCATGCTTCAGCTCCAGGTAACATTGAACATTGTTGGGTAATAGACTCGTGCATTTGACCATATGGCTGGCTTGCCATTACTGTTTATTACCTAACACTTATCATTTGATAGAGATAAAGTGTCCATTGCTAATGGTTCCCTTGTTCCCATTTTTGGCAAGGGAGACATCAAGTTGTCTAATACCATTTCCTTATCTTCAGTTTTGCATGTTCTTAAACTTAGTAGTAACTTGCTTTCAGTCAGTAGCATTACAGAACACCAGAATTGTTTAGTAACCTTTTTTTTTGATCGATGTGTTTTTCAGGACTTGGAGACAAAGAAGGTGATTGGGACTGGCTGTGAGACGAATGGGATTTATTTGCTTGGAGAGAATTCTCATTGGGAAGATAGTGAAGATAGGAAGTCTTTTGTTTCTCAGTCTGTTAGTCAGGTTATGCTTTGGCATAATCGGTTGGGTCATTTATCTTTTCGGTCTTTGAAGAGTTTGTTTCCTAGTTTGAGATGTGAGAGTTGTGAGTTTGCAAAGCATTGTAGAGCATCTTATTTAATAAGTAATAAAAGAAGTAGTAATCCTTTTGATATTGTGCATATCGATGTTTGGGGACCTTATCATATCACTGCTATGAGGGGATACAGATATTTCTTATGGTTTGTTGATGATTATACCCGTTTTTCTTGGGTTTACCTTATGTGTTCTTGAGATGAAGTTCCTGCTTTGACCTAGATCTTTCATCAAGTGATTTTAACCCAATCTGGGGTCAAAATCAAAATTTTCAGATCCAATAATGTAAAAGAATACTTTCCCAACCCATTAGCTTCTTATTTGCTTAATCATGGGATCATCCACTAGAGTACTTGCCCTCATACACCACAGCAGAATGGGGTTGTTGAAAGAAAGAATAAGCACATATTGGTAGTGGCTAGAAGCATCATATTAACTCAAATGTGCCTATTTGTTTCTGGGGAGATGCTATTCTTACAGTAGTGTATCTCATCAATCGAGTTCCTTCACGGATCTTTGATATGAAACCTCCATTTACCCTTCTATGTCCTGATAAGGAATTGTTTACTGTTCCCCCTAAAACCTTTGGTTGTACTTGTTTTGTTTAGATTCTTGGTCTTCATCGTTCCAAATTTGATCCTAAGGCATCCAAATGTATTTTTCTCAGTTATGTACAAGCTCAAAAAGGATATTGCTGCTATGAACCTACTTTTGGGAGGAGATTTGTCTCTATTGGATGCTACCTTCTTTGAGGATGTACCCTATTATCCTAGGGTTTCTCTTCAGGGGAGAGTAGTGAGTGTGGGGTTAACTCATCAGAAGTTCCTTTACTTGTTCCATTGAGTGATGGGGGATGTAATGGGGAGGGTTGTCAGAGGTGTCGGGGTTTGAGAGTTTATCTCAGGCAATGGAGGCAAGTTGATTTCGGTCATCAACAATCTAGGCCAGCCCTAGTTCCTTCTGTGGATACAGATCCAGGTAAGATAGTCCCTTTATCAAATCCAGATTCCACTGAGATGCATTTCACCGTTGAGCCCTTACCTCCATTGGATGACCTCAACCTCCCCATTGCAGTCTCTAAAGACAAACGGCGTTGCACCACATCCACAGCTCACTGCATTTCCTAGTTCTTGTCCTATGATCACTTGTTTCCTTCTTACAGGTCATTTTTTGCATCCATTACTGATATTCCTATCCACAGAATAGTGTGGGAAGCTTGTCAGTTCTTGAGTGAAAGATGCAGTGAAGGTTGAAATGGATGCTTTTCTGAGAAATAATACTTGGGAGCTAGTTGACCAGCCTAAAGGGAAGGAACCAATTGGATGTAGATGGGTGTTTACTATGAAACATAATGCTGATGGTTCTACTGAAAGGTATAAGGCCCGATTAGTTGCAAAGGGATTTACTCAAACTTATGGTATAGACTACTTGGAGACTTTTGCTCTAGTAGCAAAGATAACCACTATTAGAGTTTTATTATCCTTTGCAACTAGTTATTCTTGGCCCTTGTTCCAAATGGATGTAAAAATGCCTTTCTCAATGGAGACTTGCAGGAAGAAGTCTACATGCAATTGCCTCTTGGATTTTATGATGAAGAAACAGGAAAGAAGGTTTGCCGGTTGAATAAAGCCTTGTATGGGCCGAAACAGTCCCCCTGAGCTTGGTTTGATAGACTTAGATAAGCCCTTGGAAAATTTGGTTATGTGCAGGCCCAATCAGACCATACATTGTTCATTAAGAGAGTGGATTCTTCCTTGACCTTGCTTGTTGTATATGTGGATGATATTGTAGTGACAAGGAATGATAACAGTGAGATTGAGTCTCTTAAACAACTCCATCAAGAGTTTGAGGTAAAAGATCTGGGAGAATTACGATACTTCTTGGGTATTGAGGTAGTTAGGTCTAAACATGGGATTTTTGTTTTTCAAAGAAAGTATGTTCTTGACCTATTGGAAGAAATCGGAAAATTAGGTGTTAAGCCTGCAGACACACCTATTGAACAGAATCACAAGATCAGTGCAGAGGGTGGAGGGCCTCTTGATGGTAAAGCTATGCTCCAACGTTTGGTTGGAAAACTCCTCTATCTTTGTCTCACACGACTAGGCATCAGTTATGTAGTCAGTATTGTCAGTCAGTATATGCACTATCCTAGAACCACTCACTTGTAATTGAGAGGATATTAGCATATTTGAAGAGGTGCCCAGGTAGATACTATTCAAGAATAATGATCACATGAAGATAGAGGTTTACACAGATGCTGATTGGGCTGGGAGTGTTGATGATATAAGGTCTACCTCTGAATATTGTGCTTTTGTAGAGGAGGTAACTTTATCTCTTGGAGGAGTAAGAAACAAAGTGTTGTTTCTTGTTCCAGTGCTGAAACTGAATATAGGTCCATGGCAAATGGTGTGGCTCAAATCCTATGGTTGAAATCACTATTTGAGGAGTTGGGTGTTGCTTATGAGAAGCCCTTAATGTTGTACTATGATAATCAGACTGCTATTAATATAGCCCATAATCCGTTATAGCGTGACAAAACTAAGCATATTGAAGTAGACCGATATTTTGTTAGAGAAAGGATTTCATATCAAGAAGTGTGTCTTCCGTATATCACCTCCAGCATGCAGCTCGCAGATCTTCTCACCAAAGCTGTTCCAAGGAAGAAGTTAAAGGCTGACCTATGCAAGTTGGGAATGACAAATATCTATTCTCAACTTGAGGGGGAGTGAAGAGAACACTAATGTGGACCCCACTGATGTGGTCCCCACTATGTTCGTATGGTACAATTATTTTAGTTAGTTATGATAGTGTATTAGTTGGTAGTTATTTCAGTTTTTTATCATTAGTTTTCTTTTATTCTTTTTGCCATGTAAGCAATATGGGCAATTCAGCCCTTTTACAGTTAGTTAAGCATATATATAAATCATAAGAGTGGATCGGCAGATTTTATGACCCTCTCTCTCTCTCCCCTTTTCTGAATTTCTCTTCGTGTACTTCTCTTCTTCTCCTCTTCAAATTACTATTTGTTTCTTTTTAAACCAAGACAGATTGTAGTCTTGATCGACTACTTCAAGCAAAAATTTTGTTCCATTAATTTCACTCTAAATTTCAATTATAATTACTCTTTTTGTAGACTAATCATGACTTCATGAGAGCTCCAATCTCCCTTTACAAACTCCAATTCCAACTAGGAAGATGATCCAGAACAAATTCTGCCAACTTCAAAACTAAGGCAGCCCAATGGTTAATGTATAGGGAGTAGAGACATTTAAATAAGGACTCTAACTCCTAAAATAACTCTAAATGCCCATTAATAGTCTTATCAAAACTGTATGTGGAGAACCACTAATTAATAAATAGTAAATCACAATTTTACTATCAGTAATAATTACAGGAATTTACATTATCAAAGTTTTGACTGACTAATCAGTTGAGGGCCAGATTGGTTGCATCACTAACTAGTTGGTTGATACCCATGATGCTGTTGCCTAGGATGACTAAGGTAGTGTTTTCAACTCATTGTTGACCTAGCTTGTTGAATCAAACATGGTTGGTTCATGTTTCTATATGCTATTCTCTTGTTTTGTCATCATGTCATTTTTTGTTATTGTAATTTATTGAAACATTGAGCATTATAGGGCATTGATTTTGTACGACTTGGAAGATATGAAGCTGTGCATGAGGAAGTTCGGGGACATTGCCTTTCAGGTTTGATCATGCTGCAGTATCAACTTTAGTTTCTTCCTTTGATGAATAGCTTTTCCATCAATTGAGGCTTTATAGAGTCTGAGCCCTAGCCCTGAACATAAGTATCTGTTACATCACAAACTCATTACAATGTTCTGTTTACTCCTTGTTTAGACAATGCATTGGTCATGCCATTGCATGACCTACTAACCTTTTTTTATTCTGCAGTTATTCCACTACTTGGCTCTTATATTGCCTTTATTGTGTTCTGGTGTTGCTATATGACCTGATTCTTCTTGCATAGCTAATCCACAACCACTTTGAAAGTTTGAATCACCCTCCACTGCTATGTTGTTCAGATTCAACCCCCATGCTGTCATTAAACCTTGCAACACAGCTTTTAATTCTGCTTTTATTGAATCCTTGTGGCCAATTACTTGACCATAGAGCTAGAATTGTTCCATTGCAGCCCCTATGCCTTCTGGCGTTGAATAACCCATGCTACTGCATTAAAGATCAATTTAATTGCAGTAGTTCCCATTGTAATCAGATATGAGTCCTTTGCACTGATAAGCTTGCTATCCAGTTCAACCTTCTTAGTAAATCCACCAGGAAATTCTCAAATGCCTTCTGTGTACCAGCTTTTGTTTCTTTGTGATATTCCTTCTTAATGCAGTCATATTTAACCTTTTCTATTGCAGCAATGGACATACACACTGTGGATGACATTAAACTAAGATTGGACCAAGTCAATGTTGTAGCAGTGACTTGTTTGGGGATAACCCATCCTGTGCTTGCTAACAAGAGTTTTGACATATGCATAATGGATGAAGCTGGACAGACTACCCTGCCCGTATGTATTTTCTTTCTTAATGTGTGTTTTATTATCTATAAATGCCATTTTGCTATTAGAGTTTACAAGTTATATTATTATTTATTAAAAAGAAGAATGATATAGTTTGCTTTTATCTGTTATCAATGGGAATCATATATACTAAAACAATAAAAAACCTGTGTGTGTGTGTGTGTGTGTGTGTGTGTGTGTGTGTGTGTATTGAGAAAAGGTAAGGTAATTTTATTAAGACAAGTAATAGTATAAAGGGACCCCCCCCCCCCCCCCCCCCAAGGAGAATTCCTTGGCGGAAACCGCCAAAACAAAGCAAGATTACAAATACCAAAAGTTCCTTGAATTCAGTCCAGCCTCCGAACTGAGAGGCCTGAATCCCTTTTTCTGTCGAAACCCAAGAGATCAGTTTTCCAAATGAAATTGATATAAGATCCTCATGATTTCTGGCAATACTATGAAAAAGCTTTTTGTTCCTTTCTGCCCAAATGGTACTAATTACAGCAGCTGGAATGGACATCCATACAGCAGCAGCAAGCTTTGATAGCCTTTGTAACCCCCAGCTCCATAACATCTCCTTTACTGAACCAGGCATAACCTAAGCAAGACCGAGAGCAGAAAGATAATGGTTCCAGATACAGGGCAGTGAAGAAATAGGTGATTGTTATCCTCCACGTCTTGACCACACAACACACATCTCTGATCCTGGGGTTGAAATCCTCTTTTAGAAAGACGACCTTTGGTTAAACATCTGTCTAAAGCTGCAGCCCACACCAGGGCATTGACTTTTGAGGGAGAGAACGGGTTCCAGATTTTGGAAGCATGCATGTCCTCCAAATTACTTGCCAACAGATGAAGAACAAAGGACTTGACTAAGAATTGGCCATCTGTACTCCAAATCCAATACCAACTATCTTCTTTGGACAGGTCAAGAGGCTGGTGGGAGATAAACTCAAGTAACTTGGCTAATTTTGTAATTTCTCAATCCTGAATGTTCCTTCTAAATGAAGGACACCAAACAACAGAGTTGCCAAATACCTCAAAACAGTATGTTACCACTGCATCGCGAAGATCAGTAATTAAAATAACTGTGGGAATAAATCTGATAGAGAGGTAACTCCACACCAAGGATCTTTCCAGAAAGCCAACCTGTCGCCCTTCCCCAGCCTTGGATTTAAATCTCTGATGAAATTTGGAAGAATATCCATTATTTTCCTCCACTAAGAGCAGCCTAAGGAGGGGAGAGAAGAAGTGGTTATCCAATCTCCTCTATCTATATTATATTTAGCTGCAACTATGGTTCTCCACCAATTACTTCTTTCCATTCCAAATCTCCAGATCCATTTTCTTAGCTGTGCCTTATTGAAAATCCTCAACCGACTGATACCCAAGCTTCCTTTTTCTTTCGGGGAGCACACCTGATCCCAGTTCACCAAGTGAATTTTCTTCTTATCTTCCTCCCACCCCTCCACAGAAACTCCCTCTGCAGTCTCTCAATTCTTTGAGCCACTTTCCCTGGAATTGGAAATAACGAAAGGTAAAAAGCAGGACGGTTAGTCAGGGAGCTCTTTAAGAGGGTGATTCTACCCCCAAAGACAATTGTTTAGCTTTCCAGGTCGCTGATTTCTTTTTCAGCCATTCCAAAACTGGTTCCCGTATCAGCATCAAAGTACATTTAGCTCCTAAAACAATAAACAATATATTGTTTAGAACATATATGGACCATGGTTTCTATGCTAGTTTAATTTTTATTTTCCGAGAGGTGAGGAGGTTGATTTGAATCATGCACGTGACTTACAATATGCATCATTGATTCTTTCTATGTTTGCTAATCCTAATGCTTGGTTTCATGTTTTGAGCTCCATGGGAACCTGGGATGTAGTTTGCGGGTGTTTTGGCTTTTGTTTTACCTTCACAACTTCATTGGAAGTAGGGATCTTATGGGCTTCAATATCTTATTTGAGAAGGGTATTTAGCTTTGAGTCTTCTAGTTTCATGGGCTTTGGTGGCTTTCAGGGATGGGTTTTACATAGACAGGAGGTGTTTATTCTTTGTTTATTCAACTCTAGGCCCCCACCCCTACACGTTGGGCTTTTGTCGTCTCTTTTTCCCTTTTCTTGTTCTTTCTTCTATATGTTTTGTATCATAGTTGTATAAATTTTATGATTTATGATTCAAATCATCAACCCCGAGGGTTTCAATTCAAATCTTTTTTAATCTTATGGTTTGATTCATGAGCCTTACAATTGATGTGATTCATGCAATTCAAATTTCAAATAAATTCAATTGAGATATAATTTCCAATTTGTCATTCCTTTGTGTTTCTTTAATTCTTTTCAAGGGGCACTTGTATGTTGTTTATTTAGGTTATTTAAAACCTATTTGGAAACCATATTGAATTTGTTTTCTTTCATGTATAGGTTAAAGAGCCATTGTATTTGGTTTAGTTGACTTTTAAGTAAAACTTATACACCATCTAATATTCTAGTGTTCAAGCAGTAAACTCTATTTATTGTATACATATATGGTATATATGAATTAACAATGGGGTAAAGTTACTTTCCTATATCGTCATCTATGCCTTGCCCGAACTATATGGGGTTGGCTATATGAATCGATCCCGCTTTGCCATTTTGTTCTGTCCAGTGCCATATCCATTTTTTGAAATCATTAAATCATTTCTTACCACTAGCTCTTATAGCCTTTTCAACATGTATCAAAATCCAATATAAGTCTTTTTTCACCAAGATCTAGTGTTTTGTTTTGTCTTTTTTTGTCGAGTTGGTCACTTGTCTGTACAGTCTGCTGATGTCATTTGACGGTGGGGTGATGACATCATCTCAGGAATGGTGCAGTCAACAGAGGAGGGTTGGTTTCCTGCTCTGATACCAGGTAGAAGATTAATGGCAAAATAAAGTGAAAGACGGAAGAAGGAAAAGAAAGGAAGAAGCGGAGAAACAAAAAGAGAAAGATTAAAGGGCCAAAAATGGCTATGTGCCCTTCACATCAGTATTTATAAATAGAGTACAATGGAAAAAATACCCCATAGTAAGAACATTATATGCCACTTCTACATACCATATAAAGTATTCAGAATATAACATAATCTAGCAAGGAGAAAATATGCTGAAAGCAGACAAAATGATTTGGATTTCTATGGATTTGAAAACTAACAAATTCTGCACTTGTTAATAATGGTTATACAATTTTCCTTCTCTTTCTTTTCTTTTCAACTTCTCATTAGAGAGTGAACCCTTACTGCCTTGTTTTTTTTTTTTAGTTTATAGGTTTTTGGGTATTTAAATTTCATTCTCAATATTTTCATTTGAATTATTTTGTAGGGGAACATTATTTACTTGATTTATTATATTGTTGAAAGATCCAATTCTCTGTTACTATATAGTTTCTTTATGCAAAAAGATCAGCTTGGTGGAAGTATAGTCTTAATATTTTCATCCTCTATATGCATTTAAGACTAACTTCTAAGATATTATCTTATTGACTTATTCTGGTACTGGGCTGCGGACATTTAGAATCACAATTTATTTTATCTATTTTAAGTGGCTCATTTGAGCTAAGCTCTATATTTGGCCTTCCTAATGATTGAAATTTCCCATTTAGGTGTCTTTGGGGCCCTTGATGTTTGCTTCAAAATTTGTCCTTGTTGGAGACCACTACCAGCTACCTCCACTTGTCCAAGTATGCATCCATGTCTTTTTCGGTTACTACTAAAGTTTTATATTTTTATTTACTGCTTGATTTGTCTTACTAGACAAAAATATTTCTGAGTTTTTCATGTATTTTTAGAGTGTTGAGGCTCGTGAAAATGGAATGGGGATAAGCTTGTTTTGCAGGCTTTCAGAAGCACATCCACAGGCAATTTCAGCCTTGCAGTCCCAGGTATCTTTGAGTCAGCAACCATATTGCTACACTTTATTGTCTCTTTTCTGATACTCAAGTATCAAATCAATTAACTGCATTTGAACATATTACTACATGAAGTATCGCATGTGTGCTGGAATAATGGAACTATCAAATGCCCTAATATATGGGAATAGATTGCGTTGTGGTTCCTCTGAAATAGCGAATGCCAAGCTAAAGTTTTTAGGTGCAGAGCCTATGACATCATGGCTGAAAGAGGTAAGCCAACTTTCTGCAGAAAAAAATTCTTGCACAGTTGTACTTTATTGTTTGTGCCCAGCATTTCTGTTAATGGATTTCTAGGTCATGCTATAAGTTGATGCTTTGCATTATTGAAAAACCAAGCATTGTATCAGAACCAAACACATTAGAGTCTCCATTAAATAATATATCAAAGCATATCTAAAGAGGTCTAAGAGATTTTATTAATAAGTCAGCAAAAATAGAAGTACAAAGAACAGTCCATAGATCTTGAGGGAAAAACAAAAATATCAATTAAAACCATTAACCAAAACAGGGGCACCTAAAGGCTAGCTCACCATGGCTGGTCCCAATACAGCCCTTCTTGATTTGCATCTTCTCTAGATATATAATGTGCAATTAAGTTGAGCTTTGTTCTCATTTAAACAAGATAGTTAATCTTGAAGAAAAAAACCCAGCCTCCCTAGTATACTGAAAATATTTGTTGCACAAATAATGGAATTTTTAAATAAGGAAAAAGTGATGGGTGAAACTACATGGCCTTTGATTGTTTTTCATTGTCATCATCACATTCATCCAAGCTTTATCCCAACTATATGGGGTTGGCTATATGAATCCTGTTGCAGCATTCTGTTCTGTTTAGTGCCATATTCATTATCATAATAATTTTAAATTTATAATAGCTTTATAATGTAGATATGTTTCTAATTCTTACTAATTTTCAATAATCTATTATTAGAAAATAATAGTATTGTCTAAGAATTTTAATGTTGGAACATTTTAATGGTACTACCAACATGAAGATGAAGTTAATAATTATGGTCCTTTTCCAGTCTGTTTCTGCATAAATGTGTTTCTAGATGTTATTTATGAATATGAATAGATCTTTTTTATCAGTAACTGTAGATTTCATTAATAGGTGGAAAGTAAAAACAGAGCACAATAAGAGTATACAAGCAGTGAGAGATAAACCCTCTTATCTCTCCCCAAACCACTCTTCCTACAATTGAGCCCAAAACAGCTGATCTCTTCCCATCCCCTGTTTAACAAGAGCATTGGCCAAGGAATTTGCACTTCTTTTAATCCATTGTATGTTCACTCCATATTCTGTATCAACCATTTGGATTTCTTCCTTTCATTGTTATAGCTCCATAGTTTTGCCTCCTCACTTTGTAGCCACCCCAGAACCAACTTGGAGTCTCCAATAATTAGTTTCTGAGTGTTCAGATTTCTTGCCCTCTGTACTCTTTCAAGCAAACCCTTGTATTCCCACATGTACAAGTGTGTAGTCTGCTATTTGCATTGTTAATATTTAAACAACTGAATGTCAATGCAGCTTTGATGTGTTAATTCTGTTTCTCTTATTTGTGATTACTTGATTTGTGGTGAACTTTTGTGTTTTGTACTTTGCATAGGTCTTGAATCCAAGCAGATCAGTTATATTTATCAACACAGGTTAGTAAATTTATGTTATTATTTGGTTGATATGTAAGATTTTTCAGTATTTATGCATCCTTTTTCATATGTTAGATATGTTACCTGCTTTGGAAACGAAAGATCAAAATGCTGTTAACAACCCTTTGGAAGCTTACATTGTTGCAGAGGTACAATACTTGCCATTATACTACTCTCAAGAAAAGACTTCAGTTCTCTCCATTTTTCTATTTTGCTTGGACTTCTCATATATATAATGTACCAGTCAAAAAAACAAGATGGTCTTCATATTTTTATTGCTTTATTCATAGGTCACTGAAGAACTAGTCAACAAAGGCATTATTGGGGAAGATATTGGTATCATCACTCTTTACAATTCTCAGGCAAATCTTCTCCGACGTGCTGTCTCTGCAACAACAGTGGAGATCCATACCATTGACAAATATCAGGTTCTGTTTTTGCCACTATTAGTTTGATAGATACCTCTCCCTTTTCTCTCCTTTTTTGTTTGAAGATGACCTGTTTGCTGGAATGGCAAGAGTGTCCATCTTTTAAAGTTAATGGCATTTTTCAAGTTTGTGTTTGATTCTTTTCACTTGCCACATGAAAGCAGTAAGAGGTCTTGAATTGCATCTTGTATACTGTACATGTTTACATTGTGGTGCTTCCTCAATTTTAGTTTAATATTTTATTTGCTAGTTTTCTATTTTCTTAATATTTCTTCTGCTTCCAACTCCATCTTGGCCTATGATATTTCAATTTGAAATAGATATATGAATGGGCTGAGATCAGAATCATATCAGCAACATCAGCACGAGTATTTCTCTAATTTGTTGTGTGACCTGTATTGACTGATCAGGGACGGGATAAGGACTGCATATTGGTATCCTTTGTAAGATCTAGCGAAAATCCAAGATCCTGTATATCTTCACTTCTCGGAGACTGGCATAGGATCAATGTAGCTCTAACACGTGCCAAGGTAGGTGATGAATGTAATCATGTCTAAGTAATTTTCTTTCAATCAAATTTACAGTTTCAACACTTCAAAGTTTCCAACCTGGCTTTAATATACTTGTACATTTTGAACATGTAGATTAAAAGTTACAAATAAATAATTGCATAAAAATGATGGAACTATTTTCATTAACCTGCATGAAACCAAGGTTCAAAATACCGATACGTATTGGCCCGTATCGGCTGATACCATATTGTATCTGGGCCTTCCCGATATGCCCCTTACAGGGAGTGTTTTGGGTCAGGCCATGGTTCAGATATAAGGTACAGAAGCGAGTATGCACTCCTTCCAAGTGAGTAAAACTGAACCACCAAAATGACATATCAGCACCCCTTCTCTCTCTAGAAAGTGCTAATCATTTTCAGATATTAACTTGGTCATTGTGGTTTGTGCAGAAGAAGTTGATTATGGTGGGGTCATGCAAAACTCTGTCAAAGGTTCCACTGTTGAAGCTTCTGATAGAAAAGGTTGATGAGCAATCTGGTATTTTGAGCGTCTCTAAGAAGGATATCAATAATTCACCTAAACTGAAGAGATGCTCTCATCCAAATGGTGTACAATAATGCATCAAACCCCCTTCACCAATTTTGTATATTAAAATTCTGTGATTATTTTTTTGTTCAATTGGCAGTGTGCAATAGTTCATTGATCTGCCTTTCTGCCAAAGGTTTTCTGAAAATTTTGTAATCATTGTGTTTAATTCAGAAATGTAAATATGATTAAGTGTTCAGTGATCTCTCTCTCTCTCTCCCCTCCCTCCTACTACATTTATTGAAACAGTAAAGATTAGATAGAGCTTTCTAAACTAAACTAAACTAATGAAGAGAAAACGAGGGTCAACATTTTAAAAGTAATCTCATCGTGATTTGTCTATTTTTATGTACTTAATAATAACGAACTAATATGATTAGTAGAAATTAGTAATGAGCTGATGAACACTGTTCGTTTCACTTATTTTGGGTCTTTGAGGTCAAGAACCGTCTCGACTCCGGTTTCATTTAATCTTAGATCCTACTCATGTACATCTATTATCTAGCTTCTGTGCTCAGTCACCAACTGATAGTCTGATGGCAGACGAACAATGGGAGATGTTCCTAATACATGTTGGGATATGCTGTGGGGTGTAGATGTAAATTAGTAGCAGACTCGCAGAAAACAAGGCAAGTCTGACATGAGGCGCCACTGAACAATACGATTCTCATTGTATTAGAGTGCTTTTAGCGTCAATCAAGCTTCAAAGTTTCGATATAAAAATTGGGTGTACCGGACTTTGTATCAACACTTTTATATGCTTTTTTTTTTGTTTTTTTTCAAAATATGTGGAGGGATCGGTTAAAGGCCTGGTTACCCCGTGAAACAGGTCGTACTCCAGAACTCTTTACATTTCGTGTATCGGTGGCCCATTAATATGATACATATCGGCTGATATGTAATGAAAATTTGAACCTTAGTTTGAATCCTTTTCCAGCTATTCTAGATCCATTGGTGGTTGATGAAAATTTGAACATTGGTTCGAATCCTTTTCAAGCTATTCTAGATCCACCGGTGGTTGATATTCCCTTGAAGGTCCCCTCAATCAAGTGGGGGAATCTATCGTCTTTTTCTCAGATGAAGAGATTGAAAAATATATTCTGTCTTTGGTTTGCTTTGGTTGGGAAGTGCTCGTATGGTAGGCCTTCTTTGGCTGAGATTCGAGAGTTCTTGGTTGGATCATTTCGTCTAAAAGGTGCTTTGATTGTTACAACTCTATCAAGGTTTGTAAAGGATTCCCAACATTTTTCTTCCTTTCCCTACCTTTTTCTTCAAACCAAACTTAAATGGACTCAGGGGATGGATAAACGTGTTTTAAAATTAGATTAAGTAATAACGAGGTAACTAGAAGTCTAGAACCACAACGGCTAGGGTTTGTGTGGGGTGGATCTATTGAAGGAAAATCCTAGTCAAGTTTGGGTGGGTTTAGGGAAGGAGGGTTTTTGGCAGAAAATAGAATATGAAAACGAGACTCCGCAAATAGTGCCTTTTTCTTTTTTAATTATGGGCGTTGGGAGGAAGATTGTAAGTAGAAACAAAATAAGAATTCGAATGAGGAAGGGGAAACTTCAAGTCTATAAATTTTCAATCCAATGATGAAGCGAAAGGAGATCATAGAGCCGTGGTGGTGAGAAAGGAGAAACTGGTGGTTAAACAAATATACCATCTAGTTAGGAAGATTGTTCCAACTATGGACAAAAAGGGGGGGGGGGAACCAGATGAAGATGCTAGGTGGATAATCTAGTTGAGCCAATTGAAACCCGATGCTTAGAAGTTAGAGAGGTGATGCCTGATGGGAACAACTATTATACGGAAAACTGGAAGGAGCCAAGCTGATTTGAAATTTGATAAAAATGTGATATTGGGGTTAAAATAACCTTCTTAGATGACAAAGAGAGAATCACCACTTCTACTTTATCCTCTAGAAGGCCTGATAGGGTTGTGAATGCAAAAGAATTCAGGAGGTCAAAGGTGGAGTTGGGTGAAAGGCTAAAACAATGGGAGAAGTACAAAGTCCAAAAAATTGATAATGAATTGCTCTCTAGAATGTCAGTGAGATTGGAGGGAGCTTCCTATGTTGCTTTGGAGGATGACCGTGCGACTAATGCTGATCATTGCCCTCTGGAGGAGGTTTTGGTGGGTTTCAACAGATGTGGTTGCACCATACCAGTTTTAAAAATTTGGTGGCTGTTGGAAGGAAGAACTGAAGAAGTTCATGCCAATTCATTGATGACTCTTTTTCTTTAGTTAGGTAAGTTGAGGAGTGGGCTTAAGTAGTGGAACTTTGATGTTAATGGTAATATTCACCAAGGTCCAAAGGTGCAGAAGATGGTGTACAGAATGTGTAAATGATCCACTTACAACAAAATACTGACAATAGTCTTGCTCAACCAAGGAAAAAGCTCCATGAGGTGATCAGATTAGAGGAAATTTTTTGGAGACAAAAACTAAAATTAAATGGCTGAACTCTCAAAAGGGGATCGTAACTCTAAGGATATGTTTCGTTTCAAGGAAAAAATAGGGAAATGAAAGAAAAAAGAAGGAAAACCTTTATAAATCTTGTATAGGTTTCCCTACATTTCCCTACTCTTTCCTTCAAACCAAATATAACATAAGTTCTTCCATCTTTCTATCAAGGTGAATAGCGGCTGCTTGGTTGCGTTAGTTTCGAGTGGGAAAGGTTTGGGCCACTTGGTTGTTGTTTACCTAGGTTGTTATTTTTTGGTAGAAAACATGTTCACCATGGATGTGGGGGTAAAAAATAATTTTAATCAATATTTTTTAATAAAAAAGGCATACAAGGGAGTGAGGGACTGCCTAAGATGAAATCTGATTCAATCATCACAAAACCTTACTCCCACTGCCCTCAGTCTTTGCCAGTCGTGCATTGGGAACATTTTCCTCTAGTCCGATTGTCAGAACATGTGTGCAAATTTGGCTACATGACCAATGACAAGTCAAATATTACTCAAACCAAGGTATGTATCCTTGTTTTGGGGAGTCCAGATCACTTACTAACATAACACGTTCCAACTCTCTACCAACATGATCTTACACTGCACATCTCATGAATGTTAGGCCCCACTTTTATGGTGGGTCCCAGTCTTATGGTGAGACGTGCGGTGTTAGATGAAATTGGTTGAGGGTTGGAATGTGTTTTATTGGCAGAAGATCTAACTCTGTTTTGGGATTTGTAATTCTGTAGGATTCTCTATGGTGAGATGTGTGGTGTTAGATAAAGTTGGTTGAGGGTTGGAACGTGTTTTATTGGCAAAAGGTCTAATTCTGTTTTATGATTTGTAATTCCTCAGGATTCTCTACTTCTATTTTCCTCCGAGTACTGTCCTACTGTCCTACTGTCTCACTCCAAAGTCAAATATTATTCCTTCTTTCTTAATTCATCAAAACCTTCTTCTTCCTCGTTGTAAACATATTCTTTTTATCATTCGTTACTTCATCTTTGTCGTCAAATTTCTTCTTTATTTCATTCTCATTCTGATTCCGATTCTGATGATTTGATCTCACTTCATCCTTCTCTTCATCTACTTCTATTTAATTTCCTCATCATAAATGTCTGGAAGAGTTCAATGTCGGCATTGATGAATGCATACTTATCGAGTAGAAACTAGAAACAGACAAAGAGTAATTATATTAGAAACTATATTGCTTGTGATCGATCATGGCTCTCACTGGGTAAATTTTAATTCTAGATGAATGCATAGTTAATTTGCATCAAGTTCAAGAGTTATAAATATTAGACAGCAAATGGCTGCTTTAAAAGTTTAATACCATTTCTGAATATAAACACATACTTGTATTAATTTATAACTTCCATTAGAGTTCAAGAGGTAGAAAGATAATCAGATGATGCAATATACAAAAAGGAATCCAATTTACTTAGGAAAAAAACCCTAATGAATCCAACCTGTTGACATCCCTACCCAAGCTCATTAGTAGGCTTGTTCATGACCGGTTTGAAGCCTAAAAAAGTAATGTAAAATGTTTATGGGCCGGGCTTTGAGTTGGCCCATGAACATTTTACATTGCTTTTATCTTCAGACCGGGCCCATTTAAAATTTGGCAAAAACTCAGCTTGAACCCAGCCCATGAACAGATTTATTCATCGGCCTGTTGTTATAGGCGAGATCAGATGGGCTGGAGACAAAATCATGCACAACAGGCTGAGCAACCTATCACGAATGAAACATGCCAGTGTTTCATATACATGAGGTCCATTTGGAATAAACATGTTGACTTGTGATTGGTTACCCTGCCCATTATGTATGATTTTATCTCCAGCCAATGGAGACTCATTGCATGCTAGCCCAAGCCTTTCATGGGGCAAAGTTTTAGGGTTAAGTTTGGCCCAAGTTATAGGGTTAATCTATTTGAGATATCTACATTATATGTGGAACATCAGGGAGGGGTGCAATACTTCTGGCTGTAATTGCTTTCAAAGGCCCCTTGATGCTAATAAGAAATGAAACCCTCCTCCAAGTTGAAGTTGGTCTTATGGATATCTTTTAAAATGTTCCAACTCATTGATGATGGCTTGTTATATGCATCAGAGCTGTTAATCTACTAGCAACACTCTTGGCTCAGTTTGGAAAGAGTACAAATACAAATATGTAGAGTGCAAAACCTTGTATTTTGTATTATTTTATATGTATTTGTACTGTTCATATTTATATTTGTACTATTTCCAAACTGAGCCTATAGGATTCAAAGTGTTAGTAAACCAGATACACCCGAAAGTATTTAATTTAGAAAGCACAAATGTAGCATTGGAGAAGAAAATATATTTAGGGTTCATTTGGTTTGCAGTTGGAATCAAAATTGGAATGATCTATTCCCCTAGTCTGTTTAGTTCAAATAGGAATGAGAATGAAATTTGAAATCAACTGGGATTTAATTCCTAAGGAAGGAAGAGGGAATGGCCATTCCCTCAAATGGGGGAATGCCATTCCACTAGAAATGAGAATGAGATTCCGATTCCGTCTAACCAAACAGTTGAAATCAGAATAACCCATTCCAACTCCACATGTAGAACCAAACGAGGCCTTAGTTTAGTGAGGTCCCGAAAGGTGAAAGGGAGCTATTGGCACTCGGCATTGGCATACCTCCAATTCCAGATGTGGGGGTGTAGGATTAAACCCGTATAACTACAGGCTTTCTTGTAATGTCAATCGGCCTCACATGCACCATCAGGATTTCATTCGCTTTTACCTTTCAGACTTTTTTTTTCTTTTCTTTTGAACATAAAATTTCCTTTTTGGTAAAAAGAATTAATTCAATTACAAATTTCCCTAGTTGTAGTTGATTTTTTTTAGGTAGTTAGGTTAAGTGGTGAGGTCGGATCAGGTCCCAACGCAGGGTCCCAACAGCCTTTGCAACCGTGCATTGAGATGACAGCATCTCCCTGTCTTTCATGGCGAGACGCTTCTAATGTATAGCTGGAATGGCTGTTGGGACTCTGTGTTGGATTAGATGCCGGTGCCCACCTCCACGGACAACCCCCATCAATACATAATACGGCCAGGCCCATGATCAGCTCTGATTCGATTCATTATATCAAATGGGCCTGGGGCGAAAAGACAATGAAAAAATGAGAATGATTAATTAGGCGATGTGATAATTGGGTCATGCTACACTGGAACTGGAAAAGACGGAATGGGAAACAAGGATTATTGTATTTGTTGCTGAGTGCTGACTGACTCCATGCAACCAGGACAGGACAAGAGCAAAGAGGGAGTATGATTTATGAACCAAGGGGAACGATACCGTAAAAACGCCATATCTACGTTTTGTAATAATGGGTCCCACAATGTAGTGTGAAAATTTCAAGAGTTGCATACAAATCGTTGCTTGCAAGAAATGCACGTGAATTGTGATTTATGATGTTATGAAACATGGATGTTTTGAAAAGCATTAATAGCATCTCTTGCCACGTGGTCATATTGGACCCACAGAACCTTCGTTACACAAATGGGTATCTATCTATCTCTTCACAAGGAAAATTAAAGCAACAAATCATAAAAGGAAGAGGCCAACAACGATCAGGATAGACAGGACACGGAGTTGGCAAATGAGTATGGTGGTGAGGGAGCGACCGACGAGACGACGATCCCATAAGGGTAGTTTTGGAATTTAAGTTAATTCATACCGACATCTTTCCTTTCGAATTCATTTATTCCTCGTTTGATATTTTTCGTCATGTTGCGTGGTGGGTAACCACTAACCACTAACCACTATACGCAGATCACAGATGTTCACTACAATGCTGGTTTAGTGGAGTTAATACCCAGTCTCAGTCACACTTCCCTAAGCTCTCTCTCTGGTCTGGACCGTCTGGTCTCTACTCTAAATCTGCCTCAGGTGCTCTCTCTTTCTCTCACCATTTCAACTAATATAATGGCGAGAGACTGAGGAACCGACACCACTAGATCAGATCCGTTAAAGCACTCTTCTGACAGGTACGTCTCTCTCTCTCTCTCTCGCTCGCTCGCTCCTTCATTTCCGTACAAATTGTAGTTTTGTTTCGAGATTGCTTCACTTATGCTGTTCTCTTTGCTTTTACTTGCCGAGATGTGAGATTTGTTCGTGAACCTCTCTTGCCTCTCCTTTTTGGGTTAACTTGATTGGATTTAAATGTCGGTACTGAAAATTTTATGAAAAGAAAGGATGATATGTTCGGATTTGTGATCTGAAGAACTTGCATTGGGTGGTGAAGCGGCTCACTTAATTCTGTCCCCTGTTGTAATCCTGGGGTTCTAGGTTGATCACATTTTGTTATTTTGTTATTTTTTTTGTAGATATGTCATCTTTCATCTTAGAAACAAAACGATTGAAAGGATCGGAAATGTTTTTGTTCTCCAAACTTAAAAACGAATGCTACATTTTTTAGTCCGTCGGAAATGCTCTTGGCAGCAGTTCAATGAGGGTATTCAATTTGAAAAAGCAAATGCACTGGGTACTATGGCGGAAAGAAAGGAAGGACAGAAAACATATCAATTTTTAAATTAAAAAATAAGAAAAATCATGTGTAATTGTGCCAAACGTTATCAAATTGAGGGATTGAATGAAATAAGGAAATAAAAAATAGAACTGAAATCGACTTTTGCAACCTGATTTGCTTATTGTTCGACCTTAGTTTTTTTTTAGGTGAAAATTTTATATGCAATCTCAGTTTCTGTTCCTTATTTTGTTGCACTTACTTGCATTCATTATATGTGTTGTGTTAAAAGTATCTTTACGTGTTTTTCACAGTATAGAGCATATGTAGCACAGGCCTCATGGGACTATTAAGAACCAATAATGCGAATAAGGCCTCAAACAAATTTTATCAAACCAACAATATTTTAAAAAAGAATGCCATAAGCGAATTGTTATCTTGCTGATATGAATAAGGTTTATCTCTGACTACTGAATCATGCTTCATACTCCTTTGAAGTTTAAATAAAATTTCTTGTCTTTCATTCTTCAACAACTGATCAGCGATTTCCTTTGTGGTTATTGTGATTATCATTGTTTGACACCATAAAGTAATAATTCCCCCCCAAAAGAAATGAAAAAAAGAAAAAAATGGAATATGTACTTTGGCAATTTGTTGCAAGTTCTTACCTCCTAATTTGTTGCAAATTACAGAAAACTGGGAACTGTTCAAAGCATATAATGGGCTCAAAACTCAACTCAGGAGGCAGTAGGAATCGGAGCCCAACATCTATATTTATTGTGGTTGGCCTCTGCTGCTTCTTTTACATACTGGGGGCATGGCAGAAGAGTGGTTTCGGAAAGGGAGATAGCATAGCATTAGAGACTACCAAACAGACAGACTGCAATATCTTGTCCAATTTGAATTTCGAGACTCATCACAATGATGTTGGTGAGATCGTTGACCCTTCTGATACAAAAGCTGAAGTCTTTGAACCCTGTGATGTTAAATATACAGACTATACTCCTTGTCAAGAACAAAATCGTGCAATGGCCTTCCCAAGAGAGAACATGATCTACAGAGAAAGACACTGTCCCCCAGAAGATGAAAAATTGCGATGCCTTATTCCAGCACCCAACGGTTACATGACTCCATTTCCCTGGCCAAAGAGCCGTGACTATGTACACTATGCTAATGTTCCTTATAAGAGTCTGACAGTTGAGAAGGCTGTCCAGAACTGGGTACAGTTTCAGGGTGATGTTTTCAAATTTCCAGGTGGGGGAACAATGTTTCCTCAAGGAGCAGATGCATATATTGATGAACTTGCATCAGTTATCCCTATTGCAGATGGTTCGGTTAGAACTGCACTGGACACGGGTTGTGGAGTATGTTCCCATCCTTTTATCTTTCGTTCTTTCTTATGGTAAATTAATGAATATATCTATTTGGTTTGTTTTCTTAGATTTCATGCTTCATAAATTTGGACTTGCATCATCCTTCTCTTCCATGTGTGTAGCTAGTATTTAAAGTTAGTTAGATTTTGCAGGGTCTTAGACATACCCAAGAAGCCTCTATTCTGCTTCTAGAGGAAGGCTTTTAAGGACTGATGGACATGGCACAATGCTTTTTTGTAAGAAAATCTGGCATATGCTTCTGTGCTTAGGGATGGGTTCATGGAACAGCAGAATAAACGGTCATTGGGGCAAGAAAAAAGTAAAAAAGCAAAAGAGGAAGTTTCCCTATTTAATTCACACCTGGTTGCCATCCCTTTCTATGGTCAAGATCCACCATGTGGTGGGTCTGACCTTGATAATTTCTTACCTGATTAACTGAACTGAATGGTTCTCTTGGGCTTAATAATCAGGATTCTGGCTATTAGATATCTATGTTGAGTGTTGACTTGATCGTATCCATTCAATATACCATACCTTTCTCAAAAAATAAAAAAATGTACAGAGTTGCTTCAATTAGTTCAAAAATCAAAATGTATGCCTTGATCCTGATAACTCAAACAAGCGTATTTGGGCCCCTCAACCTAAGGGTCTGTTTTCATGTGCCTCCTTCAAGTCTCTTTGTAATTATTCCCCCTCTCCTTTGTTCCCCTTGAAAGAGTTCTGGTGCAAACCTGTTCCCCCTAAAATAAGAGTTTTTTGTTGGGAAGTAATTCATGGAAAAATTAATACCTCGGAAATGCTACAGAAGATGAAACCCAATTTATGTCTCTCTCCTAACTGGTGTGCCTTATGCAGATCTGATAATGAGAGTTGCTCTCATTTATTGATTTCCTATTCTTTTGTTGCAGATATATGGAATTGTTTTTTTATCTTTGTTTGGGTGCAGGTGGTCCTTACTAGAGGAGGCTAATTTGTTGTTTGATCCTTCTATGTTTACTTGGCCAAAAAAGAGGGGAAGGATAATGTGGAGGTGTGTCAGAGCAGCCTTGGTTTGGACTATTTGGGAAGAGAAGAATATGAGAATCTTCTCTGAGAAGGAGAGAAGCAAGAACAGATAAGGGACTGTGTGATGATTAGAGTGGTGGGGTAGGATCATAACCCAAGAAGCAAAGCTTAAAACCAAGTTTACTATAGAAGAAACAAGCATTGTCATGTGGAATATATGGCAAAAGGTGAAATAACAAGATATTCAATAACAAAACTTTCCCCACTGATCAGACAATTATTAAAATCAAATGGGACTTCGATGAGTATTTAAGGTATGTCACCCAATGTCCTCAATTGCCTCAAAGGGGAATGCTGAGAATCTTATTAGATGGACCTGGCCGAGTAACGACATAGCTAAGATTAACTTTGATGCTTCCAGGAACCCTGATGGTAAAGCGGCGGTTGGTGCAATATTAAGAGATGAATGGGGGCAGACTTTGTTATGGTCACACCAACCGGTAGCGCACTGCGGCGCAGTCATAGGCAGCAGCACGCACAGCAGGCCGCACAGCAGCAGGCACCGCCTGGCAACGCCGCACAGCAGTACGCACCGCCCAACAGCGCGCAGCATGCAGCACGCACCGCCTGGCACGGTAGCAGCACTAGGCAGCAGCACACACCACATGGCAGCAGCACGCACCTCACGGCAGCAGCACCGTGAGACGCGCGCACCGCCCGACTACAGCAGTAGGGCGGGGCCCACATGACATCTCATTAGGGTGGGGCCACACTCTGCTCACCAACTTGCTGCCAGCTTCACCATCCCTTATCCCTTATCCCTTATCTTATCATATCCCTTATCTTATTTTATCTTCTTAAGTAAGAGTTGTGTTACCATTAGGAGTTTTAGTTTAAGTTGGATTACCCTAGCCTAGCTGAATCCAACAAGGAATTCCCCCTATAATCTCCTATTTAAGGAGCCACGAATTGAAATAAAGGATTCAGTTTTTCAGTCAAGAAAAGAGTGAGGAGAGTTCGGGTGGTCTTTTGGACAAATCACCCCAAGGGAGAGTTCGGGTGGTCTCTTGGACAAATCACCCATTTAGTTTCCGCAATAGGGTCTACACGCAAGGGAAGGCGCAAGGGGGAAGTAGGGCTTTCTCATCGAGGACCGACCCGTGACGAGATCCTACGCGCGGGCCCATAACATTTGGTATCAGAGCCAAATGTCACGGGCGATATGGAGCAGCTATCATTCAAGGTCAACGAACCGGAAAATAGGCTAGCAGAAACCAGCACAGAGGTTTGTGAAGTCAAGGAAGATGTCCGGGGGATGCGACACCTGCTGGAAGCATTCCTCTCCAACAAGGAAAGGAGTTCTGTGGGAATCGCCAACACAAACAGTCGCCGTCCGGACTGGGCAGAGGCATCCAGCGAAGGATGAAACTGTAAAGTCTCCTCCTTTGGTCGGGGATAATGTCACGAACATTATATTGGTACCTGCAGAATGCGCTCCTTGGTCGAAGACAGGTGGGCTTGGCGATGTTGCTGGGGTTTTACCGAAGGCTTTGGCTCGGCGTGGACATAGAGTTATGGTTGTGGCACCACGGCATGGTAACTATGCAGAGATATAAGGTGGACGGGCAGGATATGGAGGTAACTTTCTTCCAAGCTTATATTGATGGCATGGATTTTGTGTTCATGGACATCCCTATGTTTCGCAATATTGAGGGAAATATATATGGGGGAGGCCGAGAGGATATTTTAAAACGCATGGTTCTCTTCGGAAAGCTACTCTTGAGGTTCCCTTCTGTAAGTATACCCGGTGCGTTCTTGTGATCCACAACATAGCACACCGGGGCTGTGGTCCAGTACGCGATTTTTGTTATGTGGATCTTCCACAAAACTACTTCAAACTATATGACCTAGGAGGTGGGGAACACTTCAATGTCCTTGCGGCTGGCCTGAGTGCAGTAGATCGTGTAGTCACTGTAAGCCATGGTTACGCCTGGGAGCTGGAAACTAAAGAAGGTGGCTGGGGAACGCATCAAATAATCCAGCTTTATGCACTGGGCTACGGGGCAGTCCCTGTTGTTCATGCTGTTGGTGGACTAAGAGATAGTGTGCAGCCGTTTGATCCATTGGCATAGTTCCAAGCCCCGTATCCGGAATTCGAGCTTGAGGACAAGCTCGTTGTCCAGGAGGGGTGTAATGTTATGGTCACACCAACCGGCAGCGCACTGTGACGCAGTCATAGGCGGTAGCACGCACAGTAGGCCGCACAACAGCAAGCACCGCCTGGTAGCGCCGCACAATAGCACGCACCACCCGACAACGCGTAGCACGCACCACCAGGCAGCACACGGCACGCACCGCCTGATAGCGCGCAACACACACCGCCTGGCAACACGCAGCATGCACCGTACAGCAGCAGCACTAGGCAGCAACATGCACCACACGACAACAGCAGTACGCATCGCCCGGCAGCAGCAGTAGGGCGGGGCCCACATGACAGCTCATCAGGGTGGGGCCACACTCTTCTCACCAACTCGCCGCCAGTTTCACCATCCTTTATCCCTTATCCCTTATCTTATCATATTCCTTATCCTTATCTTATTTTATCTTCTTAAGTAAGAGTTGTGTTACCATTAGGAGTAGGTAATTAGGAGTTTTAGTTTAAGTTGGATTACCCTAGCCTAGCCGAATCCAACAAGGAATTCCCCCTGTAATCTTCTCTTGGACAAATCACCCCAAGTGAGAGTTCGGGTGGTCTCTTGGACAAATCACCCATTCAGTTTCCACAATAGGGTCTACACGCAAGGGAAGGCGCAAGGGGGAAGCCGGGCTTTCTCACCGAGGACCGACCCGTGATGAGATCCTACGTGCGGGCCCATAACAGACTTTATGGGTGACTTGTGAGGATGTTGGTGTGTGCTCGATAAATGAGGCCGAAGCTTGGGCAGCTCTTGAGGCTCATCGCATTGCAACCAAATTCCCTCAGTATAAATTCATCATTGAAGGGGACTCGTGCATTATCATTGATTGCCTTTGTGATCATATGGTGCCTCTGTGGAACATTTACAGCCTCATCAATGTATGCCAGCTCCTGCGAGTAAATTCTGAGCTCAACATCTCCTATTCTCATGCATTCAGGGAAGCAAACTTTGTGGCGGATCGACTAGCTAGCCTGGGTCACTCTTTATCCTTTATTGGCCCAAGGCTTTCTGATCATCTTCTTAGTTACATTTGTCTATTTAATGCTTGGGGTCATTATTCTGAGCGTCATGCTTCGTTCAAGGCTTAGTTGTCTTTTTCTTTTTTCTTTTGTGCTTCTTTTTCTTGTTCTTGTTGTGTTGTTTCTTTGTTTTATCCTTCCCATTGTATCAAAAAAAAAAAGAGTGATTCATTGGATCAAATCTATGGATCTGTTTTCTTAAATTTCTCCTGATGACTTGTGGAGAAATTGAGAAGGAGTGGCAAGAAGTTCTTCCAGAAGGGAAAGGATAAATGCTGTATGGCTACCCCCACCTGAAAACTATGTGAAACTGAATTTTGACGGGAGCAGCAGGGGGAATCCAGGACCTGCCGGCATAGGAGGGGTTGTGAGAGACATGGATGGTAAATTGTTAGCCTTGTTTTCTTGCCCAGTGGGGATTGGGGACTCTCTTGAGGCAGAATTACTTGCTGCCTTACAAGGAGCACAAGGATGTGAACTTGAGGATAAAAATGTTTTTATGGATGAGATAAAAATGTAATATGGTGTTACAGGGATGAGATAAAAATGTTTTTATGGATCACCAAGGATATGAACTTGAGGATAGAATGGGTGAGGAGATTGGCTAATGGGTTAGGTGATACCCTTGCCAAACAAGGGGTGAATAGACAATCTTTGTTTTGGGCTCACCTGTAATATTTTTGTAATAGTTTATGTTCTGTTTTTGTTTATAGAGAGGTAGCATCTCGTGCCTCTCTAAGGGATGCTTGTAATGCCTATACCTTCAGAATTAATAAAATCTATTCTCATTCATAAAAAAAAAGATCTCTTTGATGATAAAAACAAATGCAATGGTTTGGATTATTGATTTCATCTTGCAAGTATATGACACATTTTGACCTAGGGTATCTTACAATCATTTTTTGGTGGGGCCCTACCTCCTTCATGAGCTATTAGCATTAAATATAAGATAGTAATGGCACAGCTAGCATTTTAAACAGTTTTCCTCATTTATTTCTGAGTGGAATATTCTTTCTATGATAGTGAGAAAAAAATCTTTATTAAAACAATGAAAGGGAGAAAGAAGAAAGACCCTTTGGAAGCAAGAAGGGCCCAAAACTACACATTTCCATCAAGGTGTTTTAAGCAAAATTATGTTTTAGCTTGGTTCTGTACATTATCCTTATCACATTCTGTTCTAATTTGATCTCTCTGTTGACGACCTTTGGTACTCGATCATTTGTACTGGACTGACTACCACAAGCATGACATAGGTTGCAAGCTGGGGTGCCTACCTCTTGAAGAGAAATGTACTGGCTATGTCATTTGCACCACGCGATAATCATGAAGCACAGGTGCAGTTTGCTTTGGAGCGAGGTGTACCCGCTATTATTGGTGTTCTTGGCACTATCCGTCTTCCTTACCCATCAAGAGCCTTTGATATGGCTCAGTGTTCTCGATGTTTAATACAATGGACATCAAATGGTAAATGCTAGTCCTGACCCAAAATGGACATTGCAAGATCTCTTAATGTTCATTTTCATCAGGATAAGGAAATCACTTAATACAACTATGATTGTAATGTTGATACTCTTTAAAATTTTATTTTATTTATTTTTTCATCACTTTAAGTTCTGTTTTTTTTTTTTTTTTTTTTTGTCTTTTCATAAATCATCTTATGCATGTAAAGTAAGTGCCTTTGGGATTATCTATATTCTATAGTAATTTTTCAAAGTATTGTAAATCTCCTTGATTTAGAGATACTAGCAAAAGGTCTAGCATGTTGCAAGTTATATATTTTTCAAGAAAAGTTATTTCCTTTTAATTTTTCAAAATTCTGGCAACATGTAGAAAGCTGTAAAGTGTATATTATACACCTATTTTCCTTTATTACTAATAAGGGGCAGTGATGTAATTTTCACACTATTTTTAAGAGCATATATTCTAAGGGTGGGCCGGCTATGAGGCTATCACTCTTCATTCTCTCATTCAAAGGTATAAGATTTCTGTCTCTGTTTATTAAATATTCCTAGACAAAGATATGACAAGATTTTCAGGAACTTGATGTTTATAATTCAATGTATTGGAAGAAAAATATAGAAAAAAAGGAAAAATCTCATACCTCAGTGTCTTCCATTTGCAGATGGTATGTATATGATGGAAGTAGATCGAGTTCTTAGACCTGGTGGGTACTGGATCCTGTCAGGCCCTCCCATCAACTGGAAGACCTACTACAAGACATGGAAGCGGTCTAAGGAAGACCTCCAGAAGGAGCAAAGAAAGATTGAAGAATTGGCTGAACTTCTTTGCTGGGAGAAGAAGTATGAGAAAGGAGACCTTGCAATCTGGAGAAAGAAAGTGAATGCTGAATCCTGCCATAGAAAATCTGCTAATTTCTGTGCATCAGCAGATGATGATGTCTGGTCAGTTTATGTGCCTTTCCATTTTGTTGAAGAATTCATTGTGCTTGCTTTACAGATATTGTTACATTGGTCAAACATGGGTATGAATTGGATGCTGCAAAAGATAACTAGAACATGTTCTATCATATCCAAGGAGTTTTCATGCTTTAGTACTTCATCTGTAAGATTCTTAAAATATAAATTTGATTTGCCAAAAACATTGGGCTTTCTAATCTGTGGTCAGAATTTCTAAATGAATTTTCAAAGCAATAGGTTTAGTGCTTTATCTTTTTTGATGCTCTTGTCCTCTTGACTCCTTGACCATTGTAACAATATTGTTACTTCTCTGGTTATACAGAAAATGATTCCCTAATATGGTCAAATAGGGATATACATAAAAAAATATGGTCAAATGGGATCTTTTGTACACAACCTGCCATATTTCTGCCACATGGAAGGATAATGTGCAATCTGAACCATCTGCCAAGTGGGGATCCTCTGGATTGGCTACCTATGTTGTGCAGTCTTCAAGTCCACATTATTATGTGTCCCACCTTTCATTAGTGTCTTCCACAAATAATATTGACCATTGAAAGTTTCAATACTTTTGTGGAAATATAACTTGTATATTCATTCATATAGGCACAGATAACTTGTTTCAATATTTTAATATTCAAGACACTTTGTATTAGTGTCAACTTCGCACTTGTATAAATAAGTTCTTTTTTTTTTTTTTCAACTGGCTTATTTTTTACCAAAATGTGTTAGCTCAGAGTGCCAAATAGCCTTCACTTACATCTCACTTTTGTAAGCAAGTTTTGTTTTTTCTCTCCTTCCAAACCGGTTATTTTCTACCAAAATGTTCCAACTCAGAGTTCCATATAGCCTTGGATTTTTAATTAGCATCTAATGATATACCTAGTAATTAGGATGGCATTGACCCATGTCTACTATCTATAAACAAGGCTCATGGTTAGATCTCCAAGATTAGGAACATAACCAATAGATTAGATCTTTCTCTTCTGAAGGTTTACTTTCAATTTCAATATCACTTCAAAGCAAATAAGAACACATTTAAGTAGCTTAGATCTTCATGGAGTGCTCTAGAAAAAAAATAACAGAATCATCATCAAATTGATGTTACAATCGCTCTAACTTTCTATGTTAACCCGCAGAAAGGAAAATAATAAACCACAAAATTGAAGAAACACCAAGATTTAATGTGTTTTGGCTTGGTGCAATGGGCACCGGTTTGATGGAAGGTGGAGGAACTTGAAGGAGTGCTGCTCAAAAAATGCACCAGAAGATGCTATGATCGAAAAAACAAACAAAATTGAACAAAACCCAATACATCAAATCACAAGTTTCTAATGGAAAAGCCAAACCAATAACAGAACAGAAGATTGAAAGTATAATACTAGAATCACCAGAGTTATCGAAACTGAAGAAAAGAAGATTGAAAGTATAATAGTAGAATCACCAGAGATATCGAAACTGAAGAAAAGAAGATTGAAAGTATAGTAGTAGAATCACCAGAGATTGAAACTGATAAGAACCCAGGTAGAAAGGACAATTGGCTGCTGAAAAATTGAATATAATAATGTAGAACCACTGCTGAAAGATAGCATTGAACACCTAAATGCACAATGGAATTGAATTCAGAAATCAAGATCTTGGACTAATTATAACTATCCTAAAATTTGCTACAATATCCCAAAAGAATACCTCAAGAAAATTGTACTGGTTCTTCAAAATCAGAACTCCTAAGAGATCATCAAACTAATTACCATAGAGAAAACTAAATATTCATCTGAGAGATCAAAACCCTAAGCTCCTATCCTAAATATTCAGAAAGATGATTTCACCTCTTCTTAGATGACATTTAACTAGAAATAGATGCCAAATAAACTGATGAGATTGTCACCAAATACCAGAAAAAATCCCCCCCCCCCCCCCCAAAAAAAAAAAAAAAAAAAAAAACCAACCATGGTGTAGCTGAAGTAGCTGATGTCCTGTTGGACACCAAAATATGGATTTCTCAAAATATGAACTAAAAAATGACGAGAAAACTTCTGGTCCTGAAGTAGAAATCCAAATGGTTAGAGAGATATGGTTTTGGTAGAATTCTGTCACATTGATTTCCAAAGTTGTCAAATCTAGGGCTGATTGAAATTAGTCTATAAACTTTCTCCAACCTAAAAGAATGGCCTGAACAAACCAAGATAGGAATCTGAGATAAAAACTCAGCCACTTTTTCAGGGCTTAGGAGGGTGAAATAAAAAAAATGACACCTGATCTATGGGACCTTGCTGAGATTCCAAAGAAACCCCTTGATCAATGGTGTTAACAATCCTACAAGCACTCCAAAAAATCCTGAAAAAACTGACGACCTTTAAAAATACCTCCTACCACTTATGGAATGAAATTGACTGAATAGATCTCATTCACTGAAACAAAATCCACATGCCTCTGAACACAAATCTAAGAATTGCAAGTCTCTCTTTAGCCCAATAAATTTTCAAATTGTTCTCATAAAATGTTTTCCCTTATTTTAATCCAAAGGCTGGTGTTACTCTGATACCATGTTAACCTGCAAACAAGAAAACGATTGAAAATAAGAGGAGGAGATACACCAAGGTTTAACATGGTTCAGCTCAGTAGATCACCTTGACCAAGTCCCATTAGCTGTCAAAGGAGTCTTCTATTCATGCTGACTAATACTTTGCATCAAGTATTTGACAAATCCATACTGCATATGACTAAAGCTTTCTCCATATCTATCTTGCACATGACTTCTGGTTACTCAAAAATGCATTTATTAGCAGTCAACTACATCAATATTTTTTTAGCACATGACTTCTGCTATTCTTCTAACCAGCTCTTTTAGAAAGTTGTCAGGAATCCATCCATACAGGGGGCTTTGACCAAAAACCCTAGTGGATGGTGTAGAGAACACTGATGTGGGCCCCACTGCAGTGGTCCCCACTGTGTTCGTAGGACAGCAGTATTTGTTTCAGTTATAGTAGTGTCAGTTTGAGTCAGTTTGTTAATTCAGCTGTTATTTATTTCAGTTTTATTTACTTTCTTTATTATGTAAGTACCAAGGGCAGATGTGTCCTTTCATCATGTACTAAACATAAACCTATAAATATTAAGAGAGTGGCGGCGGCAGATCTGTTAGAATCTGTCCCTCCTTTCAGAAACTTGTGTTCTCTTGCTTCTCTTCTATTCTCTCCCTTTTTCTCTCATCTTCTTTTCTGTTTTACAAACCTAAAACCTTTTAGGATTCAAGACTGATTACAGTCTTGATCTTCTACTGATGGATAGGGTTGTGGATCCCAAAATAGCTGTATGAACACCACAGGGAAGGTTCTCCATAAACTGCCCTCGATTGTATGATGTTTCAGATATGGTGATTTATTGGCTTGAAGTAGTATTGAGAAACTTCCACTGAATTCTTCTTCACATATAGTATGCCCAATATATTTATATCAGTATTATGAGAATTCTGATCTCTATAATAAAAAGAAGGTTCTTTTTTTTTTTTGATAAATATAAAAGGAAGGTTCTTTTAATGATTGAAATTGGTCAGCACATTCCTTTTCATGCTAAGATCTCTTGTCATGGTTTTAAAGTAGTTCTTTTCTTTATCAAAATTTAAAGTATATATATTTCTTTGCTACGTTACCATCCTGAAGTTCAATTTGTGGTGTATTTTAGGTACAAGAAAATGAAGAAATGCATCACACCTCTCCCTAAAGTGACCAGTCAAAATGAAGTTGCTGGGGGAGCATTGAAGAAGTTTCCAGCTAGACTTTTTGCAATCCCTCCTAGAATATCTAAGAGGCTTGTGCCAGGAGTCACAGCAGAATCTTATCAAGATGACAATAAACTGTGGAAAAAACATGTGAATTCTTACAAAAGGACCAACAAATTAATTGGATCAGGGAGATACCGGAACATTATGGATATGAATGCAGGCCTTGGAAGCTTTGCAGCAGCAATTGAATCACCAAAATCTTGGGTGATGAATGTTGTGCCTACTATTGCAGAGAAGAATACATTAGGTGTTGTATACGAGCGGGGTCTGATTGGGATATATCATGACTGGTATGTTTCTATGATGAATTTTCTTTCTTGTTGGTGTCAAGTCCGGAGCAGATCAGTATTCCTTAGTAACACTCTTTTATAATGTATTGGACTTAGTCATAAGAATTGATCAGACATTTGGTTAAGCATGGCTGAAGTTCATATCCCCCCCCCCCATTATTGCTACAATTTCTCTTAGCCAGTGGATGCAGTTGAAATTTGGATTTGTAAATTCAATTACAGGAAAGGAAAGAGGCATAGCAGTGGAAATGTTGATATGTTTTTCACTGTCATTTTTTTCAGGTGTGAAGCCTTCTCTACTTACCCAAGGACATATGATCTCATTCATGCCAGTGGTGTTTTCAGCATGTACCAGAACAAGTAAGCCATTTTCTTCCCCCTATCATAAACTAATGACATTCAGCTTCTTCAGATTCATTTATATTCAATAAGAAACAATTGGAGTTTGCAATGTCATTTGTTCATGAACAAAGGTGAAAATTCCTTGCAGAACTTTCATGGTTATAATGTTTTTTGAAAACCTAGTTCAAGTTATTGATTCAAATGTCTAAAATCAATAAATCCAAATACGTTTTGCTTAATTTTATGCAAAAAAAGTACTTTGAGCATTTTCCTTGGTTTCACAATTGTTTATTATTGGTTTTGGCAAAACTAATGGACTTTTCCTAATATCTGGCTAAAATGTGGAACATTTATACAAAGGAAATTGAATATTTCATTGTGATAATGTCATTTTTTTTTTAAATATTGAAGAAAGAGAAGATTGAGAGAGATATTTGGAGTTTCTTTTGGGGTTTTTATTGTTCAGGCCACCCCAGAATTCCTAGCTCCACCGTACAGGTGGGGTAGGAGCCATCTTGGAATTGATGCCAATTCACAGGCGGGTATGGGTGTTATAGATGGAGCTGTTTATAATTTTGAATTGTTGTAGGTCTGCAGTTTGAATCAGAATTCTGAGGTGGAGTGCAGTCTAAAAATCCTTTTTCTTTTTAATATTTCAAGATGCTTTTGTTTTGCCACTTGGGAAATGGCTAACTATTGGGGAAATTTCGCCAAGTTTCAGGGAAGTTGCTAACCATTGTTGGATGATCATCATAGATCTTAACTTTTTTTTCCCCATATTAATAAGCCTATTTCCAGTTTTCCACTGAAGCAAATGCTTGACAATCAGATGTCTTACTTCTTGAAAAGAATAGCTTTCTGTTATGTTTTTCTTTGACATGAAACAAATAAACAGGTGTGAGGCTGTAGACATCCTTCTGGAGATGGACCGGATCTTGCGCCCCGAAGGAGCAGTCATTATCCGGGACAATGTTGATGTCTTGAACAAAGTGAGGAAGATAGCAAATGGCATGAAATGGGACACCAAAATGGTGGATCATGAAGATGGGCCGCTTGTGCCTGAGAAGATACTGGTTGCTGTTAAACAGTACTGGGTTGGTGGTTCGGGCAACAGCACATCCCTTGACGAATAAACCACTTCCTGAGATTGGGACTGTATCTTCTTTGAGGAATAGGTCCAATTGTTATGTTTAGAGATGTGTTAGCGTATATAAATTTATTAGTCTCTATGTACTTATAATTAATTGATCCCAAATCAGGGAAGCCCGACTGAAGGCCGTCCCTTAATTAATGCTGGGTTGTACCAGTCATAATTTATAAATTATAACACGGATATTTGTTTGCTCAAGATTCCTGATCTTCTTAAGGTTGCTTGTTTGTTTCTTTTTTTATCCCTTGCAAGCTTCAAAGTATCGTTATGTATTGACCTGTATTGGCCAATACGTATTGTATCGGAAGCACCCTGATATGTCCCTACAGAGGGTGTATCGGGATTTTGACCGGTTCAGAGGGTGGAGGAATCTTAAACTGGCCCTTTTAACCAGAATTGAAAAAATAAAAAAAAAAAGTAAAAAAATACCAATATTGTCTGATACGCCCCCTACTGGTGTATCAGACTTATTGATATTTAGAACCTTCTCAAGTCTCAACATAAGGTAATGGGGGATAAGTGATAGGGTTAATACTGAATAGGTAATCAGACAGTATAATAAGTATAAGAGACCCTATCTATTCAAGAATACCGAGTCCGTTTTTTTCTGGTATTAGCCTTGATGTGTCTTATGAGTTACAGAAACGTGTTTATTTATTGGATATATAAAATTATAATCTAAGATTTCAAAATATCGCAATAATGTATCTGTGCATAACTCACCAAAATGCCAAATGTTGAGATTTAGGCTCAGTTTGGAAGGAGTACAAATATAAATATTTTAAGTGTAAAACCTTACATGTAATTGTACAGTACATATTTGTATTTATACTCCTTCCAAACTGAGCCTTAAGAGAAAATGACATATTCAACCGATGATACCCTTGATAGAGATGGCCTGGCTCAAATCTTCAACCGATGATACCAAATGTGTCAACAACTCATCACTTTGAAGTTTGAACCATTATTTATTCCTGATAACCTTGGGAAAATTTATAAAGCTTCCTAGTTGGCTAAAGGGATAAAGTGTAGTTGCTTCATGGCAAGCAAAATGTTTTACTATGATACCATACAAGAACAAAATCCTTTATTTGTTTTTTTTTTCTTTGTAGTCAAAAGTAATGAATACAAGTTGTAAGAACAGAAATCCTGTTAATTGGACTAGGCAAAGACCCTTGATGATTCAACCTCAATAATCTTGGTATTTGGGTCAAATTCTGATATGCAATTAACAAATTGGAGTGGACTTGTTTCTACAGTAATGGTTCTTTGAGGAATTGAGATTAGTTGAACGCAATAGCTATTCTGCGGGCTGTGGAACCAATGACCAAGTGGTCTAATGTTCTATCTCCATCACCCACATTATGATTAATTAAATTTTGGTACAAGTTGTGGGTGGGTCTGTATTTGTCCACGCTTCCAGCTTAATAGGCTTCATATAAGAGGATATGTTAGAGAATAATAACCTATTCAAGGACCTTATCCAACAGCTTAAGCTTTTAGAGAGGGCATATTAGAGAATAAAAACCCACTCAAGGACCTCACCCAACAGCTTAAGCTTTTAGGTCAAATGGTTCTTTGAAAATCTTATCAAGGTCATATTTATGCTTTTGCCTAATCCCAAAGGGCAGGAATGGGAAGGTGGCTATGATCAAATACATCATCCATTGGTGTTGATGGTCCTGGGTCCAGACCTGTAATAAAACCTGTGGGATCAGGTTGGGCTGTACTCTTCAACCTGTGGTCTGGTTTCAGCTTAACTGTAAATACTAATGTGAATTAAACAGACAAAGCTTTAGCCAATCGGCTGACAGTCTCCTCAATATTTCAAAAGCTAAAAGGAAAGTGGCAGATGAATGTGTAACACAGTAATCCAGTGCAAAGCCAAACAACAATTTGAAGAAGGAATCTAACAGGACAGATCCAACCCAATACGTCCTACTGTGCTTACATCCATTTGACAATTTTGGACAACTCGATTGGAGCTTGTCATTACACCATGTGTTCGATATTCAGAAGCTCAGGACACATCACGACTTCAAGCAATCTGGTTTGTGCATCATTGTACAGAGCTTTCAAAGACTTCCAATAGAAATAGTGTATTGTTTTCAGAACTTTCAAAGAGTTCTAATTGAACATTTCTCCATTTTCAGAAAAAAAAAAAAAAGGATGACTGATTGATCTACCCATTATCCAAGAGGGGAAGCCCTATAAAATTGCAGTGTTTTGGGTCTTTCTTGTGCTCATGTGTCTCCAGACCTCAGCCTTTTCCACCCTTGTCTACTAACCAAATTCAATTGGAACTATTCCAACTTTCAACTTAGTCTGCATTTATTATTTCTTATTTTAACGACTTGTCTCCTTTTTGCAGTTAAAATGCCTCTATAAATACATAAATTTTAACTGTAAAAAAGAGGTAAGTCCTTGAAATAAGGAATGCCAAATGCAACCTTAGCCAGCCGGGCAAAGAAACTGAAAACTAGGACCATCAATTTAAAGCAAGGCCAATCCCCTCTGGAAAGAGTCTCCTCAGTTGTCAAGTGTACATGTACTGATAATGGAGACAACAGTGTGGCCCATATTCAAATGCACACCTTGTTTGCTATGGTAGTGGTCTTAGAAATTTGCAAACATGCATGGGCATTTGTAAGGGTGTCAATGAATCGGTCCAAAATATTTGTTGGATTGGATTGGACCTGGTCCATCCGTAATAAATTTATATTGGATTAGGTTGGATTAAGCCAATATCTGGTCCATTGATATAAGATAAGAATATAAATATCAATGGATTGGGTTTAGGTTGAAACCAATCTAAATAAAAATGAATTTGAATAGGTTAAACGGTCCAAACATTGAATTGGACCAGTCCAAATTAATCCAAAACATTATTGGATTGAATTGGACCTGGTCCATTTATAATGACTCACATTAGACTGGATCGGATTGGACCAAATCCAGTCCAATTGACACCCCTATGATGCATATGTACAATAACAACAGTCAGGAAGCCGAAGTAAAGTTCAACCCTGGCCCTAACCTAATCGTCAACACAACCCAACGGACGGTTGGTTCAAAATACATAAACTTTATGTTTAAAATACATAAAGTTGTCCTTTAAAGTTAAAACTGATAAAATGGGGTTCAAGCGTACACGTAGGGATAATAGAGGGAGGCAAAAGTATGGTCTATATTCAATGCACTACACCTTGTTTGCTATGGTAGTCATCTCAGAAGATTCAAAACATGTATGTCCACTTGTTCCTGTAGCACCTTCAAAGTAGATAAAGCTCATGTTTTGTAAAGGACCATAGAGTGGTTTGCTTTGAAATTGTCCTTGTATGTTAAAATGGTAAATTGGGTTGGAATCGTTTTCAAGAAATAGTATCAAAGCATGGTTATAATCTTATGGGTTGAAAATTTAAGAAGCCATTATAATATATATATATATATATATATATATATATATATATATATAGTTTTTTATTATATATTTATTAATAACACCGGTCATATGTGTAAATCGGGCCATCCCACCCATGATTTGGTTGGACTTTGGACCGTCCCAACACGACGACATGCAGGTCGTGCTGAGCCTAGGGTTTTAGGTTTGTAGGTTGGGTAGACATGGCATGAACGAGCGGGCTATGCCGCCCACGGCCCAGCCTGTAACATGGCCCAACATGGACCATATATATATATATATATATATATATATAGATAGATAGATAGATAGATAGATATAATATAATGTATAATATATTATATAGATTATAATTATATAATAATATATAGTATATAATATTTAATAAAACAAACAAATTTTTCAATTTTATTATACTAATTTATTTAATTATTATATATATAAGCAATTGTATACATCAAATTCATATAAAATTAAAATTTTAAGTTTTTTTTTTATTTTTTAAATAAATAGCTTTGGCCCAGTCCACGGTTTGGCCTGGCCTAAGGCTTGGCTCACGGACCAGCCTGGCTCGCAGCACGACATGGGCCTGTACGAGCTTGGGCCATGGGCTGTGCCGAGCCAACCCCAAGTTATCTCAGGGAAGGGCAATACGGTCTGTTTTACACCTCTAGGTGTTCGGATCTCTTACCCGCACATCATTAGAGCCGCACATTGAAACATCTCCCATATATAAATTTACATGGTATCTATCATTCACAAGGAGATGTTTCCAATGTACAACAATAGTGTGTTGTGGATAAATATAAGGTTCTTACGGGGGATTGAAGTCCTTAACAAATTCTCAACTTGATCTGAACCAACTTGCACCACTGGAACCGCAAGCTATCCATGGTATGGCCAATGGGGATCATGTGCACCTTGCTCCGTTAACTAGACCTATTCAAGGGCTGGGTATGGCCTGGCACGGCCTGACCCGCACCTTGATCGGGCTTGAACATGTAATTAGGCCCACAGGCCTGACCTCGGGCCCAAAACACCAAACCCGATTGTGTGTTGGGCCGGGCTCAGGATTTATCAAAAAACCTCAGCCCGGTTTGACTCATTTATATAATATAAAATATATAATATTTATTATAATATATACATTATTAATTTAATATATAATAATGTATCTATTATTATATACATTATAATAATATATACATTAGCTACTTCAGTAAAGGGATGAACTATATGCTTCGGGCTCAGGCCCAGGCTCGGGCTTTGGGCTTTTTATAAGAGCTGGGCTCGGGCTCAAGTTGTAGGCCCAATGGTCAGGCTTGGCTTGGGCCTAGGCCCAGGCCCGGGTTTCGGGCTTTTTATGAGGGCCAGGCTCAGGCCCAAGTTATAGGCCCGACAATTGAACTGGACTCGGGCCCAAGTTATAGGCCTGATGATCGAATTGGGCTCGAGCCTTAAATAAATCTGTTAACAGAGTGAAAGCCCGACCTAAGCCTAGCCCGGCGTAGTCCATGAATAGGTCCTACTGTCGACTCCACAACTGACTCCGCACATTCCAAGCAACATCTTCTCTGCTCCAAGCAAATTCCAACCCTCCAAAGGAAGTTAAACAGTAAATTATAATTGATTGACATCTTTAATCAACCACTAATATATTGCTAGGTTGCTGGTTAGCGACTGCAGGACCACCTTCATCTACCTAGATAAAGACACTCAAAAGCCAAACAGTTTCTCTTTAGGGAGTAACACGTACATTGTGCTTGTGCACGTACCAAATGCCAATACCTCCATAAGAGATGGTTAATTGATTAGTACCTTCCTTAATTGTTAAATTAGCCAAATGCACCCTACCCTACCTCTCATGCCTTATCCTTATTATTGGTGTGTGTGGCTGCAATGAGAGAATTCAATAGCTTTATCATTGACCTAAGTTAGTTTCTAATTAGTGATTTAAAGGGGAAAATCTATGATACAGAAAAGATATAATATGAAAAAAGTTTGATCTATCAAAATCCACCTATGAATTTTGATAAATAATACTTTATACACTATCACGTTTATGATTCCAATTTATTGGTTTATTATTTTTCGGATATCTTGTTGAACCCAATTTCAAGGAGATGCAAGTTTAATTTGATTCCTTATCACCCCTTCAAAATGATTGAATGCTTAAAAAATTACAAAGCCAACCCATCACAAGGGTAGGTGTCCGCTTCATCAAACTGGTGAAAAATAGCATGGTTTTCAAAACCAGATTGAACTGGGCGGTCGGACCGAAAAAATCAGGAGCCGGTCACTTGACAGGTTCCGTTTTTTTCCAGAACCGTTTTTTTCCCCAAAACTGTTGATTTTAGTCAACAAACCGCTGACTTGGACGGTTAACCGTTTGAATGATTTTGACTGTTTTTCATTTTTTTTTTTTAATTTTTTTGTCAGAATGGGCCGACCGTTCAGGTTGAACGGTCGGACCATTCGAACCAGTAACCGGACCCCTGACCGGTTCGGTTTTAAAAACCATGAAAAATAGTTTACTGACAAAAGGAAAATTAAAGTAGACCTTGGACTATTTTGAGTAGAGTTTTCAGACTGAAATATTTCAGCCCTGTATCTGCTGACCCTTTTTTTAAAATTAGTTTTCTTTCTGTCTCTTTAAGTTACTTTGATGTAAATGGCAAGATCTAATTCAAACATTTCAGCCTGAAAAATTTCCACCATTTTATATTGAAACAAATGGATTGATACTGTAGAAAAATATAGTAGATTAATGAAAGAAGAAGCTTATTGTGTTCAACAAACATAACATTAAATTCAAGTTAGTGAGTGATGTGTTGCCTCAGTAGGAATTTCAATTTTGTTTAAGCAATAGACGTGGGTTGGAGATCAAAGTTCAGAATCTCAACCCTAGACGTATCCAAAACTCTCAATTTTTTTTTTTGCAATCTCAAACCTAGATCGATGCATCCAACTCTCAGCTTTTGCAATCTCAACCTTAGACGCAACATGTCAATGTAACAAACTGGCCCATGTACTTTGTCAGGTCAAACAATGTATTACGTGATGTATCGTAGAGCCCGGTAATTCATTTATAACCTCTCTTTCGAAAATAGGGGTGTAAATTTGGTCCAATTCAATGTTTGGATTGTTCAATTTGTTCAAATTGATTTTATTTTAAATTTATTCTAATTTAAACCTGATCTATTAATATCTGTATTCTTATCTTCTATCAATGAATCGGATATTGGTTCAATCTGACCCAATTCAATATAAATTCATTATAAATGGATCAGGTCTTATCTAATCCAATAAATACTTTTGGACTATTAAGTTTAGATTAATTGGGCCAATTCAATATGTCTTATTGGTCCATCCAACCAAATCAAATTGATTTTGATTCTGATGGGTTCCAACCCAAAACTGGTCCATTGACACCCCTATTCAAAAGGACTTTGATTCACTGATGGTTTTGATGCAATGGATTCGGCCTTAGGGTTTTCAAAAAAAAAAAAAAAAAAGAAAAAAAAATCAATTTTTTGCAATCACATTTGCAATCCCACATTGGTGAGTAGTTATGTTTTTTGTTGTATTTAAGGTAAAAAATGGAAAATTATTTGTTTTTTTACTTCTAACTGTTGGGATTTAATACAGCTTTCCCAGAAAACCCCTACTCTTAATTATTAAAGGCCCAAACCCCAATTTTAAAGATGAAACAAATGATTTTCTTTTACTGTTCCTAATTTTCTACTGAGATAAACTGATCTTAGGTATCACTTTTGAGTTCTCTTTGGCTCATATATGTGGATACAATTGGGATCTCTTACAAGTTACAACACTAACCATTGGAAAGAAGGAATGCATGTTATGTTTGGATAAGCACTTACAAAATTGTTGTGAGTGCTTGATTTGATAAGTGTTTCTTTTAAAACCATAATATAAAGTCGAAACAATTTTAAGCCCCAAATCACATAAACTAAAATTGGGGCTTCAAAAAACACAAATCTTATTCAAATGCAAGCTTAATCGACTCTCAAACATAAAAGTGGAGGAATATGATACCAGAACTTTGACCAATCAGACCCTAGTGAATTTTGATGAATTTTCACCCTAGGAGATTTATACTTGCATACAAGAATGCTTCCTAGTACAATCCATTAAAGAGCATGAAAAATTCTATCAGTAGTAAATAACATGTTTTGTCCATCAAAGGTGATAATCCAAATTGAGTCATTGGTTATCAAATTCTTGGAAGATTAAACATCTCTTTCAAAATACTAGCCAATTCTAATCTATTATGTGAAGGATAAGAAGACCACCCCCTAACTTGCTACCTTACAATTTTAGAGAGAGAGATTTCAGCATTAATAAATTGAATATAAGCATTTTATGAAATATAAGTGATGGTGCGCAATTCGGTCACTTCTATTTGGCGCTTGCGTGGCTCCTGGAAGGTACCTAAGATGGAGAAGATGAAGAATTCCCGGGGGCTTGTTCGGTGAGAACACTCCAATGCTTAAGTTAGAGTTCTGCAAAAGATGCAAGAAGAGAGGAAGAAGGCCAAGAGTGTAGATAGCACGAGTATGTGGAAGTTACCTCTGTTCCTTGAGATTGGGCTTCTTATAACAGAATTCGGTTGCATCAGGCCCACTAGCCTTTGACAGGGCAGGTATAACTGCCACTGTCATCTTGCCACAACCGTTACAGGCAGGGCTGAGGTGGCACACACGAGGCCGTCATTGCAGGGTACGTGCCTATCAGGTGTAAGGCACCCTCTAAAGGTGGCAGGCACGACACTGTCTGACGAGGGACATGGTTGCTGTCCACAGATTTGTCAGGTACGGTGGTCAGGCAGGAGATCTTCCTGCGATATGCCAAACTGCTCTTTCGCGAGTTACCTTGTGCCGAGCTATCCCGCAAGTGGTGAGCTGCCCGTGGCAAGCTACACCGAGCTGTCCGGCCCGAGGTGACTTTACCTCGGGTATCTAGACGCGGATCGGGGTGTTCCTATTTGGGAGTGGCCCAAAATCCACTGGGAGGAGCTCGAGCATTAGGAAAGGTCAGGGGGCCCCCGAGCTCAGAGGTAGCTCAGAACGCCTTAGCCTTGGGGAGGAGGTGCAGGTCAGGCGGCTCTCGGTGAGTATCTTATCCCGCTGAGTTGCCAAACTGAACTTGGTGGGCCCTTCCCTCTGAGTTGCAGTTGCGCTTGCTGTGCTGTCATGCTGAGTCATTGCTTGATCAAGGTCATGCCCACGTGCACCCGTGCTATGAGGTCGGGCCAAATCACCCTCCATCAATTGCCCTCCACTCCCTGTGCTGGCGATGTTGACCTAGCGTGGAGAGTTCATGTCACGCCGGGTGGATTTGGCTTTAGTGCTCATGCTGCTTCATCATGTAACTCGCCTAGCTGGATCGGTCTAGCTCCCGACTCAATCAAAAGGAACCTGGGTCGCATTTGGTTTACGCGCAGACGTCACGCGATTTGGACTTTGTAGACGCCAAAAAATGCGCTAAACTAATTTCACCTCGAGGAACCCATAGCCCTTTTTTTGAGAGTCGTTGGATCGTCTCCATCTTGACCGTTAATGCCCGGGTGCAACAGCTATAAATAGTGGGGGACCCTTGGTCATTTCTTTGCCACAAAGTCTTCAGCATCAGTGTTGAGCTCGCGTTTGAGGTTCCTAGCTCGGGTCTTCTAACTCGGTTATTCCCCTTAGTTCAGTTCGTGTTTCCTGTGGTGAGTCCCCGAGCTTCCTTTCCTTTTCCGAATATTCTTTCCTTTTTGCGTTGTGATGTTGTCTAGTGTAGATAGCCTCATCGACGAGCCTGAGGTGGGTACCTCGGCTCAGGGTGGCTCTTCTGCCACCCAGCCGTCCGATGTACAAGTGACTTTGGTCATTTGGCATCCACCTCCCACCGAGATTGGGTGCTAGATCAGTTCGGTCCTTCCACCATGACTCCAGAGAGATTCCAGGACCTCATACAGAGGTTCAACCTTCTTGGGGAGTACTCTTACAGTCTCCCCACCGGCAGCTTTCCATGAGAGCATGGTCTCGATGAGATCGTGGTCTTCAGGGTGCAACTGGTCGCCAGACTCCGACTTCCTCTTCAACCCTGATTGTTGAGGTGCTGGTGCACTTTAACATTACCTTGGACCAGCTTCACCCGAATTCCATACGGAATGTGGTTGGGACCATTTCCCTTTGCTTCGACTGCTCCCTCCCCATTGACCTAGATATCCTTAGTACTATCTTGGCAATAAAGAAGAGCGCTTCGGGCACTCTCCCCGGGCACAGGCGAGCTTATTATCTGTCTCCCCGCCTGGGTTTTAAATTAATGCATAAGCTCCCGAGTAAAGTCCCAGCCTGGAGACGGGACTACTTCGTAGTTTGGAGCAGCACGAGGTGTCCGTTCAAGACCCCGGTGTTATCCTCAATGGGAAGACCAAGAAGTCACTTCAGTCATGGGCTCAGCTCGGGTTGAATTACAAGGACTTCACAGCCGAGAAGAAGCTCATCCAGGCCGACTTGAGCCCGAGTAGGTTTTTCTTAAATCTGGCTTTTTTGTTTACATGCTTACTTCGGGGTTACTAACGCCGAGCTTCATTGCAGGTCCTATGGAGGTGGACAAGATAGATGGTCAGAGGCTCTTCTGCCAGATGAAGAGAAAGAAGCGCGTAGCCAAGAAGGCGCACATTGAGTCTCCGTAGGCCTCCGCCGAGGCTCAGCCTTCACAGGTCCCGGTTCCGGAGCCCGAGCTCCTTGGCGTTCACCCCGTCATCGATCTAGAGGGGGACATGGCGCCTCAGGGGCCTAAGACAGCGGCAAAGCCCACCACTTAGCCTGCCGAGACTGCTGCCAGGGGTTCTACAAAAGCCGCCCCTAAGGCACGCCCTGCAGAGGCTACAGCCGGGGCCTGCCTTGTTGGTGCCGCCGCCGAGGCTTCCGCCCATGCGACAGAGATGACAGTGTCTAGCTTGGAGAGTCATGGGGGCGAAAGTGTCCTGAACCCCCGGTGTAGTCTCCAGAAGAGCAAGGAGGCTGCATACCAGGAGGTCACAGAATGGGCTAATCTCACTCCTGGTCAACTCGGTACCTGGTCTGCTTCTCATACCATGGTGGTGAGTTCCTTGTGAAAGATTCTCTTTCTTTCTCCTCTCTTTTTTTTTTGACTGGCCTCCTTCTTGTAGGTGAACTCAGCCGTGTGTGCCCTGACCTTTCAATTTGATCGGCATCTGAAACGGGCTTTGGAAGTTGAGAAGTCATCCCGTGCAGCCCATACCAAACAGAGGGCAGCTTGCGGCCCGATCCACCGCTTGCAGAATGATGCCTTAGCTCAGAAGAGCTTCATCGAGGTGTTGTTGGCGGAGAAGAGCGAGCTGGCCCGAGACAAGGACAGAATGAGGGCCGAAGTGAACGGGTTTAAGGTCGGCCAAGAAGCCTTGAGGCTTGAGGTTGACAGTCTCAAGGCAGACTGGGACACCCTGAAGCTCGAGGTGCAGGGCCTCAAGGAAGCAAAAGGGAAGTTGGAGCACGAGGTGGAGTACCTCCGAGCCGACCTCAAAGAGAAGACCAAGATCTTCGAGGATGCCCCCAAGGAGACTAAGGTTCAAGCAGTTATCGACCTACCGCAAGGGCTTCAAGCTCAGCCAGTGGTTGATTAGACATCTCTACCCCGGTCTTGATACAAGCGCCATCACTACTTCACGGATCACTGGTGACATAGTGCGTTAGTCAGCGGATGATCCAGACTCTGAGGACAAAGGCATTGATGACGAAGCAAAGGCCACTGGTTCGGTTACTGCCCCTGAGGAGGTCCCTGGCGAAGGCAACAAGCCTCCAAAGTAGCTCAGTCCTTGTATTTGCGAGCTTGATCATTTTTCTCTTCTTGTAAGAAAACCTTTGGTAATGAAATATTTGCAATAAAAATACACTTTGCTAAATGTTGTGTAATTTTCTTTACTTGCTGAAGTGATTATCTTATCTTGAACCATTAAGCTATTAAGCTAAACACCCGAAGTGAGGGTTTCCTAATCGTCGTTACCCCGAACCATCTTCCAGTACTTAGTAGGGGTAACCTTATGTACACTGAGGCAAGTAACATAATAGGGTATATGCCCGACCTGTCTGCGCCCGATTCGAGTTGACATCGGTTGCCCTTAACGGGTTCAACCTGTTGCATGTCGGGGTGGGCTATGCATCACAAGATTTGTACCCGAGCTGCTTGTGCCTTAGGCATTACAAGTACTTAGCCTATGTTGATGAGGCGACTAGGTCTCATGTGGTGTCGGGGTCTTTCATTAGCTCGACGCTTTAGCCCTTAGGCTAGAGGAGCGGCTTGTAGTTCGTTCTCCTAGAGTTCACCTGTGTTGAAGAGGCGATAGGGTCTTGTAGTGCCAAGACCATGTTAGCTTGGTACTTTGGCCCTTAGGCTCTAGGAGTGGCTCGTAGCCTACTCAGTTGTTGTAGATAGTATTGTCTTAAATTGACAATATTCCATGCCTGAGGTACTTGCTTCCCTTCGAGGGTCTCGAGCTCATATGTTCCTTCCCGAGCACTCGTTTAACTCGGTAAAGTCCTTCCCAATTGAGCCCGAGCTTGCCAGCGCCGGGCTCAGGTACCATAACCTTACGAAGGACCAGGTCACCGACGCAGAGGTTTCACTTCTTGAACCTGGCGTTATAGTACCAAGCTACTCTCTGCTGGTAAGCTGCGATCTTGATGTACGCGAGGTCCCTTACTTCATCGAGTAGATCGAGGTTGGTACGTAGCTCATCTTTGTTCATCTGGTCACTGTATGCTTCCAGTCGTAGCGTAGGTACTTCGATCTCTGTGGGGATAACTGCTTCGGTGCCGTAGGTGAGGTTGAAGGGAGTCTCTCCTGTGGCGGTTTTCTCCATCGTTCGATAAGCCCATAGAACACTGGGCAGGTTGTTTGCCCACAACCCTTTAGCTCAGTCCAAGCGTGCTTCTAGTCTATGGATGATGGCTCTGTTTGTGACTTCTACCTCACCGTTTGCTTGAGGGTGTGCGACTGAAGTGAAATTCTGTTGGATTCCCATGTCTTGGCACCAGTTCTAGAATTTGATGTCCTCGAACTGTTTGTCGTTGTCAGAAATCAGTACCCAAGGTAACCCGAAGTGGCACACAATGTTCTTCCAAAAGAAGTTTTGGACGTTCTGGGCTGTGATCGTTACAAGAGGTTCAACTTCTACCCACTTGGTAAAGTAATCCACTGCTATTACTAAGAACTTTCTCTGGCCTACTGCTGGTGGGAATGGTCCAAGAATGTCGATGCCCCATTGTGCGAAAGGCCACAGGCTGGTAAGATACTTGAGGTTGGCAATAGGCTGATGGTGAATATTGGTGTGCTTCTGGCATTTGTCACATTTTCTGATGAGCTCGATGGCGTCTGCCTTCATTGTTGGCCAATAATACCCCTATCGTAGTGCTTTTTGGGCGAGGGCCCTGCCCCCCAAGTGTCCGCCGCACAGACCCTCATGAGTGTCGCGGAGTACGAGCTCAACTTCTGTAGGTTGCAAGCAACGCAAGTAGGGGAGAGTGTAGGATCTTTGGTACAATCGTTTGTCTATTATGACGTATTTGGTTGCTTGGCGCTCTACCCTTCTAGTCACATTGCGGTTTGCGGGGAGGGTCCCATGTAGCAAGAAGCTCTTCGGGTCGGGTTAAGATTGGCACACTAGCGAGGTACTTCTTGAGCTCGTCAAACGCAAGCTGGCAGTCTTGGGTCCATTCGAACCCTTTGCTTTTAATTGCCTTAAAGAAAGGCAGACAGCGGTCTGCAGACTTGGACATGAAGCGACTTAGGGTGGCTACACGACCATTCAACCTCTGAACCTCCTTCAACTTCTGGGGTGGTCTCATATCTAAGATGGCCTTAATCTTATTTAGGTTGGCCTCAATGCCGCGTCGGTTAACGATGTATCTTAGGAATTTGCCCGAGATAACACCGAAGACACACTTGTTTGGATTCAACTTCATGTCAAATTGTCGCAGAATTTGAAAGATATAATGTAAGTCTTGTATTAATTCGTGTGGGAATTGAGTTTTGACAACCATGTCGTCTACATAACACTCTATTTTTCTGCCAATTAATGGATCAAACAATTTATTTACAAGCCTTTGAAAGGATGCCCTAGTGTTTTTCAACCCGAAGGGCATAACCTTGTAATAATATAGACCGAATTCTGTGATGAAGGCAGTCTTTTCTTCATCCGTCGGGTCCATCCTGATTTGGTTATAGCCCGAATAGGCGTCTAAGAAACTCAGCAACTCGTGCCATGAGGTCGTGTCCACTAGGCGGTCGATTCTAGGGAGTGGGAAGCAGTCTTTTGGGCAGGCTTAGTTTAGGCCGGTGTAGTCGACGCACATGCGCTACTTTCCGTTAGCCTTCTTTACCAGGACGGGGTTGGCTATCTAGCTCGAGTAATGGACTTCTCTTATGAAGTCGGCTGCGAGGAGCTTCACGACCTCCTCGTCGACTACTTTCCATCGCTCTGGGGCTAAGTTATGTTTCTTCTGTCTAACGGGCCTAACTATAGGATCAGTATTGAGCTTGTGAGTTATAAGATTAAGGTCTATACTAGGCATCTCTGTCGTGGACCAGGCAAAAACATCTAAGTTTTGAAGTAAGAAACTTACTAGTTCAGATCGTAGGCGTTCCTGGATGGAAGCACCGATCTGAAGTGTCCGAGTTGGGTCTGCTGCTGAAGTCGGAACAACAACTGTTTCTTCCGTGGGTGCATCTCGTTCCTCGCCTTGCTCCGTAGGCCGCTCCAGTTCGAGGTTGTCAGCCACCTTGGTCTTCCCCTTTAGGGCGGCAACATAGCACTTGCGGGACTCGAGCTGGTCGCCTCGTGCTACCCCCACACCGAAGTATGTAGGGAACTTCATTACCAAATGATAAGTGGAGACCACCGCCCGTAGGACATGGGTGATTGGCCGGCCTATTATGGCATTGTATGGGGAGGGGGTCGCGACCACCAAGAAGTCATGGTTGAGTTTGACTACGCAGGGCCATGTGCCAACTTCCACAGGTACTGTTACTTTCCCAAGGGGCCTGACTTCTTCTCCGCTGAAACCCACCAAGGGAGTGTTTGTGGGCCGCAAGTCACTTCCCTGCAACTGAAGCTGGTCGAACGCGGCTTTGAAGAGAATATCTGCCGAGCTACCTGAGTCAATGAGGACGCGCCTGGCCTCGAAATCATTGATCCTTAGTTTTATGACAAGCGCGTTATCGTGGGGGTAGTGGACCCCTCGCACATCGTCCTCCGTGAAGAAGATTGGTTCTTCTATCTTCGGAGGGTTTTGTTCTTCCCTGGCAGCTTCACAAACTGATGTCCGAGCTATTGCTAAGGTATAACATGCAACGATTGAGCCTCCCACTATCATGTGGATGGTGCCCCGAACCAGCCTCTCTTCCGGAGACTGCCTCTGTGACTGTTCGGCCGGCCTGCTATTGGACTCGGTAGCATCCTTACCGTACTCCCCTTGTCGGCCTGCCTTATTATTATTATTATTATTCTGTACAAAGTTCCTTAAATATCCACGATGGATGAGCTCCTCTATCTTGTCGCGAAGGTTCTTACAGTTCTCGGTACTATGACTGTGGTCTCTGTGAAAACTACAATACAAATTTTTATTTCTTTCATTGGGATTCCCCTTCAAGTGGGGTGGCCACTTCACGTACAGGGCATCCTTGATTGCCATTAGGATTTCGGCCCACTTCGCGTTCAGTGGGGTGTAATCAGTTCGGTCCGCTACAGGGACTCGAAACGGCTGACCCGGCTTTGCCCCTCGAGCTACATCCTTTTTCTTTCGGCTGTTCCCTTGGCTGGAAGGCTCTCCTTCTTTTTTCCTTTTCTCGGGCACGCTCTCACCCTTCTGGTTGATCTCTTCCTCCGTGGCTATAAACCTGTCTGTGAGCTTGAGGAATAAAGTTATGGTCGTCGACTGGTTGACAACTATGTGCCACTTGAATTCTTTGTGCGCCACGCCCTTCTTGGCCGCTGCAAGGCGCACTATGGTGTCTAGGTGTGGTATCTGCATGCATGCATCGTTGAACCGCTTGATATAACCCTGGATGGACTCTCCCTCTCTCTGGACTATGTTGAGAAGACTTTCCTCAGTTCGCCGGCACTGCTTGCTGGTGACGAAGTGGGACGTGAAGGCTTGCGCGAACTACGCCCAACTTCTTATCGATCCAGGTGCAAGGTTTCAGTACCATGTGCGGGCCACTCCTTTGAAAGTGGAGGAGAAAGCCATGCACATGCAAGACTCACTAGCCCTCGCCATGTGCATCTGCGACTAGAAGGCGTCTACATGATCATTTGGGTCGAACGACCCGTCATACTTGTCGAGAGGGGGGAGCTTGAAGTCCTTAGGCATTGGAACAGCTAGGAGCTCAAGAGACAGGGGGAAGGAACAAAAGGAAGGGGAGCTTTAACTTCACCCAAGCTTACCTCTTCCCTGCCTCCGAGCTCGGGCAGGTTGTGGGTGGTTGATCGGCGAGCTCGGCGGTGGTGTCTTTGCTTCTTGGCGGGCTCCACATTGGTGTTGCTCACCTCCGTGTTGTCAGGAATGGTTAGCGTAGGAAGCAACTCCGGCCGCTGGTGATGGCTGCAGACAGAGGGATCCTGCTTGGAGTCTGCAGCCAGGATCTCAAACCGGTTCTCCAGAAGCGGGGTTTCAAACTTTGATTGTCGAGGTGCTGTAGACCTGGCGAGCTGGGGTCCTCCCGACCTGACTACCTGCGACGAGACCTGAGTGGCTGGTCTTTCTTGTCTATCGCGGGAGGAGGCTTGGCTCTTAGGGGGGTTTTGGGAAGCTTCTCCTTGGAGAGAAGGGCGTTCATCCTGGTGGCGAGACCTAGCTCACTGTGAGGTTGGGTGCCGAGGAGGGAGTTGAGGCTGAAGCTGAGGCTGAGGCAGCTGAGGGAATTGTTGTTGATAGTGGTACTGGGAGACGTGGTGCAACACTTGCTGCTGGTAAAGCTAGTGTTGCTGGAGCTGCTGCACTTGGGCTTGCATGGCCCGCATGCACTACATCAAATCGTCGAGCTGGTTCTAGATGGCCGCTAGAGGGATGACAGTCGGTTCAGCAAAGGTCATTTCAACAGAGGGGGGAAGGGGAACACCCACAGGCACCGCTGCTCGCGGCATGTTCAGGCTAGGGACTCCATCCACCGAGAGGGGAATGGTGAACTGCCCAATGCAGACCGTGGGAACCTGGGGTTGTTACCTGGTGTTATCCATCTCCATGCTACGTCCAGCATTGCTTGAAGAAGCTATGAACGCTGAGTTTTCAGAGAAGAAAGAACTGTGAAGGTTTAGAGGAAGGCTTTTAGAAGCGATTCCCACAGATGATACCAAATGATGGTGCGCAATCCGATCACTCCTATTTGGCGCTTGTGTGGCTCCTGGAAGGTACTTGAGATGGAGAAGATGAAGAATCCTCGAGGGCTTGCCCGGCGGGAACACTCCGACGCTTAAGTTAGAGTTCTGCAAAAGATGCAAGAAGAGAGGAAGTAGGCTAAGAGTGCAGATAGCGTGAGTATGTGGAAGTTACCTCTGTTCCTTGAGATTGGGATTCTTATAACAAAATTTGGTTGCAACAAGCCCACTAGCCTCTGACAGGGCAGGTATAACCGCCACTGTCATCATGTCGTAGCCGTTACAGGTAGGGCTGAGGTGGCACGCGCGGGGCCGTCATTGCAGGGTACGTGCCTGTCAGGTGTAAGGCACCCTCTAAAGGTGGCAGGCACGACACTGTCTGACGAGGAACATGGTTGTTGTCCCCAGATTTGTCGGGTATGGTGGTCGGGCAGGAGATCTTCCTGCGATATGCCAAATTGCTCTTTCACGAGTTACCCTGTGCCGAGCTATCCCGCAAGTGGCGAGCTGCCTGTGGCAAGCTACACCGAGCTGTCCGGCCCGAGGTGTCTTTACCTCAGGGTATCTAGAGGCAGATCGGGGTGTTCTTGTTTGGGAGTGGCCCAAAATCCACTGGGATGAGCTCGGGCATTAGGAAAGGTCAGAGGCCCCCGAGCTCGGAGGTAGCTCGAAATGCCTTAGCCTCGGGGAGGAGGTGCAGGTCAGGCGGCTCTCGGTGAGTAGCTTATCTCGCTGAGTTGCCAAACTGAACTCGGTGGGACCTTTCCTCCGAGTTGCAATTGCGATTGCTGTATTATCATGCTGAGTCATCGCTTGAGCAAGGTCACGCCCAGGTGTACCCGTGCTACGAGGTCGGGCCAAATCACCCTCCATCAATAAACATTTTCATGAAGACACAAATACATTCATCCCAGCATGCATATATTATTAATATATAATACTAATACATATTCATATATGTTTTATCTGTTATATTATACCAAACAAAATAAGTTAGAATTTAAAACAAAAATAGGTCAAAATTTACAGTCAAATCATATATACTGCCATAGTTTTGCATCAATTTTTTTCATTGCAACCAAAGACGGTCTAAAACACTAATCAACCCATGGGCCCTACCCTATCATCTTTAGGCCAACGCCATAAAAATGGTACGAATGGTTCATAACGGAATTTGTACTCCAATCTGTATTATCTGCCATGGTTGGCCCTAATCACATGATATGCCACAAAAAGAAGAACCTAAAAAGTTAGCAGTTCTAGCATGATTAGATGGCAAAGCATTCATAGGATATTCTCTTTATTCTTGAAGGAATAGCAGAAAATCCAAATTATCACAGAAAAGAGGAATCTGAACCTGGTTTCAGTTCAATCCACTTTGTGTTTTTGGACTTTTGGCTAATAATAATGGTGACCTTTCTGAAAATAAAATGATAACTAAAGAAAAGGGTATTCTTTTGCCACGTCCACATGGTGTATGATCAATGTTTGGCACAGGTTTAATGGGCATGCTATTTGGTGTAAGCTTGAGCTTGTCAGTATTATTTCTACCAAACACATTTTCTTAAAGGAATTAGCGATTGTTCAAAACCCTCAAAATTACTGAATCTTAAAAAAAAAAAAGATTTTGAAAATCTATTTTTCCAAACAAACACCGACTTGGTGCGTAAGCTTTGTGGCTCATTTCCATGTGAATGGCCAACCACGTGACTGACTTTCAGTTGTAAAGACACTCCAGGAAAAAAAAAAGGCTTATTAGGGCCCGATTGGAAGGACTGAGCAGAAGATTCAGCTAATCCCGATGCGTCTACAAATTATGTTTAGGCTGTGTTTGGTTGCAGTGTAATTTTATTTACACTAGTATAAATGCATGGGAGTGCAAATGTAAAAAAAAGTAAATTTTTGTTTATTTATTTATTTTTTTGGATTTTACTTTATTCTACTTTATGTCTTAAATTATTATATTTGGACTGTAATCAAGCAAAATAAACTAAAATTCGAAATAAAAATAGGTTAGAATTTACACTTAAATCATTTGCAAATTATTTACATTGCAACCAAACACAGCCTTCGTGAAAAATCCAAAGAACCCAAATCAGCTGTCAAGGATTGTCAGCTTTAGCTTCTTTCAATAGCTCATCCAAAGCACTTCAAAGTAATTGAACCAGTTTAACTGAATCTACAGGTCATCCATGAAACAGCCCCTTAATTAATCCATTAATTAGGGGTGAGAAAGAAAAACCAAAAAACCAAACCAAAAATCCAGTCAACCAAACCGGTCGGTTTGGTTTTAGTTTTTTTTTTTTTAACTGAAGGTATCGGTTTGGTTTCTATTAACCAATGGCTCCTGGAAGACAACTGAGATGGGGAAGAATAAGAAGAATCCCTTGGGGGGCTGGCCGACGGGGACACTCCGATGCTTAAGTCAGTACACGGTAGAAGCAAGGAAAAGGCGGAAGGCTAAGAGTGTGGATAGCGCGTTACCACTATATTCAAGAGGTCTGAGATCTAAGAAGCCTATTCTCTTCTGCCCTGAGGGCTTTTATAGGAACACTCACACTAGGTCGGGCATAACCGACACTGGGCCTTTGCCGCAACCGTTACCTACTAGGGCTGCGCAGGTGGCTGTTGTGGTGTACGCCTCACCTGGGTGAGTGACACGTTTCCAAAGTGGCAGGCACGCCTTTACCTGTTGAGAGACGTGATGCAGACTCTTGAAAGGACTAGGACTGCACCATCAGTAGAGGATATGGTGCAGTCTGACCGGTACGATCTATCAATCGGAAGCTTCTTGAAGAGCACTAGTGCGGCTCGTTCGCGGCGAGCTTGGAGCACTCTAGGATTATCCTTAGTGAAATTGGTCATTGTAATGACTTGTTTGCTATGGAACTCGGGCGAGCTAATAACTTTAGCTTGCGAGCTACAATTGCCTCGGAGTATCTCTTCAAAGATAGCCCGGGGAGCCAGGAGTTCGCTTCTCAGCGGACTCCTCCCCTTGTGGGTTGTAACGTAGCGGATTGCTTCATGGGCCCGTCACTTGGTCGCACCGGGCTTCAACGCTGGGTTGTTGCTCACGCCAAGTCAGCATCTACGTGTCACCGTTTCATAGGTTGGGTCAAATCATCCTTCATCAATTGCCCCCCACTCCTCGAGCTAAGAGTATTATCTTAGAGCGGGGAGTTTATGAAGTGCGATTGACTTATTTGACCAAAATTCAAACTTGATTGACTGTCCTCCTTAAATGCGTTTGCAGGAATCAAGAGATTTTCTGACCTTCCTGACTTTTTGGATTCCGAAAACGTGCTAGGGTGGCTTTTAACTCCGAACATCATGCGACTGTGACTACCTTAATTATGGAAGACATGCCACCAATTGCCTTCGATTTTTAGAAGGCTTGCGTTCGGGATGTCTACGGGCCGTTGGATCTTCTTTGATCTGGGCCGTCAGCTTGAAAGGGTGGAGGCTATAAATAGGGGGCCCCCTCGGGCTTCATTTTTTCCCACGCCATCTTTGCTGTCTTTGGATTCTGAGGTCGTGCACTTCACCTAGTCTACTCGAATTCCTCAGCTTGCTTCATTCCGTCTCCTCTAGTGAGTCCCAATCGTTGTCTGCCATGCCTGGGTACCCATACCATACCTATCACAGGGGCAATAGCCAGAATAATGATGCTCCCTCGAGCTCGGGGGGAGCCTGGGAATAGATCACGGAGGCTCGTGAGGCCTCTGGCGACATAGCATCTACTTCTAGGGGGAGGGAGCCTGATACCTTTGGCCCTTCCTTGATGACGGCAGAGAGACTCATGTCTCTGATCCGCTACTTTCTCCTCCCTGGGGACCTGGTTTACAACCTCCCTACTGGCAACTTCCCATGGGAGCATGGTCCTAATGACCTAGTAATCTTTCAGGAACAACTCAAGGCTGGCTTGCGTCTTCCCCTACACCCCTTGATAGTGGAGGTGTTAAATAACTTTAACATCACCATTCACCAGCTTCATCCCAACGCCATTCAAAACATGGTTGGGACTATATCCCTGTGTTACGAGTACTGCCTTCCTTTGGACCTTGATATTTTTGCCTCTATCCTATGTATAAAGAACACTACTCCTGGGGTTCCTTCGGATATGCGCTTTTATTACCTCTCTCCCCGTCGCGGCTATAAGCTCTTGTACGAGCTGTCGAATAAGATTCCTGCCTGGAAAAGGGATTACTTTGTGGTCTGTAACCCCGAGGGGTGGCCCTTCCCAACTGTTGGAGGGGCGCCATCCAAGACCCCGGGGCCGAGTTGGACCTTGAAATTCGGAAAACGATGCTGTCCTGTGCGTCGGTAGGCTTCCTTTGCTCGGACTACTTTGCCGAGGAGAAGCTCACGCAGGCAGGCTTGAGCCCGGGTAGGTTGTCTTTTTAGGTCACGTAGTGCCTTGTGACAATATTGTGCACACATGTATTTTGTTTCTTGCCAGACTAATATATTGTGGTCTTTTGGTAGCCATCATGTCTAGTGCCGATTCGCGCCACCTTCCCTCGAGCAGCCAGAGGTGCCATGCGAAGAGGACGCACCCCGACCAGACCCCCCCTTTGGGAAGTACTGAGTTCGGGTCTGCCGAGCCGGTTCTACCCTCTCCTCTGCCCGAGACTTTGATGCCCCCAACTAAGGAGACTAGTGGGATTAACCTTGGGGGGAACGAGCCCCCTCAGCCGAGGGAGGTTCCCTATAATCCCCTCTAGCCACGTCCTTACCCTCGGTTCCCGGTGGAAAAATGGGAAGGGGTAAATGATTATCTTATGGCTCGCCGGAGGAGCCGGAAGGCGATTACTAATGACGAGGTCGCTCAGTGGGGAAATATGGAGCCCGGGGACCTCTCCGCGTTCGCCTCTACCCATTGCATGGTGGTAAGTGACCCTTTTCCCTTTTCCTCTCTTGTTTTGCTTTTCTCCACTGTCCTCTGATCTTCTCTTCCGTCGGCAAGTGAATTCCGCCATCCATGTCATGGCTCTCTAGACGCACATCCATCGCGTCAACGCCCTCGACCAGCGGACTACTAACAAGAAGCTCCAGGGCGAGCTCGACCGGATCCGAGGCGAGCTCCATCACACCCGCAAGGGAAGCGAGTCTCAGGAGCCGCTCATCCATGACCGGGAGGCTCAAATGGCCTGACTTTCTGAAGAGAGCACGCGTTACAGGGAGGAATCGTCGAGGATGGTGGCCGAGAGGGAGCTCCTCAGGCAGCAGGTGCGGGACTTGGAGTCCACTCTTCTAAATCGGACTCAGAACTTTGATCAGATGGTGGAGGCTGAGCGAGAGAAAGCGGTCTGGGATTTTAAAGACTACCAGGAATTCCAGGACCTCTAGGCGGAGTATGGTTCGGGTTCGTACCGCTTTGTGTTTAAGCTTTGCTGGTGGCTGGTTCCGAAGAAGTTCTCCGAACTCAACCCCGATGACATTACTATGAAGGGTCTATCTTCTGAGGCGGCGGACCAAGCCGAGGAAGAGGAGCCTAACTCCCTAGAGGATGAGGAGGTGGATCCTTGAGGTGGCGTTTCTCTGGACTTCTAGTGGCTTTCGGGTGCCGTAAACCCGGTCTTTCACAAGTCTTTGGTTGGGCGGTTGTGCCCTGTGGTAGTCAAACTTTCTCGAGCTGTTTAGCTCGGTTATTGCACTGTTACTTTCCTTCTCCCTCTCTCTTTTTTTTTGTAGTGATAATGAATGTTCTTTCCTTCTTCTTCCAAGTATGATGGGCTCTTTGTATCTTTGCTAAGGCGATTCTCGATGCCTAAGCTACTAGAGTTATTTATCCGAAATAAGGCATCTCCATGGTGCACGACAAGTCGATTGCCACGTGTACCTGAACTATTTGACCGTCATTTATTCTTTACTGTGATCATTGTACTAGGATTTGGTGGGGTTTAAGCCCGAGCTGCTTACACTCCTCACCTTGACAAGCTATCATGGGGACGACTGGGTCTGACTGCGCTGAGATCGTGTTACCTCGGCATTCTTTGCCCTTAGGCTCTGGGGGTGACTTATAGTCTATTTTTGAGGTTTGCCCGTGCCTCAAAGGCGATCGGGTCTTATTGTGCTGAGATCATGTTAGCTCGGCAATTTTTTCCCTTAGGCTTTGGCCTACTCGGTTGTTACAGATAGTATTGTCTTAAATTGACAATATTCCATGCCCGAGGTATTTGTTTCCCTTCGAGGGTCTCGAGCTCGTACATTCCTTCCCCGAGCACTCGCTTCACTTGGTAGGGACCTTCCCAGTTGGACCTGAGCTTGCTAGCGCCGGGCTTAGGTACCATAACTTTACGAAGGACCAGGTCGCCAACGCGGAGGTTCCACCTCTTGACCCTGGCATTATAGTACCGAGCTACTCTCTCTTGGTAGGCTGTGGTCCTGATGTACGCAAGGTCCCTTACTTCATCGAGTAGATCGAGGTTGGTACGTAGCTCATCTTCATTCGTTTGATCACTGTATACTTCTAGCCGCAGCGTAGGTACTTCGATCTCTGTAGGGATTACTACTTCGGTGTCGTAGGTGAGATTGAAGGGTGTTTCTCCCATGGCGGTCTTCTCTGTGGTCCGATATGCCCATAGAACACTAGGTAGTTCATCTGCCCACAATCCTTTAGCTCGGTCCAACTGTGCCTTTAACCCGCGGAGGATGGCTTTGTTTGTGACTTCTGCCTGATCGTTTGCTTGAGGGTGTGCGACTAAAGTAAAGTTTTGTCGGATTCCCATGTCTTGGCACCAGTCTTGGAATTTGATGTCTTCGAACTGTTTGTCGTTGTCGAAAATCAATACCTGAGGTAATCCAAAGTGGCACACGATGTTTTTCTAAAAGAAGTTTTGAACATTTCGGGTTGTGATCGTTACGAGGGGATCGACTTCTACCCACTTGGTAAAATAGTCCACTGCTACCACTAAGAACCTCCTTCCACCCGTTGCTGGCGGGAATGGTCCGAGTAGATCGATGCCCCACTATGCAAAGGGCCATGGACTAGTGAGATACTTGAGGTCGGCAACAGGTTGGTGGTGAATATTGACATGTCTCTGGCATTTGTCACATTTTCTAACGAGCTCAATAGCATCTACCTTCATTGTTGGCCAATAATACCCTTGTCAAAGTGCTTTCTGGGCAAGGGCCCTGCTCCCCAAGTGCCCCGCACAACACCTCATGAGTGTTGTGGAGTACGAGCTCGGCTTTGGTAGGCCACAAGCAACGCATATAGAGGAGCGTGTAGGATCTCCTGTACAGCTGTTCATCTATCATGACGTATTTGACTGCTTGGCGTTGCACCCTTCTTGCTGCATTGCGATCTATAGGGAGGGTCCTGTGTAGCAAGAAGCTCGCGAGCGGGTCAATCCAACTCAGCTTTGCTTGAACAACGGGAGCGACCTCCTCTGCCCCCCTGAGAATGCTAGGCCAAGACAGGTCCTCTATGTACACGGTTCTCATGGTGATGTTGCTAGTGCTGGCTAACCTAGACAGGGCATCGGCCTCAACGTTCTTCGACCTAGGGATTTGCCTGATGAAGTGTGACTGAAAGTCGAGCAGGGCTTCTCTGACTTTGGCTAAATAGGCGACCATGGTCGGCTCGCGAGCTTCATATTCGTCAATGACCTGGTTGACCACGAGCTGGGAGTCGCTGCAGATCACGATGTGCTTGGCTTTTACTTCTCTGGCTAAGGCCAGTCCAGCTATCAACGCCTCGTACTCTGCTTCATTGTTAGATGCCACGAACTCAAAGCGTAGCGCGTACTCTAGTTTTGTACCACTTGGGCCATGCAGAACTATTCCGGCACCGCTGCCCTCTTGGTTCGAGGAGCCTTCTACATGAAGGATCCAAGGCTCCTCATCCCAGCTCGCACTTGGCCTAGCTATGAGAGATTCCACACTGGCTGCTACCTCACGAGGCTTGGACTGAATCGGCCTGGGAGCTTCGAGCTCACCCAAACTGGGGACCTTGTGCTCAACCGGCCTAGGAACCTCGGAGCTGAACGTGCACTCGGTGATGAAATCTGCTAAGGGTTGAGCCTTAATGGCAGTTTGCGGCCTATACTGTAGGTCATACTCGCTGAGCTCAATGGCCCACTTCGTCAACCGACCAGAGACCTAGAGCTTAAGTAAGACTTGCCTCAGAGGTTTGTCGGTGAGGATGACAGTATGAGCTTGGAAGTATGGGCGGAGCTTCCGAGCTGTGATTATCAGTGCGTATGCTAGCTTTTCCATCTTTGGGTATTTCGTCTCTGCTCCCTACAATACTTTAATAACATAATAGATGGGTTATTGGACCCGATCTACTTCCTTTATTAGTACCGAACTGACCACTTCGTCGCTCGCCGAGGGGTACAGTTCTAAAACATCGCCCTCCTCGGGCCGGGTTAAGGTTGACACACTAGCAAGGTATTTCTTAAGCTCGTCGAACGCGAGCTGGCAGTCTTGGGTCCATTCGAACCCTTTGCTCTTAATTGCCTTGAAGAACGGTAGACAGCGGTCTGCTGATTTGGACATGAAGCGGCTCAGGGCGGCTATGAGGCCATTCAACCTCTGAACCTCCTTCAACTTCCGGGGTGGTCTCATATCTAAAATGGATTAATCTTATCCGGGTTGGCTTCAATGCCGTGCCGGTTAACAATGTACCCTAGGAACTTGCCCGAGGTCACACCAAATACACATTTGTTTGGATTCAGTCTCATATTAAACTTACGCAGAATTTCAAAAACAGAATGCAAATCTTGTTTTAATTCATGTGAGAATTGAGTTTTGACAACCATGTCATCTACATAGCATTCTACTTTCTGTCGATTAACGGCGCAAACAATTTATTTACAAGCCTTTGAAAGGTTGCCCCTGCGTTTTTCAACCCGAAGGGCATAAACCTTATAACAATATAGGCCAAATTCCGTGATGAAAGCAGTCTTTTCTTCGTCCGCTGGGTCCATCTTGATTTGGTTATAGCCCGAATAGGCATCCAAGAAACTTAGCAACTCATGCCTTGAGGTCGCGTCCACCAGGCTAGGTTGCATTTCTTCTGTCTAGCGGGCCTAACTACAAGATCAGTATTCAGTTTGTGAGTTATGAGTTTGGAGTCTATACCGGGCATCTCTGCCGCCGGCCATGCTAAAATATCTAAATTTTGAAGTAAGAAGCTTACCGGTTTGGATCGTAGGGGCTCCTGAACGGAAGCACCGGTCTGAAGCATTCGAGCTGGGTCTACCGTTGAGGTCTGGACTGCGGCTGTTTCTTCCGTGGGCGCGGCTCGCTCTTCACCTTGCTCCATGGGCTGCTCCAGTTTGAGGTCGTCGGCCACCTTGGTTTTCCCCTCCAGGGCGGCAACATAGCACTTGCGGGACTCGAGTTGGTCGCCCCGCGCTACCCCCACACCGAAGTTTGTTGGGAACTTCATAGCCAAATGGTAAGTAGAGACCACTGCCCGTAGGACATGGGTGATCGGTCGACTTATTATGGCATTGTAGGGGGAGGGGGTCGTAACCACCAAGAAGTCGTGTTTGAATCTGACCACGCAAGGCCATGTGTCGACTTCCACAGGTACTGTTATTTTCCCAAGGGGCCAGACTTCTTCTCCGTTGAAACCCACCAAAGGAGTGTCTGTAGGCTTTAGGTCACCTCTCTGCAACTGAAGTTGGTCAAACGTAGCTTTGAAGAGGATGTCGGCTAAGCTGCCTGAGTCGAAGGTTACGCGCCTGACCTCGAAGCCATTGATTCTTACTTTTATTACGAGCGCATCATCGTGGGGATAGTGGACCCCTCACGCATCATCTTCTGTGAAGAAAATTGGCTCTTCTGTCCACGTTCGCTTTGGGGGGTTCTGCTCCTCCCGGGTGGCCTCACGAACTGATGCCCGGGCTGCCACTGAAGTGCAACCCACAACGATCAAACCTCCCACTATCATGTGGATGGTCCCCCGAACTGGCCTCTCCTCTGGAGGCTGCCTCTACGGTTGTTCGGTCGGCCTACTGCTGGACTCGGGAGCATCCTTACCATGCTCCCCTTGTCGACCTGTTTTATTACTATTGTTATTATTATTTTGTACAAAGTTTCTCAGATATCTGCGACGGATTAGCTCCTCTATCTCGTCGCGGAGGTTTTTACAACTCTTGGTACTGTGACCGTGATCTTTGCGAAAACTGCAATACAGATTCTTATTTCTTTCATTGGGATTCCCCCTCAGACGGGGTGGCCACTTCACGTACAGGGCATCCTTGATCGCCATCAGGATTTCGGCCCACATTGCGTTCAGTGGGGTGTAATCAGCTCGGTCTTCTACAGGAGCACGAAACAATTGACCCGGCTTTGTCCCTCGAACTGTATCCTTTTTCTTTCGATTGTCCCCTTGACTGGAAGGCTCTCCTTCCCTCTTTCTTTTTTCGGGCGCGCCCTCACCCTTCTGGTTGATCTCCTCTTCGGTGGCTATGAACCTGTCCGCAAGTTTCAAAAACTCAGTTATGGTCGCTGGCTGGTTGACGACCATGTGCCATTTGAACTCTTTGTGTGTCACGCCTTTCTTGGCTGCTGCAAGGCATACGGCGGGGTCCAGGCACGGTATCTGCATACAATCATCGTTGAACTGCTTGATATAGCCCCGTATGGACTCTCCCTCTCTTTGCACTATGCCGAGGAGGTTTTCTTCAGTTCGCGGGCACCGTTTGCTGGTGATAAAGTGGGACGTGAAGGCTTATGCGAACTGCGCCCAACTTCTTATCGACCCATGTGCCAAGTTCCGGTACCACATGCGGGCTGCTCCTCTAAAAATAGTGGAGAAGGCCACACACATGCATGACTCACTGGCTCTCGCCAGGTGCATCTGTGACTGAAAGGCATCTATGTGATCATTTGGATCAAACGACCCGTCATACTTGTCAAGAGGGGGGAACTTGAAGCCTTTGGGCATTGGGACTGCTAGGAGTTTGGAAGACAGGGGGATGGAACCGAGAGGAGGGGAGCTTTGACTTCGGCCGAGCTTACCTCTTCTTTGCCCATGAGCTCAGGCAAATCGCGGGTGACAGATCGGCGAGCTCGGCGGTGGTGTCTCTACTTCTTGGTGGGCTCGACGTTCGTGCTGCTCACCTCTGCGTTGTCAGGAATGGTTTGTGCAGGAAGTAGCTCGGTCTGCTGGTGATGGCTGCAGACAGAGGGGTCTTGCTTAGAGTTTGTTGCTAGGATTCGAACCGATTTTCAAGGATCGGGGTTTCAAACTTCGACTGCCGAGGTGATGTAGACCTGGCGAGCTGGGGTCCTCCCGACCTGTCTGCCCGCGGTGAGACCGGGGTAGCCGGTCTCTCTCGTCTGCCACGGGGGGAGGCCTGGTTTTTTGGGAGGTTTTGGGGGGCCTCACTCTGGCCAGAGGGGCGCTCGTCCTGGTGGCGAGACCTAGCTTGCTGCAAGGCTGGGTGCCAAGGTGGGAACTGTGGCTGCTGACGCTGAGGTTGAGGCAGCTGGGGGAACTGTTGCTGATACTGATATTGGGAGACCTGGTGCAACACATGTTGTTGATAGAGCTGAAGTTGCTGGAACTGTTGCATTTGAGCCTACATGGCCTGCATGCACTGCATCAAGTTCTCCAGTTGATTCGGGGTGGCCGCTGGGGGCACGACCAAAGGTTCGGCGAATGTCGCTCCGACTGTAGCAGGGAGTGGGATGACAATAGGTGCCACTATAAGAGGTACATTCAAGCTGGGGATTCCGTCCACTGAGAGGGAGACGGTGAACTGTCCTATACAGACAGTAGGAAGCTGGGGTTGTCCCTTGGAGCTGGGGATTTTGTCCACCATGAGTGTTGGATTTTTTCAAGGAAGAAAAGAACTGTAAGAGTTTAGAGAGGAAGGCCTTTTGAAGCGATTCCCACAGATGGCACCAAATGATGTAGCCCAATCTGGTCACTCCTAGCTGGCACTCGTGTGGCTCCTGGAAGACACCTGAGATGGGGAAGAATAAGAGGAATCCCTTGGGGGGATGCCCGGCGGAGACACTCCGATGCTTAAGTCAGTACACGGTAGAAGCAAGGAAAAGGCGGAAGGCTAAGAGTGTGGATAGCGCGTTACCACTATATTCAAGAGGTATGAGATCTAAGAAGCCCGTTCTCTTCTGCCCTGAGGGCTTTTATGGGGACACTCACACTAGGTCGGGCATAACCACCGTTGGGCCTCTGCCGTAACTGTTACCTGCCAGGGCTGCGCAAGTGGTCGTTTTGGTGTACGCCTCACCTGGGTGAGTGACACATTTCCAAAGTGGTAGGCACGCCTTTACCTGTTGAGAGATATGACGCAGACTGTTGAAAGGACTGGGACTGCTCCATCAGTAGAGGATATGGCGCAGTCTGATCGGTACGGTTTGTCAGTCTGAAGCTTCCTAAAGAGCGCTAGTGCGGCGAGCTTGGAGCACTCCAGGATTATCCTTAGTGGAATTGGTTCTTGTAATGACTTGTTTGCTAGGGAACTCGGGCGAGCTAATAACTTTAGCTCGCGAGCTACAGTTGCCTTGGAGTATCTCTTCAAAGATAGCCCAGGGAGCCCGGAGTTCGCTTCTCAGCAGACTCCTCCCCTTGTGGGTTGTAACGTAGCGGACTGCTTCGTGGGCACGTCACTTGGTCGCACCGGGCTTCAACGCTGGGCTGTTGCTCACGCCAAGTCAGCATCTACGTGTCACCGTTTCATAGGTTGGGTCAAATCATCTTTCATCACCGGTGGTTAAGTGAACCGGCCAATATACATATATTTTTATATATTATATATATTTTTTATTTTCTATATGATATAAATTAATAAATATGCACTATATATTTATAATATATAATATATTATTTATTATTTAAAATATAATATATATATATATATATATTTCTATTTCTATTTTTATTATATATTTATCTATTTTTTATAATATATATTATAAATATAAAAAAAATAAAAAACCAACGAATCAAACCAACAATTAACTGATCGGCTTCGATTCAGTTTCGATTAACAGTTTTCCAGAAACCGATAAGACCGATTCGATTTAAAAAAATAGGCCTAACCGAACCGTGGACACCCCTACCGTTAATTTCAGTACAAAGTTAACTCCCTCGGTGAGCTTCAAAGTCTCAAATCTGATCATTGAAATTTTTGGTTTTCAGTGGTTTGGGGGTAGTGGGTAGGTTCACCTCTCTAAGCATGAAAAAGTATCTCCAACTGATTCTGGTTCTCTGTGGTAGGACCACTTCCAAAAGTAGTTGTAGGTTTTTAAGAACTTGTTTGGCAGAAATACCCCTGAAGAATAGTCCTAATTGGCATGGGAGACTGGGAATGAAGATGCACATGGGCTAATGCCTAAATTGCATCACAAGCCCGGCCAAAGCCAAAACTTGTGAGAATATTAGGTTAATATATGTTTGGACAAACTGGGCCTGAAAAGAAAGGGTCTCAAATCTCAATTCAACTCCCAATTGACCTCCAAAGACAGACAGAGAAGGCTTCATATGGGGCCCACATCCAAGATGGGCCATCCTACCACCTACCTCTCCTTGGGCCCCCCAAAGGGATATACAACAGGCTTAACACCCCACTCTCCTCCACCCTTTCCATATTGAATTCATGCGACAGTAATCCCTCTTAGTCTTAGGCCCTCACCTCACCTGATGTCTTCTCTTAAGAATCAATGAGAAACAAGGCCATCCATAAAATGCTCAACACTGCCCATTCAAAGACCAAAAGCTGTCAGGCTTTGTTAGGAGAAAGCAACCTAGTGTCCCATCCGCAGCCCATATTTGGCCCTAAAACTTTAAAATCAACCTCAAGGCTCCAAAGACCAAAGTCATGGTTTCCATTGAAGAATGAGTGAGGATAATTATGCATTCTAACTAGATTACCAATTAATCTATAAATTAACCACTTTCACAATGAATGAAAAAGGATGTCTTTCTGCTTGCTAAGTTGGTCAAAGCTCTGTGGCCCTGTGAGTGTTTCATAGTTACAGTTGCTAGCTTGCTCAGTTGGTAAAGCCTGTGGTTGTAGGCCCAGTTGGGAGGGTTGAGCTGAAGATTTTCGCCAATCTGGTTCATCTGCTTTGAACCACTCTGGATACTTACGGGGCTGGTTGTCTATTGCCCACCTCGGAAAAGCCAGAAGCTGCTGCGCTAACTTGATTTTTAACCGAATTAACCAAAATCCTAAAGGCTCAGTTTGGAAGGGATATAAATGCATACAAAATAATACAAAATCTACGGGGAAAATCGCAAAACATAATTAAGGAAATGCCGAAATAATCAAACTAAATTTCTTATTCGGTTATTTCAATTAATTCGATTTTTCAGTTAACCAATATTTCAAATATAAGAACCGAAACTGATAATCGAGATATTCTAAAACTAAAACAACCAGACCTAAAAAACCAAAACCAAAATCACTCACTCCTAGCTGCACTTCAGCCCTCCCAAACAGACATTATATGTAGGGCTGTTAATGGATCAAACCTGATAGAACTGAACCAAATTGATGCAATATTAAAAACCCTCTTATACCTTAATTTTCTCTACTAAAATTTATCATTCCCCACAATAAATCCCTTATTTCCTATTAAATTAAATATCTTTGAGACTCTTTTGTCCCTCCCTAATAAAACATTCTTCCAAATCTCTATCGTTAATAGGTGCAAAACTAGAAATTTTGACTGATTCCGATTCAAACTTTCAGTTTAACTAAATAGCAATAATCAGAATCCGATCGCAAACCAAACAGGTCCTAAGTACTGCTGGCATTTTACTTTTTCGGTTGACCTAACGAAGATTAATACTATTTTAAATAAAAAACGATTCATGACCTGTTTAGTTGAATTGCTAACCTGATTCATCCTACTGTTTAGTTCATCAAATTAAAATAAAGGAGTTCTGAAAAATACAAACTTTTAGCCTTTCATATGATGAGCTAGATACATATCAATACTAGATTGAATCTACAGCAGATCCAGCTAAATCCGAATGTGGATCTGAAAAAGGTTTTAGGTCTCGTCAGACCCAAATCAGCAAACAGGACCCATATCGGCTCCATTTCAATTTAACCCAAAATAGATCCAACCCTTCAACTTATTATTGCATCTCTCCAACTCAGATTTATTGTACATCAAAATATATATTCATCCCATTTTTATGAATCGTTTTAACAACCCAAACCCGTTAAAAATAGAGATATGCCTAGTATGGGATCAAAGTTAGGGTGAACCCGCTCCATTACAAGGGTCAACGAGTTTAAGGTAACTATTCCTCCATGGGATGGCTAATGGCTTTTTGAGTTCAAACTTTAAACCCTCAGATTGGAGCTGAAGGGTTTGGAAGGAGAAATGCTGTCTTACGTAAGAGATCTGTCGTTGAACTGAAATTTAAGCAAGATGGGAGTGGGAAAGCAAGCAGCAAATCACCAAAGGTGATCATTTCATAATATGAAGGTTTAATGGGTAGTCAAGTAATCTGATTGGGTGCATGGAATCCATTAGAAAGAGGAGTTATTACTCATTGGTCTCTTGTTTAGATAATTAGAGAGAGAGAGACTGCATTTTCTGTGGTCTGGAGCAACCGACAGCAACTGCACACTGTACAGAGGCGCCACGAGAAACCGCATTATAACTCTTTAACTCCATAGAGTGTAAGCTGTCTCTCTCAAGCGTTCTATTTGCAAGTGAAGAAAAGTAAAACCAGCAGGTGAGAAGAGCTTGTCTTCTTATAGCATGTAGATAGAGAAATAAAAGTGGATATTTTCAATGTTTGTGACTGCCTTTTCTGTTTCTAGCGTTGTTTGGTTTTTCTCTGCTGGGTTGATCTGTTTCTTCCTTTTTTTTCTTGGCATTTGCAGGTCTCTGCTGGGTTGTCTGTTCTTCGTGGGTTCTTTGTTATTTACTTCTGAAAAATTAAATGGGTTTATTTCAGATTCCTGGTTTTTAGAACTGGCATGCACTAATAGGATCTTAAAATTTTGATGGATTCTTCGTCTTCTTTTTCTTCTTCTTCTTCGACGTAGACTTTTAGACTGGTGTCTGAAACTTCAATGGGTTCTTTATATGCAACCTGCAGAACTATGATCTCACGGTTGCAACGGAGTTTTGTTTCCGGATTAGTCCAAGGTTGTCTTTTAAGAACTTGGATGAATTCTCCTGATTATGAGTAGTTCATTAGGTATGGCCTTCTAAGCTGTTATCCCATATACCTTTAGTTCTCAAATGGTAAACTCCGGTTTGTTTTTTATTTTTTGAACTGGAAAATCATGAATTTGTAAGCAACATATAAGAATTTGTGTTTTTTTTCTCTTAATATCCTTCTCCAATAATTCTTCTTAGATTGAGGAATGGGAATCTGATGGAATCTTCGTTGGGGTCATGCAGGATAATGATCTGGGAACTGTACAATTAGTAGGATGTTGACAAGTCGAAATCTCATACTTTAATAGGTTAGCCTAAGAAAGAATGCTAAGAGAGCTATGGTTTGCACAGCTGATGATCTTCTGGGCTGGAAGGATTTCCCCAAAGGCCTCAGAGTACTTCTCCTTGATGAAGACAGTGTTTCTGCAGATGAGATAAAATCGAAGCTCGAAGAAATGGACTATATTGGTTAGCCACATCAATTTCCTCTTCATTCTTAGTTTTAGATTAACAATTTATTTCTCCTGAATTAAAACTTGGTGTCTTTCTTTTTTTTTTTTCTTGTTTTTTGCATTTTTCATGTTTCAGCTAATTTTGTTTTACTATATTTGATACTTGACATCATCCTTATAGTCATCTCAAATTTCCATCGATTACTCTAAATTGTTACTATTTGATTCTTCATGGAATTTAAACATGGCTTTGGGTTTTATTTGGTGCATACATTCTAGAATAGTTAGAGGTGGTGCAAACTTGGGTTGGAACTTTTTGAAATGCTCAAAGGATCTATAATTAAGCTTGTAGGCTGTAGCCTCATCCAAAAAAAAAAAAAATGAGGCAGTTTCTCTTTCTAAATTAAGGATTCGAGAGATTTTACTTTAGCCATTGTTTAACATGGAATTTCTTCCAAGATCCTGGATACACTTTCTTCCGGTAGTTAGAAATACATGTCACAGAACCATGGAATATATAACCATATTCACTTTGTTTCAAATTTTATAATTTTTCTCCATGATAGATTTGTTTCTACCCCCAAAATTTTCCTTTTTTTTGAATGAGATGAGAGATCAGCCATGTGAGCCAACCCTTTGGGGCTACATGAATTATGTTCGTCATATGTCTTGATAGTCATACAGACCTCACCAATCTAGAGCAAGTATAGCATAACCACCATTATTTTAATTTCTAAAGGTGTTTAGTTGATTCTCCAGACCCCCAACCCAGCAAAAAAAAAAAAAAAAAAGAAACAGCAGAAAGATAAGAAAATGAATTTTCAGTCGGTGGAATTTGAAGGGGTAAAGAAAATTACTTTCGTCTCAAATCTCACTTTTCTTCATTGTTACACCATGTTTACTATTTTCAGTTTCCACATTCTGCAAGGAGAGTGAAGCTTTGACGGCAATTGCAAACAAACCAGACAGCTTCCATGTTGCAATAGTAGAGGTAACAAAGTTCAACTGCAACCAAGGTTCCAGAATATTTGGACTAATAATCTAAAACATAATAGAGGGAAACATAAAGTGCCTTATGGTAATGCTATGTATATTATCAATTTCTTTTCCTGCCCTGCTTCTGTGGTTACAGGTGAGCGTGGCCAAGAGCCATGACAGTTTCAGGTTCCTTGAGACTGCTAAAGATTTGCCAACTGTCAGTAAGTTTGCTCAACTATCATAGCCTCTCCATTTTAGATGTAACAAATTAATACATTTCGCTCATGGGTTAAATTTTGCTCTTGTATTCTGGTTATTATAGAGTTGGTATAATTTTTTTTCTTTAAAATTTAAAACTTTTGTCTTCTTTTTTTCTCCTTAAAAGCTATTTTGTCCTTTGGCTATTAGTTTTATTGGATATTCTAATTATCAAACAGTAATTTTAAGTCAATATGAAAACTGGAAAGGTTGTTATGAATAAATTACTACAGGAATGAGGGGAAATGAAATGAGTTCTACAATCCTTCTTGTCTCTTTAGCATATTTTACAGTTGAAGCTGATATGATATATGGATAATTTCTACTGCAGTGACCTCAAGTGTTAATTGTCTAAACACCATGATGAAATGCATTGTTGTAAGCTTTCTAATCTGGCCTCCTTGTTATCAATAACATAGGGAAGATTTTGCTGCACAAATATGCTTATTGTTCTCATTGATGCCATAATTTGCATATTATCCCCAGCTTGGTGCAGCAGAGTTCCTTCAGAAACCATTATCTGAAGATAAACTAAGGAACATATGGCAACACGTGGTCCACAGAGTAAGTTTATGGTATAAATTCGTTGTGATTATTGTGTTTTGACAACTTCAATCTTTTATTTCTTTTGAAAGGCACTGCTAATGCTATGAACTGAAAATGGGAAAGTTTTCTGATCTATCCTGAACAGGCCTTCAATGCAGGGGGAAGTGACATCTCCAAATCATTGAAGCCTGTCAGAGAAACTGTAGTTTCCATGCTTCAACTCCAAGTGGAGACCAGAAAATTAGAGAAGGAAATCCTGTTAGAAAAAGAGAATGAAGTACAGGACCTCAAACATGATAATGAGCAAACAGAAGCCAGTGATAGGTTCCCAGCACCCTCAACCCCACAGTTGAAACTAGGGGGAAGATTGTTAGGTGATGGGTATTGCCAAGACAACTCTAGCTCTTTACTAGAGAAAGTGATTGGCGACCAAGAGGGGGAATCAAAATCTGTCGATACTAATTGCAACAACTCAGTTGCAGAAATTACTCTCAAGGTAAACCAATCACCAAAACCTGAAGAGGGTGGATTCGAGGAGGTTGACTCAGCTGATGATTCAAAGACCGGAAGCAACATATCTTCTCATCCACGGGACAAGAGCAGTGTAGCAGACCCTAGCATCAATACTGACAACCCAAATAGGGCATCTCTTCTTCCTAATTCATGTGGGAACAAAGCTAGTAAGAAGAAGATGAAGGTAATTTGATTTATGAAGGGTAAACTAGAGATTCAAAATTTGTTTAGGCATCTCTCTCTCAATTGACTTTTCCTGGTCAATATTGGTACAGGTTAGTTGCCATGAATATTATGGTTATTGACAGACAGGCTTGAAAAGCATTAGAAATGCTCTACCCTGCTAACTAGAATTAGATTTGCCTGCCTTTCGGTCTATGACTTGGCATTGAAGAATGATTTTTTACATATTTTTATTTGGATTGTTTTGGGTTCCAGGTTGACTGGACACCAGAACTGCACAAACGGTTTGTACAGGCTGTTGAGCAACTAGGCATCAACCAGGCAATCCCTTCTCGAATTCTAGAGTTAATGAAAGTAGAGGGTTTGACAAGACACAATGTGGCAAGCCACCTCCAGGTCAGTATTGGAATTGGTTTAACAGTTTGGCAAGGGGTTTTAACAACAGATGGACTCATTGATGATTTGATGTGATCTTGAATTATGTCATCCATCAAGTGGTTTAAGAATTGGAAAATCTTTACACTGTAACTAGTGAGATCACCATTCATTTATCTCAAGATAATTAGTTGAGTGACTGTTTACTGTCTTCACAGAAATATCGAATGCATCGAAGGCACATTGCACCAAAGGAAGATGAATGGAGATGGCAACATCCACGAGACACTGTCCAAAGGGTTTATCCTCATAAGCCTGTCATGGCTTTCCCTCCTTACCATTATAATCATGGTTTTTCAGCCAGTCAATACTATCCTGTATGGGGTCACCCCAGCTACAATATGTGGCAGTCTCCAGAGGGTTGGCCATGCAAGAATTATCCAGGGGTAATGTTTGTTGAAACCTTAAGCTACCGAAGTCCATCACTGAATATATTAGTTCCTTCTTCAAATCCTTTGATAACCATAGAATATAATTTGTTCATGACAGAAATGTGTTAGGCTTTCACTCCAGTAGAGGAATTTTTTTCTTTCATTTCAACTTCTTCGGTTATCAATATTAGCATGCACAGCACTCCTTCACATACAAACAGCAGTCTTAAACAAAAAGCTACAGAAGTATGCTACTGTTGGCCCTAGTAATTTGACAAAGAACTGAACTGAATTGTCATACAACGGATATGACACTGAACAGAGCGGAAAGACAGAACTGGATTCATGTAGCCAACCCCATATAGTCAGGACAAGGCTTCTTTGAGTTGACTTGAGTTGCTTGATAGTAATCAAATTGCATGCATGTAATATATTAGTTTTTGAAGAACATTAAATTCATTCCAGATGCAGGCTGATGCATGGGGCTGCCCTGTGATGCCAACACCTCAAGGTCCTTGTGCTACTTTCCCTCAAGTGAGTATGGCTAATATGGAGGTTCTGTTTGCATTTTATGCATCGTTTTGGGCATTCCCACAAGCATGTTGTATGTTGTTCTCATTGATTGTTGTTTTGAGTTATACAGGATGCTTCTGGATTCCGCAGTAGTTCTGAGGGGATTGGAGACAGAAGCAGCCTACCCAGGAATTTCATTGATCTTCACCCGGTAAACATTACTCCCAATATCTGCATTTGTATGTGTCTGTCTGGTTTCTTAAAGCCTCTGGGCTCTACCCCATTAGGAGATCATTCTTACAGTTGGATCCTGTCATAATTTTCCTATTCATATATGGTTGGTTGGTGGATTCAAGAACTGCAACCAGCCCATAACACAGTTCTGTAGCTATAATACAATGGTAGTTAGGGGTATAGGGAGGGACCCACCAGGGAAAGGTTGTGATTCGATGTGTTGGGCCCACACAACCAAACGAGGGAGAGAGGGCAAAGGGCAGATCAGTAGAATAGATCCATTGAATTGGGAGGAGGGGGGGTGGTCTAGGGAGTAGGGTGTGGAGAGTGGAGACGTTAAGAGCATGTGCGTTATTTAATAATACTACAGTGATGCAGAGTGCAGTACAGGGAATTATGAAATCACATCATTCATTCTCTCACCAGCCAACAAGTGCCCTAAATGGCATTGAATTTCATGCAGGCAGAGGAGGTAATAGACAAAGTTGTGAAGGAAGCAATAAGCAAGCCATGGCTGCCCTTGCCCCTAGGCCTCAAGCCTCCGTCAACTGACATTGTTATCTCGGAGCTCCACAGACAAGGCATCTCCACCATCCCTCCTTACAAAAACGCCAAACAACTCTTGCTGAGTGCTTCTACTCCCTACTCCCCACGTTAACCACAAGGACTGACGGACACAGCAGATGGATGACAAGTCTCTCGTCAGTCTCTGAACTCTGATCGACTGATCCTATCCATCGCGCCTGACAGGTGTACGTGCATGAACGGTTTCTACGGCCTTAAATGGGCCACGTGTGTGGTTGGCAATGTAGAAGAAAGTTGTGGCTGTAAGTGGAGCATGTTTCAATGATGAGTAGGAGGATGTGTGGGGGCGTTGAATGAATCATGAATGTTGAACGTTGTGCCTTTGGAGTTTTCAGTGTCTTGCCGGGTGGGGTGGGGCCTGCTTATGCAATTGTGCAATCAAACAGATTGGATCTGCGTAGATGCTGGATGTTGCTGTCGCTCTGACTGTACGATTGGATACATGTGTTATCTGGGATGGGCCCACCAGTACCATGATGTGGACGAGACCGGTAGAGGCAGTTTTGAGTTTGCTGCTTCTGCTGCTGCTATAGCAGCCTAGCTGGCTGTACCCACGTGTAAAAAAACGAGTTAAATATAAAAGAAGTTACTACCGATTTTGGAATAATAGCCATTAATGTAGGGGTCGAGTCGGTTTAAGCCTTTTGGATCCGGAATCTATCCTATTAAGTTTGGTTTCGGGGTCAGTTCTAGCCGTAGTGGTTTTAGGTGGGTTCTATCCGATTAAGGTTTATCTATGAAATTTGTTGATTTTAATAAATATAATATAATTTAAAATTTATATTATATTTATTGATTAAATTGAGTATCTTAATATATAAAATATTATTATATAGTTCAAAACTTATAATTTGTAAACATTACAATTTATATTAGTTATTATACACACTCAAATACTGAAATAAAAATAAATGATTAAATAATTTAAGTAACTCAATGATCAATTGAGACTACGGCCTTTTGTAATTATGAGGTTTATTTTAAGATAAATTTGGTTCCAAAGTAGGTTCTATTCAGGCCAACCGAGGTTGGTTCGGGTAAGATAAACCCTTAGACCTTGCATATTAAATCCAAATTCCAATCAATCACATTAAAGTTCATTTTTTAGTTTGAGAAAAATTCTTAAATTATTCTACTATTTAGCTAATTAACTAACTATCTCCTTATTATTTAATTATAGTTTTTAATAATTGACATTGTCGCTAAGTCTTAAGGAAAAAATGAAATGTGAAATTTATTCTCTATCTCTGCCTCCAATTCTGTATCTCCTCTTGTTCTCTATCTTCTCTTTTTCTTCCCTCTTCTTCCTCTCTTTCTTCTCATCGATTTCACTTGGTGATCATCGTCTACCTCTGTTGTCAGCCATGAAAGAGGCTACACAGTAGCGACATTCACTCGTACTCATCATCATTTCTTTTTTCTTTTGGTTTTTGTAACTCAAACTCTGGTTTTGATGAACTTTTTCAACAAACGCATCCGCAACATAGAGGTCAGATATCTTTTTGGGCCCACTTTGGATTTCCACACCTGGGATGCATATCAGTGAGGGCTGTCAAAACCATAATATTGTTTGTTAGATGACAAGAGTGACAAATGGTAAACGGTTATATATAGTTTTGGATCCAACGAGATGTATTGGCACGGCCTAGCTCTTTCTGTTTGAAAACGAAACCGGTGCACATATCATGACATGAATCGACAAGACGAAACTAAGAGGCGTTAGTTTGTGGGGTTCATTGTTGTGGTCTGTGACTGTGACTGTGACTATGAGCCTGTAAACTAATTCCGTGAGCATTGGGGGATGCCAATTTCCAACCACTTTGCCGGTTGCCACAAGTATGAAAACATCACAACACAACCAAGAATCCAAGACTAACAGTTCGTCTAACACCACCCACCTCCACCAGACAAAACAATCAACCCCTTTAATATAATTTCAACCAAAAACATCGTATTTGGTAAGGCTAACCATGCAAAGATTTTGTCCTAGGTCTAGGTGGAGCTGCATATCCGTCACTAGGGCTGTTCACGGGTCGGGTTGGGTCGGTTTAATGATGTTTTTCCAACCGGCCCAACCTGGTCGGGTTACCTGAAATTGAAACTGAAATCGATACTGTGTTAAGTAAAATCGACCTGATCGGTTTGGGTCGGTTTCAGCTCTACTTAGTGGTGACTTAGTTGATGTTCAAATGTTCATTTCTGACTCTATATTCCCAAAGGAAACCACCATTTCCTTAATGTTTTGTGGCCCATCCATGGATCCAGTTGTGGAGGGAGCAGAGTTTGAGAGTACTATTTGCCAAATGGTGTCCACTTACACTATAGAGATGAGAGATATATAGTGTAACTAAGTAGGTTGTAACTACTAACTAAGAACTAACTACTAAGTCGGTTCGGTTCGGGTTCGGTTTCAGTTTTCATGTCTGAAAACCGAAACCAAACCGAATCATCGGTTTATGATTTTTTATAACCCAAAACCGACCAGTGCTGAAGAAAACCCGACCGACTCGGGTTGGGTCGACCCGGGTTGGTCAGTTTGTTCGGGTTGGGTCTTCTTATGAATAGCCCTATCCGTCACCTAGGCGTCTCTAGCCTTGTGTGAAAACCAAAACCAAACCAAATCATCGGTTTATGATTTTTTATAACCCAAAACTGACCGGTGCTGAAGAAAACCCGGCCAACTCAGGTTGGGTCCGTCCGGGTTGGTCGGTTTGTTTGGGTTGGGTCTTCTTATGAACAACCTTATCCGTCACCTAGGCGTCTCTAGCCTTGGCCCGTTGGCCGGTATCAACCATAGAAACCGCTCACTCTTTGTAGTGATAAAGCCCACCAAGTTTGTCTTAATGTCACCCTCTCCCTCGCAATCTCCCTTTATCCTAGCCCTACCCTTATTTATTAAAGCAACACAGGGGTTTCACCAAGGTTAAAAGTATCGGAAACGCTAAGTATATTGGAAAGGCAATTATAATTCTTCATTAAATTAATATAAGACCTCAAAAAGGTGTATATACATTAAGTTAATATATTTTGATAGTTTTATAAAGAAACATATTGTAGTTAATTATAATTTTTCATTAAAAATCCTATTCTTAACTATAATTTATAAATTATAATTCTTAAGTTTTAATATTTTATGGAATGGGAAAAACCCAACTCTCCTATCCAACCATAAAACATGCATTGGCACAACTTCTATGTGAAAATATAATTAATAACTATTTATTATTCATTCAAAAAATTATAAAAAACAAATAAACATTATATAATATATTCAAAAAATAGTTATTAAAGAAGAAATTTCAATTGCTCTGTGGATATAGTAGATCATCCATAGAATTATAATATATTCAATCATTGTGATCAAATGATCAAATATAATTAATTATTTATTTATTTTTAATTCCAAAAATATAAAAATAATATATATATATATATATATATATATATATATATATATATATTAAAGAAGAAATTTCAATCGGTCTATGGATATGATAGATCATACATAGAATTATAATATATTCAGTTGTTATTATCAAATGATAAATTATAATTAATTATTAATTATTTTTAAATTAAAAAAATATAAAAGATCAAAAAATATTAAAAAAGAAATTTCAATTGCTCTATGGATATGATAGATAAATCCATAGATTTAAAATATATCTAGTCTTTATAAGCAAAGAAAAAATTACATTTTTAAATTTTTTGTTAATTTATATTTTCCCTAAATATCTTCATGAAATTTCCATAAATCTATTGATAACACCAAAAATTTGTGATTTTGAATGTAAGAAATGTAGATCAACATAAATTTAAACATTCAAGAAAAAAAAAAGAAATCACAAGATATTATAAAAAATTGAAAAAAAAAAGCCTATTTTTGCCATATTTTTTAAAAATTGAAAAAACTTTAAAAAAATTAATGATTCACACTTGTTTTATGCAAACTTTTGCAAATATAGAACTCTAGGAATGAAGTTTGGAGTTTTAGAGTCATTTAGGGGTGAAAAAAGGCTTATTTCAAGGAAAAGAAGTTTGTTTTTCCCCTTAAATTTTTTTTTTTAGTTTTTTGCTGTATCTTTTTCGTTGATACGCTACCAATATGTCCCGATACACCCTCGATATGCATGAAAAAAGATAAAAAGTACGATTTCCATGCATATCCCGTATATATTTTTCAAAGAAATGATACAATACGCCCCACATCGGGCGTATCAGATCAAAATTTTAAACCTTGGGTTTCACCATGTTTATTGCTAGTGCGCAAGACTTAAGAGCGCAATCCTAACTACCCAATCTGTTACTATTGCCATTGGCCCCATTAACTTCATCTTGTTAAATGTTGGAGGTTTTTATTGAACCGACTTCCAAGAGGTCATTGAACAGGTCACAAGAAGATTATTTTAGGAATTTAAATGCAATTATTAGTCGCATGATGTCATGTGAACAAAGTGTGACGGAAAATTAACAGCAAGGGGGGTTTTAAACAATTGTCAAAAAACTTAAAGATACTTTCAGACAATAGTTAAACAGTAAGGGTATAGTTAGTCAATTAGCGTAGGGGTAGTTTAAAAAAAGTGCCTATTTTTACAAAGAATATTTTACATCTAACTAGGGCTGTCAATTGGACTAGATTTGGTCTAATCTGGTCCAATCCAATATTGGTCCATTTACAAATGGATTGGACCAAATCCAATTTAAATCCATACAAACCAAATCCAATCTAGTCCAAATAAAATGTAAAAAGACCGGATTGGGTCCAATCTAATCCAAATTGAATCAAACACCAAAATAACACGAGGTTACAATGAAAAAACTACAACACTTGCTACAATCCAATCTAGTCCAATTAAAATGCAAACATATTGGATTGGGTCCAATCAAATCCAAAGTGAATGAATAAAAGTACTTTTGTAAAAGTGGTTTTATAAAAATACTTTGGTAAAAGTATTTTCATAAAAGTTACTTTTGTACTTTTACAAAAGTATTTCTGTAAAGTGCTTCCATGTAAAAGTACTTTTATAAAAGTGATTTCATAAAAATACTTTACTTTTGTAAAAAACACTTTTCATAAAATTACTTTTGTAAAAGTACTTTACTTTCGCAAAAGTGCTTTCATAAAAGTGTTTTTATTCCAGCTTCAATTTCGATCGGTTTCAAATTGGACTGGGGTTTGGCCTCATAGTCGGATTATTGGAAATTGATTTAGGTCCATTTTTTACCAATAAAAATATAAACCAGTTTATTTTGAATTGGCTCAATCCAATAATTATAACGAACTATCTAAATTCGATTTGATAATGTTTGAATAGGATTGGATCCAATTCAAAACCGATACATTGACACCCCTACATCCAACCAATCACATCTTTCACTCAGAATACAATGGATATACCATAGATTTTGTGTAAATACATTCAATTTTAATCTTCTCAAATAGATCGGTGGCAAGTTAGGGGCCTGGCCACCTATATTAGAGAGATCAAAGAAATTGATGGGAAGAAGGATTTGGGTGGTCAGAAAAAAAAATGTGGATGGAGATTTGAACTCAAAAGAATCTGTAACCAATTAACCATCCATGATTTGGGACTCAGAACCCAAAGACGTGCTAGGGCCTGTTTTATTTAAAGGGTTGTTCATTGAGTCCGATTTAAATGGGCCAAGCATTATATAGCTCAAAGAAAACATAATAAGCTCTAATGCATGATTCATTGTCGGGCCGACGATGGGGCATAAGTATATTGACAGTGACAGCCTAAAACACACGTTAATCAATATAGCAACTAAGGCTAGATTTGTAGGGCCCATGAATCCTTGATCTTGAAACATTATTTGGCCCATAAATTGCCACATGATCATAATTCACAATCCACCACCCAATGTAAACCCATGGCCCATGGGAAATTGTGTCAGCTTCACTTCATGTCTTCTTCAATTCATCTTTTTCTGGGAGTTGGGAGGAATTCTAGTACAAATTTGCAACTCTTGGATAGCCTTACAATTACTAAATTAATGCATGGATGAGAGGCTCAAGTCATCGGCAAAGAACTTCCACCGGATTGATTGGATTGGAGGACTTATGATGGGTCGTCATCTCCTGGACATGCAACACTCGGTAAGCTGTAACTCCAGCTACGGAAGTGGCTACAGGACCTGTGATTACTTATCATGCTTAAACATCCCTTCGAGGTGTTTGTTAGTATGTCTGTGTGTGTGTGAGGATCCAACATTTATGCTTTAGGGCTTCAAAAACCTTTTGGCTCAATTTTGCTTGTCGTTTATTTGAAAAATATCATCACTTCAATATGATATAGGCATTCTCGAATAGAGTTTGAAACATTATTTGATTAAATTATATATTAAATAAATGTTTATCTCGGTTTATGTAAGAATCATCTATTAAGAGAAGTTTTTTTATAATGTTTCTTCCAATATTAAGGCATTTCTTTTCACCATTCAGATTTTATGATCTAATGGTGTCTGGCTGTCAAAAAACCATTTTTCAAGATGAATGTCATACAAAACGTTTACTTAATAAACAATAAAGAAAAAACTAAACAGCCCCTTTATTTTATTACAGGTTCTACGTTAACTCAGGATGTGTATGTGTGAAGAATTAGAAAAGAGCCAGCACCCGAAGAGGGGCAGGGCACTACCATCATCTCTATTGGCATCCACGTGCTGATCTCTGGACACTGAGGGAGAGCGTAGGGGCAATAGAAAGGATTTGGGGTTTGGGCTCTACACTTGCAACAGAACGTCCCAGAGCAAACCCAACATGGAATTGAATCGGATGGGTAGAGCTAGCTGCAAATGGATCGAATTGAATTGGATAGGTAGATTCATATTTGATTCATTTATATTCCAATTCAAATTATTATATCTTTTGGATATCTAGTGGATTCGAATTGGGTTCAGATTATAATCAGATATTAAGTTGTATAAATAAATTAGACTAAAAATAATCAAAATATTAAATTATATTATAGTAATAAAATAAACTAAAAATGACTTCAATAGTATATTTTATGATTAAAATAAATTAATAATTACTTATATGAAATTTGAACCTTATGGCAATTTAGTGAAAATATATCATCGAAACCAAATCAATTTACTGATATTATAATATATACAGATTAAATCCGAATTACTTTTAATAGGATAGATTCAAATTCCTATTTGAACAATCTGATACTTGATGTGTGGCTCATTAACCGTTCAAGTAATAAATTAGTGAGTGAAATATCATTCTCACGAGGATTTAGGTAACAAGTATTAATGTTGAATTAAGTATTTCTTATATGATTAACAAATAAATCAAAACTTTGATGAAAGTTAAAAATCCTAAATTAAAATCTATCTAAATTATTGGTCCAATTGCCTTCAAATCAGGTTAGAAGAGTAAGCAGTAAATGTCAATCTCAAAATTCAGCAATCTATCAATTTGGATCATTCGAATAAATCATGATTGAGCCTTGGTTTGGTGAAACCCCAAGATCATGAACAACCTCTCTCAAGCGCATGTTCATCCTATGCATGAGTGACGGTTCTTCTATCTCTAACAAGAATCTAATCCCCATGCATGCATTTCTTCAAACACTTCTAAGGCATCAATTCAAATCTGAATTGATCACCAACTGAATTGTGTAAGTTATCTCTAACCTTGCACTCAATTTAGTTCTTGAATAATATATCTGAATTCCTAGAATCTCTCTCAAGCACTCTAGGAATTCCAAGTTTTAAATGCATTCGGCCAATCTGAAATCTCTTTCAAGCAATTCAGATCTTGCAATCTCAGATATGAGAATTTATATCTGAGTTTTGAAGGTTAATTGGCCGAATTAATCTACAATTTAACCCCTATTCAAGAAACTTCAAGTACAATTCATAATCATTCGAATGAATAAAAAAGAATATGCTTGCTGAACTAAAATTTTAAAAGCTGAAATACATCAAGAAAGAATAGAAAAAGGAAAGAAAATATAACAAAGAAACTGAATTCAAATTAAAGGAGAATGAAACAACAATTGAGTTATTACAAAAGACCTTTGAATCACAAACCCCCAATTTCGAACTCACATTCTTCTTCTTCTTGCTTGCTTGACTTGAACTTCCTTCAGCCCTTCTTCTTCTTCTTCCTTGCGCCTAGCCTTCTTCTCTTCTCTTCTCTCAAGGTGGTCGAACCTCTAAGAGTGGGAGAGTCTTCCTCTCAAACAATTGAACACCTCTCCCCCCTCCTAGATGCCTCCTTATATAGTTTTTTAATGGGGCTCTTGCCCCTTCTTGAAGCCTCTATAATGGGGTGTATTACACCCCTTTCTTGAACTTTCTAGAGCTCTCTTGAAAGTCTCATAAGGACTGCTATTTGGGTTGCACTTAGACTCTCTCTTAGCACATGATAGTTATACTTTGAGTTGCTCTTTTGGGTTGAGAATGGGCATTTTTTGTTGGGCCGAATTCTACTCTTAGCTAGGCTTTCTTTTCTTAGGTTTTCTCAAGGAATCCAATTGCTTTTCTTGGGCCAAAGTGCTCTCTCTTGCTTCCACAACCGGGTTGGGTTGAAATTGGTTTTTTTGAACCTTCTTTTCTTGCATTTTTCCTTCCTTTTCTTAGATTAATTATCCCTGGAACTTATTCTTAACATTAAACTAAATTAAGGCAAAAATTAATAAAACCGATATAAAAATCCATCCTAAAATCCTCAAAAATTATAGATAAATTGTAGGTTCATCAAATCCGTTTGCAGTCCTAGCTTTTTGTCTCCTATTAGTGTTCTAGAGTTTAATTTGTTTTATATAGATTTACATTTTATACAGTACACATGGCAACCTAATTATCCTTTGACCAGAGTTTATGACAATGATGATGATGGTGGTGATATATATTAAAAGATCTAGAATTTCGATGGATTCCATGATCTGTCATGGTGTTAACGCCCAAACCATATTGGCACATGAAGGAGCTAGAACCCTTTGTTTTATTAACAACTCATGTACTTCATATGAAGTTTAATTAAATTAGGCCTTTGGCCGTAAGTCTCTAATGGTTTTTTTTTTTTTTTTTTTTTTTTGAGAATGAGAAAAGTTGGTTAATGGAATTTTGATTTTTATTGATAAAAAATCATTTTTTTTTTTAGATTTATGTGAGGATTACGAAAAATTTATATTTCTGGGTAAATAACTTTTTCATTTTGGGGGAGGGGGGAGTTGCTAACATTTGAATGAGACAAAAATGGCCCTTTTTAATAATATATTTTTATGACTAAAATGATCATTAATTTATTTATCTAGAAAATAAAAGAGCATGGATAAATGCACTTGAATAAATAACTTACCATTACCAAAAAGCCAAATGGACCTAAATATTATAATAAAGGTATAATGGTCAATATAAACACACAAAAGAAAAAAAAAAAAAAAAAAAGACTTGAGAATCAAGTAATTGAACACGTATTGATGATGACCCTGCATAAATGTAGTGCAAACAGCTCACCCACTCGATGACCATATTTAGTATGATTTTGCCTTCAATTAGACAAGTAAATGAATGATGATCAAGGATTCTTAATATAATATAATATATGTATGTATGTTTTTAGACCTGAGTGTAAAATATCAGACTTAAGTTCAATCTACAAATTTTCATGCCTGGACACAAAACCCACGCTTGAAAATTTGCATAATAGATTTCCAACTCAATAGGATCAAAAGAGTCTATGACATGGTTTCCACTTTTATTAAATAAATATATAATTCGCCTCCCCACTTTTGCCAATTACCACATAGTCCAGTCCATATTCTTCCCATTAGAGATTTGGGGGCGAAGGAAGCCGATCATGTAAGCTAGTGGATTCCATGTGCATCCATCCTACCACCCTAATCCCACTAATCTGTTTACTATAATTTGCAGTAAATAAAATCTCATCCCTATGGGAGCCAAAGCTGCGTAGCAATACCTGCATTACATATTCCTCTAGGCTGGGTTCGGCTTCAGTCAAAGCTTGATAGGTTGGAACATCATTCAAACATTACAATGACACGCCCGTTATTCATCCCTCATTCAAAGTGTCTTGTGAAACCCTTTCGGTTCTCTTCTTTCCCGTGTCTTTCCAATCTCCACCTAAATCGATCCATCCCCCTGTTCTGCTATCTTCTCTAACCGGTAAAGACAAAAGACATCACTGCCGGTGAAAGCTTCTTCCGGAGACCGGCGACCGGAGACAGAGAGCAGGTAAATCTTCCTTCTTCTTTGCTTCTCTACAAACACAGTCTTCTTCCCATGAAAAGCCTGACCATTACTGTTGATGGCAGTGATATTCCGCCGGTGACGGAGACTTTCATCTGCAACTGATCCGCCATCAACCTACTGGCTGGAAGAAAAAACCTACCCAAGCTCTCAGAGTCCAAAGTGCTACATGGGATCCCAAAATATTCTGAAACCATCAGAATATCAGTGCTACAATGGGCTCTGTTTGGTTTATATAAGAAACAGAGATAAACCAAATACAGACAATTTTTTTTTTTCCTTTAAGTTATGTTTGGTTTGAAGGAAAAGATAGGGAAAGGAAGGGAAATGTAAAGAAACCTTTACAAACCTTATATAAGTTTCTCTGCCTTTCCCTTCCTTTCCCTACTTTTTCCTTCAAACCAAACCAAACACAGCATTATTGTTTGTGGTGACAGGTGGGAATTAATAAAGGGAGAGGTTTTTTGATAAATTACATGATTCAACACTTGCCTTATGAGTTGGGGCTGGCCCAAAAGGTCTGTAAGCTATGTTTGATGAAAAAATCAGAAGAGCCCAAAATGACTATTGTCCATCCCATGGTTTTTAAAAATGAACCAGTGATTGAATCGGTCAGGGGTTTGGTTATCGGTTTTCGATCTATACGGCCAGCCCATTCTGACAAAAAAATTAAAAAAAAATAAAAAACTAGAAAACGGTTAGAACCATTCGAACGGTTCGAATGATTAACCGGCCGGTTCAATGATTTACTGATCAAAATCAACAATTTTGAGAGAAAAAACGGTTTTGGAGGAAAGCAAAACCGATCAAATGACCGATTCCCGATTTTTCCAATCCAACCATCCGGTCCAGCCTGGTTTTGAAAACAGTAATCCATCCACACTAATATGGGCTATAGCTCTAGTTGAGATTTCTTTCATGGGCTTCTTCAAAGCAGCCAGCTAATGAAGCCTCGAGCAAGGTTTAAGCCCTCCCAAACAGGTATAGTGAAGTCTGGGTCAGAGAAAATTGATGCAAAGGAGTAATATTAACTTTCCAATTACCAGCAGCAATAGATGATGTGGGCCGTGATAATAAGGCAAGTATTTTCAGGGTCAAGGTATTGAAGGCTGTTGATCAAGCAATAGGTCAGCTACCCACCAGTCTCCTCCTGCCAAGCAGAAATGACATTGTTATGGCCTCTGCTGCTTGCTGTCTGAGGCTGGTGCCAAACTAAGGCTCTGTTTGGTTTGCGAGTTGTTTGATTGGGTGGAATTAGAAATTTATTTTCATTCCTGTTAGAATGGCATTTTTTCATTTAAGGAAATGGTCATTCCCTGACCTTCCCTTAGAAATGAATTTCCATTCATTCCCTTAGAAATGAATCATCCAATTTCAATTCCGAAAGATTTTGATTTTGATTCTAATTCCGACTGCGAACCAAATAAATCCTAAGAAAAGGATGGATGTGAACTTAAAAGAGGAAAGGAGGGAAGCATGATATAGAAAGCTTTCTAGTATGGGGATTCTGGTTTATCAATTCAAGAGATAGCAGTGGCGAAGTCTGACCAGCTTTTGTTCCGAAATTTTGTTCAAGAATCCAATTAAATGATTCATGGCATGGACTTGGAGAGAGGAAATGTATTTCTAATTCAATGGATAATGTAATATCAAGAAAAATTTCCCTCCCTTTGTCATGAAAGTTTTATAGGAATTCCGATGTTTTGCCCTTAAAGAAGTTGCATCTCCACTAAATGATGTTTGCCCCTTTATTTATTTATTTATGTTTAATTTCCTTGTGTGCAAATATTATCACGGAGTAAGGTTCAAAATTTCAACAAGTATTAGACTGTATTATCCGTTAATACGTATCGTATTCGTGGTTTTTTAATACACCCCTATAGGGGAGTGATTCGAGTCTACTCTGGTTCAGGGGGTAAAAGAGCTTTAAACCGACGCTAAAACTAAAAAAAAAAGGGACAAGCAACAATACAAACCAATACACCCCTACTGACAACTTATATCCATATTTTGAATCTGGAGATCATTCTTAACTATTACGTAATTAGGATGGTGTTTGGCAATTGTGTGTTTCAGACCTATTACATTTCCCATATTTCATACAAGTTTATTGTTTAATATGATCACTTTAGCGCCATGGTTCTTTGTAGATGAAAAGTGAAAACCATCTTTCGTTGCATATGCAACTGAGTGAGTGAGAGAGAGATCCGTCTCTGCAAATAAAATGCACTTGGATAGATAAGAGTTAATAGGACCACACAAGGACATTCACATTCCATTGGAAAGACAGGAGGACACATCAGGGAATAACACGTCATTCCAGCACTTGATAAACATAGAAAGTTGGGACATACAACTGGCACATTCTAGGACAAGCAGCCATCAATCCAGCATCCAAAGTGAAGTAGTAATCTCTGAAATCGCAATGGGACACGGCCTTCAGAAGCGGCAGTCATAATCCATACAAGGCCATAGGCCCATGGTGGGACTCTCTTAACAATGAACTAACCATTTCTGAGCAGATTTGCTCGTGAATTTTACTTGTTAAATGAACTTTGTTTCTTTAATCCTTTTATTTTCTCTCTATATAGATCTATTGCTCCATATATGGAATTCTGGAAAGTGGCTTTTTGGGAAACCACTTAAATTTAGTGGAATGCATGTGTTTTTTTCTCTTCTTTCTCTTTTCAAACCTTTTTATCTATATAGTTGGGGTGGAGCCCTGCAACGCAGGGACAAAACATGATGGTAAATAGTTTATCAAAAGTAAATTATATAGGCTGCATTTGGTGAAGGTATAAAATCGAACCGGAGTAAATTTTACACCTCGGCTTGATTTTTTGAAGGCATTTGGTAGAGGTGTTAATATACCTCATCAATCGGTGTAAAAGTTTATTCTTGTCCAAATATTCATTGTAAATCAGTAGAAAGTTTATATGATAAAATCAATGTAAAACTTTACCTTCCTCTCTATTCAACGGTTACCCCGCATCTCTTCTGTCCAATGGCTGCATGACTTCGTTCGATCGAAGAAGAGAGTAAACCAGTGCAACGATGGCATCCCCCACCTCCAGTCGGATCCCTTTTCTGCTCCCTCTCCGGCCCCTCTCTCTCTCTCTCTCTCTCTCTCTCTCTATTCCTTCTTCTCTGACCTACGACTTGCCCTGTTCACTGTCTTACAATCCTGCAATCTTACAATCTTCTCCAGCTCTGGCATATCAGTGAGCAGTGAGTGGCAAGCGGCATATCAACGCAAATCTTACAATCCCCCTCACCGATAAACGGACTAGGGTTCGACATTATCAGTGAGCAGTGAGAGGTGAGAGGTGAGTAGCAAGTGGCATATCAGACTTCCATCAAGACCTAGTCATATTAGAGTTCCGGCGGCGGTGAGCGGCGTATCAGAGTTCCATCAAGACCCAGTTCTGGCATATCAGAGTTCTGGCGGTGGCAAGCAGCGTATCAACGCAAATCCTGCTGATGTACGCATTAAAGCACTGCGTAAGATTTACTACGCAACAATAAGATTCACTGAATAAGCATTGCTTGTTCACCTTTTTCTCGACTGTCGAGGCCCAGTTTGAAAATTTACACGATAGAAAATCAAACATGATCGATGTAAATTTTCAAAATCAACTGGTCCCAATTTCCATGGATCACTAAACCTGTTCACATTTTTCTTTCATGGTGTAAAAAAATTTGCAAAAGTTATATTTTTTTTTAATTAAAAATTTATTAGAAAAAAGATCTATTTAAAATAAATAAAAATTATGGATAATAATATATTTAATTTAATAAATAAAATAATAAATAAATAATCACGACCATTAGAGTTAAAGAGGGAGAGATGAATTTTGTCATTGTATTTTTGTTTTATGTAGTGGAATAATTGTAAATAGTTAAATATAGACACGATTCTATGTCTTATTTTGCTAGCAATAATAATTTGTTAAATTATTAACAAATTAAATAATTTAATAAAATAAGTAAATAAATAAATAAAACTTTATGTATTATCAACACATGATTGCTAAAGGATTTCTCAAATTATTTAATTAATTAATTTAGCATTGTTAATGGGTCGGGCTGAACTATTGGGCTACCGAGCCCATGAACAGGCTTGGCCCGGCCTAGCCTAAGACTTGAACCGCGGACCAGCCCAGCCTGTGGCACAGCACGGGCCTGTGTGGGCTTGAGCTAAAATAAAATTTTAAAAATCTTCTTTAATTTTTTTGTCTATTTTTTAATTTATGTTAAACTTTTCATTATTTCTTCAAAATTTTTGGAAAACATGGATTAACCCAGTTTGTGGCTCAGATTGGCCTAAGACTTGGCCCGTAGACCAGCCCAGCCCGTGGCATGGCACGGGCCCACACGAGCTCAGGTCATATATTATATACAATAATTATATAATATATTAATATATATATATATATTAATATATATATATATATATATAATTTTATTTTCAATTTTATTATATTATTTCATTTTATTATTGAATATATAAACAATTGTATATATCAAAGTTCATATAAAATAAAATTTTAAGAAAATTTTTATTTTTTTATCTTTTTTAAATTATGTTAACTTTTTCATTATTTTTTCAAATTTTTTTAAAAAATGGATTACCCCGGTTCTTGGCTCGGCCTGACCGAAGACTTGGCCCGCGGACCAACCCAGCCCATGGCATGACACAAGCCCACACGGCTCGGGCTGAGGGCTGTGCCAGGCCAACCCCCTAAAGTATTCCAGGGAGGGAAGTACAGCCTACATGACACGGCCCAACACGACCCGATTGTAAATAAAATGAGAGATAAAGACAATTTTTAACAAATATGAAAAATGTAAAAATTTAGTAGCATCATTGATAAATAATTACTAAAGGCACCATTGTAAATAATTACATGTTTAGTATCAAATACGAAAAAGGAAAAAGAGAAAGGACAGGTTATGCTTTTTTTTTAATTCAATAGCATCATTCTAATTAATTAAATTTGTAATAATAATAATAATTAAAAGCATGAAAAGGGACAGATTATAAAATCATAAGATTTCATTTAAATTATATAAAAAAAAGATTTCATTTGAAAAATACAAGCCTTTTGCTTTTAAGTTATATATATAGATGCTCATCCATTCATTCTACTAAAGCTAGAAGAAAGAAGTAAATCATCAATTCGTTGGGTAACTAGAACTGGTCATTGAGCAAAATCAACTTGATACATTACCATTTTAACCAGCTGACCAAGCTTATAAAAGAGATAAGTGGAAAATTATGATGATGTCGCAATTACTAGGAAGCTAGGAAACTGGTGAGAAACAAGATGTTTTGCCTTGATTTCTAAGAAAACAAATCCCACTAAGAAAATAGTAGTAGTCATTCTCCCTTACCATTGGGAACAATTCTCTGTATAGAAATCTTCATCTTGTTTCTTGTGGCCAACGGACCAACCGACCAAGCATACGAATGACCTAAATTTTCTGCCAGGGCTTCAGTCAGTGTAAACAAATGGATTAGAGGTGTTTTTAATCTATCGTTGACCTGGCTGGCTGGACCAGTGATTCAATCACACTTTCGGTTTGGGTCAACTTGTCAACCTTTAACCCACCATATTATTAAACCCAATAACCCATTGATTCGACCAACAATTTAACAGTCCGGACGGTTAAAATTAAATTGTTGACCTATCTGATCCGTTTAACACACTGTTTTTCAAAACCGTTGATTTTGGTGAGCAAACCATTGAACCGGTTGGTTAATCATTCGAACCGTTGGAACGGTTTTGACTGCTTTTCAATTTTTATTTTTTTATTTTTTTTGTCAGAACAGGCCAGTCGTTCGAGTCAAATGGTTAGACCGTTCAAACCGATAACCGACCTGGTGACCGATTTGGTCACCAGTTCGTTTTTAAAAACGATAGTTTAACAGATTATTGGATTTTTCTAAATGGGAAGAGACTTAAACACACTTTTTTATCAATTGGTTTAAATATACCATTAGTAAAAATGGTAAGTAAGGCTTTAACACGGATCTTGAGATTGATCAAACCCCACCCAACTCAAGCTGAATTTTGTCTATATAGATTCTAATGCTGGAAGTTTTAACAACCATGTTATCAGCTAGACAAATACAAAACTAAAAGATGTGAAACGACTAGTCCATATAAAAATTAGGAGTCTTTGAGAAGTAGATGCATCTTTAAAAGAATTAGATTTAATAATTCAAAAGTTTTAGTCCTATATGAGCCAAAATGCTTAAAGAGTAGCCACATTGATGTTAGAATTATGCAGAAAGATTTGTTCCTCCAACTGATACTATAAAATACATCGGATATGCATTGGTCGACAGTTTAGCATATATTTTCTAGGCTAATTATTGACCACTAATTTTTCAAATAAAGAAGTGAAGGTCATCCTTATTATAATTCAAATAATAGAACAGGTAAATAAACAACAAGGTCCATTTATTAAAGGGAAAAATAGGATTTAAATGAGTTTACATAAGATGTTTCGTTGATGGGTTATGTTTAAGTTAAGGTTTTAAAAATCAATTCGGAATTGTAACTATTTTGGCCACCGGTTTCTGGACCGACTGTTTGATCATCTAGTTTGAACAGTCGGTTTATCCCAATGAAATAATAAAAAAAAACGATCAAGACGGTTAAACGGATTGACGATTCGATTGCCTGAATCAGCAGATCACTGACCAATTCAACAGTTTCTGGCCAAAGATAGAATTTGAGATAAAATAGAACTAATAGTCTGAATGGTTCCCGGGCCAAATGGTCCGACCACCTGAGTCAACAACTGTTCGAAAATATTGGTTTAAGTCTAATGGGGTTGGTCTACAAGATATCTTTAAGTCTTTTTTAAAAAACTTAACATAGGTTAAATCCTTTTACCCTTTTTATATTCTTTTATTTTTATATTTTTATAAACTTTTGCATTAATGTCGTTATGAAATGACATATTTGACCCAAATAATTAAACCATCAACAAAATAACTATTTACTTACACGGGGCTGGATCTATATCTTGAGTTCCAGCTATTTGGATTGGGAAATTATAAGAGCACATGATTAATACCAAGTTAAAGACAGTATAGTCGGGTCTTATCTGATTAGAACGGAGTTTAAAAAACATGGTTAATAATAGCATGGAAGTTGGTAAGTTCTCTAATTGGTTGTAAGGTTTAAAGTATTGATACGTGTTCTATGGGGGGCTTTTCGATGTATCCCTAATGTTTCGAGGTCTTGACCAGTTTAGATGGTGAATGAACCTTAAACCAGTCCTTCCAAATTAGACTAAAAAAACTAAAAAAATAAAAAATCTATTGATATTGTCCGATATGCTGCCACTATCGGCATACCACACTATCGATATTTTGAACCTTGGTTGGTTGTAGAAAGCTTGGATTAAATCCCACTATCATTAAGGTGGGAGCTTATGGGTAGGGGGTAAGGCTGCAACTTGGGCTGGGTTGGGTTCGGGTTGATGTTTGGGTTAGGGTTAGGGTTGAAATTCATGAACCCGACTTTACTTCGAGTTGAGCTAGGGTTGACCCCTTAGCCAATCCAATCCAATCTGAACCCGACTTTATAGTACATGTCATATACAAATATATGTTATATGTAATATATAACATACATTGATTTGGTTAGATGCATGATATTTGTATAGCCTCCACCACATAATATCATGTATTTCTTTTAGGGTAAAATACAAAAACCTCCTCTGAAGTTTTTGACAATCATAAAAATCTCCCCTTTAGTTTCACTTTAACAAAATCCTCCCCTAAATTTTTAAAAAATTCAACAAAAACCTCCCTTCCATCACTAATCCAGATGGAAAATGTTAGACCAATGCATCATTTTTTTCCTAAAACCCATTTTACCCTAACAAAATCGACAACAACATACCCAAAACTTCTACCGTATTTTCGTTCTACTCAAATAATGCAGCTCTTCCCGATGGCCACCGAAACAATAACCCTCTCTCCTGCTCTTAGTCGGGGTCACCGATGCGAGACCAACTCGTCATAGAGATCAACCAACACGAGACCATCATGGTCTATGTAGTCTACAATGGCGGCATGTCAAACCTTCTATCCAAACACCTCTCCATTTACACCATCAAATTATCAAAAGCGCCCTATCCCTTCATGTTCTTGATTATTTTGGTGCACAGAAGTAGCATCAAATGACAAATGGTACGGTCTTGACGGCCACCATGTTCCAAGCCACTGGCCACTGGCTTTGCCCCTGACGCTTCTAGCTTCGTCAACATCACCAATCTCAAAGGCAGTAAGGTCGGCTTTGGAGCCGAATCCAACCACGGCAAGGTCATGGCATCCGCTGAAGATGATGCCCCGACTCTAGGCCCTAGCCAGTTAAACCTCACATCTCTAATGCCAAAGCGAGGTTGTAAGGTTTTCGCAGATACGGTAGTGGCCTCCAAAGCTAAGTAGACATTTGACAACAACATTGAAGGAGGATTAACGGTGTTCTGCCCCACTGACCAGGTGTTTAAGGACTTCATGCCCAAATACAAGAACCTAACGGTAGATGGAAAGAATTTGTTGTTGTTGCATCACGGAATTTCTGTTTACCATTCCATGGAAATGTTGAGGTCAAACAACGGAGTTGTGAATACACTAGCAATAGATGGTGCCAATAAGTATGATTCCACAATTCAGAACAATGCACGAGTTGGTAAAATTGGAGAAGATCGTGACAGCCAAGACAACGAGGATGTTGCTAGACCAACATCCTTTAGCGATTTACACGATTGACAAAGTGTTGTTACTCAATGAGTTATTCAAGGCTTCGCCAATGCCAATGGCAACGATGGCTCCAACACCAACACCTATGGTTGCTAAGTCTCCCAAGGCACTGAAGCATGTGTCAGCACCGATACCAGAGTCCATGTCTCGGAATGGTGAACTATCTGATCAAACCATGGCTGATGACAAACAGTGTTGTTAGATTTAACGATAAGAGATAGATGGTAGTGGTTTTGGATGTGTTGCTACCGATTTGGCTAGGGTAAAATGGGTATTTAGAAAATTTAGGGGAGGATTTTTTGACGAAAGGGAGGTTTTTGTTAAATTCTTTAAAATTTTAGGGGAGGATTTTGTTAAAGTGAAACTAAAGGGGAGGTTTTTATGATTGTCAGAAACTTCAGGGGAGGTTTTTGTATTTTACCCTTTCTTTTAAGATAATCACTTCACTTAATCCTAACAAAAAAAAAAAAAACTAAAACCTAAATAACATTATTTCATGTTTTTTAAAAATTTTATTCTGCATCTCCTCTATGTTGTTTGTCACCCAAGAATGATCCATTGTAAGTTACAACTCATAATAAACTATAGTCATTTCTAACACTTGTTTTTTTTTTTTTTTTTGAATTTTGTACTAAAAGAACAAAAAAATAGCACCAACAAACAAATACTAATGAAACATAGGATTAATATATATGTAGTAAAAGTTGAGTTAAGATCTAAAACCGAGAAATTTTATGAGAATTTTAAGGATGGGAAGAAGGTTGGGTTGGGCCCAACCCAAAATTGACTTTGGGTTGGGTTGGGATGAGTTAGGGTTGAAGAAATTTAGTTAGGGTTAGGGTTAGGGTTGGGTTAGGATTAGGATTAGGATTGGGGTTTAGCACTTAGGGTTGGCCTCAACCCGACCTAATCCGACCCGACTTGCAACCCTAGTAGGGGGCGGGTTGTCCGTTGTATAGGCTGGAAGAGGAGGAAGAAGATTAATAATAGGACCGGTTCTAGGTTATAAACCCTGGACCAGGCATGTATGGGTTGGATCTAGGTCGAACCAAGCCCTTTTTTACGGTAATGACTAATGAGCTATACGATAAGGGTAACCCTACCCTCCCTACCCGGGTGAAGGCAGGATTCGATCCGGGTCGAACCCAACCTATTAACAGCTCTATTGCTCTTTCCATAATACACAAGTGTCCTTACTTATGACCGCCCCAAGGATAGAGGCATAACCAGGTCTAGTCGTCTAGGTCTGAACCTCAGCCCAAATAGTATATAGGCTTATATATACATCCTGAAAACGTGTCCTTCCCTGTTCACTTGGAGAGACACTGGCGCATTCGTGGAAATTGCAAAAATAATCAAAGTGGAGCCGTAATCTTTTTCGATATGCCCTAATTAGCCTTGTTATAATTGTTTTACATTGGCCTAGCGCACTTCATCATTGAAAGAAAAATACGATTGCCAAAGTTAATTTCAGCCTTGTTAAGCTAAAGGGTTGTTAATCAATGTGATTGATTTTGTTCTAAAAAAATAAAATAAAAATACGATTGCCAAAGTTAATTTCAGTATAGTTTTAAGTAATCATGTATTTCTTAGACTTTTTATGTTAATAAAAGAGATGAAAAGAGCAAGCTTCAAAATATTGATAAACCTGATACACTGGTTCAAAATGCCGAATCGGTATGGCTTTTTGTTGCTTTTTTTTTATTTTTTTGTGCAACCGGTTCAGGGGGCCGGTTTAGGACCCCTCACCCCTGAACCGGTCAGACCCCGATACACCCACAATAAGAGCATATCGAAGGGATCTTTGAACCTTGAAAAAAAGTAAAAACCCTTCCTAGCATAGAAAATAAAATCAGTTTATTCCTAAGACTGAGATTTGAGAACATGTTATCCATCAATTGACAATCCAAGCATTTTCGATAACCCTAAGGAACGATAAATATATGAATATATACTTTGAATCTTGGTTCAAATCATTTTATTCGGAGTAAAATGCATGGTCTTAAGAATTTCATTTGCAACACAAAATGGGTCTTAATCCTTTTGCTTGAAGGGAGAGACAGATTCAGCAAGAATCTGCCTCATATAGATCAGGCCTAGTTATGATCAATCCTGATAGGGACTAACATGAGATGAGACAATGCCGACTCAACCTCTGTACTTCTACTGCAATTTGTGTTCTTCAAGTTCAGCCCATTGTCTAGTTCACAAATGAACTGGTTTTTGGGTCATATTTACAAGCCCATTTCATGATCATATCACCACTAAGCAGTAATTGACAGTGGCGGTGCATTACAGAACATTCATATTTGCCACGTTGACATCCTAGAAATAGGCCACGTCGATGATGGGAACCATATGATTAGTGAGGTGACGACAAATCTTTTATTCTTTGTGTCCTACTCCTAACACTAACACTGCACCGAACTGCTAATATAGCTATCATCTTAACCACTGAACCACCAAAATTAACACTTGCTTCTCATCCTCAAAGGTTACACTAGCAAACACCAACCTGAGTTCAAACAACCATCCAAAAGACCGCCTTCAAAAGAACGAGCCACGTGACATTCCCTCTCAAACCCAACTTCCTACATGGCAAAAACTACCAACGTACAAACTCATCCCTATAACCAGATATGCTTGAACAAGAATCCCATCTCTCTCCGTTGCACCCACTTCTTAGTTGTTTCTGTCAATCTTCAGAACTAAAATGAGCTCGCTCTCTTTTTCTGGAACATTTTCCTAGACTTCACTAGTCTTACCCTTCCTGCTAGTTGTGGTCGAGGGGGCTTTCGAACAAGGTGAACAAGTGAGTGGAGAAGCGTTTCTATGCAGAGATGCTACATTTAAACATTATGACAAGTAAGCTCCCACTGATCTTAGAAATATTGTCTGTGAATGAAATGAAAGAAAAGTTTTAGGAGTTCACAGCTGCTTAAAACTGAAAACTATGGTACACCTATAGTGTTCTTCCATTCTGGATAGGAACTGAAACTGATAGGTTTAAAGTTAGCCCCATTTGTGACTTCAGTTTGCAGATTCTTCCGGATGTGAATACATTTCTTAAAAGGCCAAAAACAGTAGTATCTGGCTTCATTGAGATTATGTTTAGTTTTGTTATGTTGCAATGTATTGGTGTTTTAAAGGATGTGATGTTTGAAAAACTGAAGGCTGAAGCTTACAAATAAATTAGAAATTAGACTCAAGGAAGATAAATTTGCTTCTTGTATTATATGTGGACTCTAGGGGTTGATTACTTTCTGTATAATTCACTAAGCCGGCTGGTGCAGTACCAATAAGATTGTTGCCTGCACAAATTAGTGTTGGTCAAGTCTTTCAGACTCCACTAAGCCAAAACCCAAAACTGAGGAGAAAAAGACATAAGTAAAGGAAATATGAAATATATCTTTGCTAAACTTATGGACTTCTTATTTAATCATGGAAAAAAAACGAAAGCTAGTATTAAGAGGTGTTCTGTGGTTCTAATTGATATATCTCTCAAACAATATTACTTTCTGTGGTTGCAGGCATGCTAAACACTTTACACACACACACACACACACACACACACACATATATATATATATATAAAGCACATAAGTTTATATACAATGGACCTTTTTTGCATACAAGTATTAAGGTGATTTCTAAGGAAGATTATTTAGTAGCTGTGGAGTGTTCCTTAGAAGGGAGATATTGGTTCCAGTCAGGGTTCCATAGACTGTGTCATTTTCCACTGCTATTTTAACAAAATGGTAAAAAGGAAACATGAAGTGATCATCCGATACTATCATGTAGACAACCAAAAATGCAATGAAGATCCAAAAAGTTCCATCTACCAGAAACAGACAAATCTTATGACCATTACCATCCATATACATTCTCTATTATTGAAGTGATGGGTTCCATCTCCTTGTGTGCCATGGCCCATGGGTACCACTGAAGCATGCAGAATTTCTTTTCTGCCGTATACTAACTGCCTACTAGAACAAACTGTAACATCTGTACAAATGTAGAACTGCCATTATTCCATACAAGTAATTTGACTAAATCAATCTTCCATACAAAGAGATTGTAATCACAAATAACCTTTCTTTCCAGCCAAAAGATTCTGCAGAGAATGTGAACCAATGATTGAAGTTTCAAATTCAAGTTGTGTTGTAATCACAAATAACCTTGGATTGAATTATGACTATAATGTTATAGGACATTTATGCTCAATGAGCATTAGTAGAGTACTGGAAGTCAACAAACAAACTCCTTTTGAAATTGATTCTATTTAACCACAGAATGGTTTTATTGTTTCATCAAATAAGAGTGCACAAAGGAATAATCTATTTGATAAAAGGTAATCTATGACCTAATTGTAGTTGTATAATGTGTGTTTTTGCACAATTCATATATGTGTGCATCCATTGGAGTGTCGAGGATGGGATCCACCACTCCATATAGGAGGTCTCCCATATTGATCAAATGATAGCACTATCCAACCTGTGACATGTGCAGAGGCCTGAAAAGGTACAGTGAAATTTACATAAAACCTAGCTTGACTTTATGGAACCTACAATTATTGCTCCAGGCCCTCTATATGTATCTAGTATATGAACACTCTGTTATTGATGGGAATAATTCTCTGGGAAAAGAAAATGATTAAACCTAGAATCTTGATATAGCTTGACCAAAGAGATAAATAAGAGCAGTTGATATGTAGGAAGTAAAAATGCAACTTAGTTGAGGAAATAAAGCATGCCATATAATGGGTATGCAATAATGCTCAGTGAGAATGAAACATATCATTGATAACACAGAGATGAAATTTTGTCATCTCTTGTTAGAGTCCTCAAAGTTCAGATTTCCTTAAAGCCTTTAAGGAAGCATGCATACTGGTAGGCAGGAAAGTTTTGATATTAAAAGATATACATTTCTGAAATGAATACCAAATCTATCAAAGAAATGAAAAACTTTTTTCTTAAGCACTTGAGAAAAATAGGTTAGATATACATACTCAGGATACTGCTGAGTGGTGGGATTACTGCTGCTACAATTATTGCTCCAGGCCCTCTCCCGTCCTACCATAACTTATAGCCTCCTTAGAATGTGAATAGTCTATGCTTATAGAAGCAATAGATGCAAAATTCCACCTAAGGAGAGAATGTACACAAAAAAAGTCGCAATATAGGTTAAGACTGGTTATCAATTCTTTTAGACAGAATGATATCCAGATTAAGGTTTTGACTATAAATGTCTATACTGAGTTCCAAGGTCGAATATGGGGTGTGCAGAGGGATGAATTTTTTAATAAATTCATTGTAAAGAATTGCCAACTTGGCTGTATCTGGTACTGTTCTTGAGAAGATCCTAGCAGAAAAACGAAGTAAACTTGAATATTCAGCCCTTGATAATTCGCAAAATATATATTTCTACCACCAGAGAGACAAAGTACCCAAAACAAAAACTTCAATAAATATTATCCATTTAGCCAAGCAAGTGATCATGTAGTCAACATGAAAAATACTGAGATATTTTTGTCTTAAATCACCTAGAGTAGGAGGGGAACAGGCAAACAGCACAAGTAATAATGAATAAAAGCAATGATATATGACTGTAACTTCTTGGCCCCTTTTTTTATTCACTAACATCATTTCTTAATGTGCAAAAGATCTTGAGCTTCAAAATTGGAGAGAATGGATGCAGTTAAGGTCACCTTGTTTCAGGGAGGACATCATCATAATTCTCCAACTTGGGTTCCTTGGGAGTTTATTAATATACCTTTTACAGAAAATATTGAGAGAATCATGCATACAGAGATCAAAAAGCACACAGAAAGGTGCACAAATATACTCCTCTGGTGTAAGACTCAGCCTCTCTTACAAAGCCAATATAGGCTGCTCTATTTTGCTATTTGGAAGCCACTTTCTTATGCTTCTAATGCTTCTGAATGGAAATCGAATTCGTTGCAAATCCACAATGTCATCTTTTTTGGCAGAAACCATGCAAACAATTTCATGGATGATTACATTAATTGCACTTGTCAATATTTCAAGAGCAAGGTCCTTGAAGCTTCCTTTGACTCTGAGAGGATGGTGGGTATACAGCTTCTTGCAATCAGTTATCTGCACTTCTCTTGATATCAACTACATTCTTACAGACCAAAGGTCCCCCAGAATAAGAGATTATGTCAACTTCCTTGGTCTATTTGCCTCCATCTACCTGTTGGGAATTTCAATTAAAGGGACCACAGGAATCTACTTCTTTGAAAATGACATCACAGATGCACTTCTCAACGGGACAACTGAAAAACACGCAGAAGGAAATAAGAAATCTCCATATGGAAGTGCTACTCTTCTCCAACTAATTACGTTCTCATGGCTTAACCCACTGTTTGCAGTTGGGATCAAGAAACCCCTTGAACAGGATGAGATTCCTGATGTTGACATTAAGGACTCTGCAGGATTCCTTTCTCATTCTTTTGATGACAGCCTAAACTGTGTCAAGGAGAGGGATAGCACCACAGATCCATCCATCTACAAGGCAATCTTTCTGTTTATCAGTAAGAAAGCAATGATAAATGCAATCTTTGCAGTGATCAGTGCTGGAACATCATATGTTGGCCCATACTTGATTGACGACTTTGTGAAGTTTCTAAATGAGAGAAAAGAACGCAGCTTGAGGAGTGGATACCTTCTAGCATTGGCTTTTCTAGGTGCCAAAATGATTGAGACCATGTCCCAGAGGCAATGGATCTTTGGGGCTCGCCAGTTAGTTCTTCGATTGAGAGTAGCCCTGATATCCCAAATTTATAAGAAGGGCCTACACCTATCAAGTCAATCCCGACAAAGCCATACTAGTGGAGAGATCATTAACTATATGAGTGTGGATGTCCAACGTATCACAGACTTCATGTGGCACTTGAACATAATTTGGATGTTGCCAATACAAATTTCCCTAGCAATCTACATTTTAAATATGAACCTTGGTCCTGCATCATTAGCTGCATTAGCGGCAACAACAATTGTAATGGCATGCAACATACCCATTGCAAGGATCCAGAAAAAGTTCCAGTGCAAGATAATGGACTCCAAGGATGGCCGGATGAAAGCCATGTCAGAGGTTCTCCGAAACATGAAGACTCTGAAACTTCAGGCCTGGGACGCTCAGTACCTACACAAGCTTGAAAGCTTGAGAAAAACCGAGTACAACTGGCTATGGAAGTCACTAAGGTTGTCGGCAATATCAGCTTTTATTTTCTGGGGATCCCCCACCTTCATCTCAGTAGTGACCTTTGGAGCATGTATTTTAATGGGTATCCCACTCACAGCAGGGAGAGTTTTATCTGCATTGGCAACCTTCAGAATGTTACAGGACCCTATCTTCAACCTACCCGACTTATTGTCAGTGGTCACACAAGCCAAAGTTTCAGCTGATCGAGTTGCATCATACCTCCAAGAAGATGAGACTCAAATAGATACAGTAGTATTTTGTCCAAAAGATGAAACAGAGTTTGAGATAGAAATCAGTACTGGAAATTTCAGCTGGAATCCAGAGTCAGAAAGATCAACACTGAAAGGAATAGAGTTGAAAGTGAAGAGAGGAATGAAAGTGGCAATTTGTGGGACTGTTGGATCAGGGAAGTCTAGTTTGCTGTCATGCATACTTGGAGAAATACCAAAGCTGTCAGGAATGGTGAAGGTCAGTGGAACAAGGGCTTATGTTCCTCAGTCTCCATGGATATTGACAGGAAATATAAGAGAAAATATTCTTTTTGGAAATGCATATGACAGTGCCAAGTATGAAAGAACAGTTAAAGCATGTTCTTTGATGAAGGATTTTGAGCTCTTCTCTTGTGGTGACCTTACAGAGATTGGAGAAAGAGGTATTAATATGAGTGGAGGCCAGAAGCAAAGAATACAAATTGCCCGTGCAGTCTACCAGGATGCTGATATATATCTTCTTGATGACCCCTTCAGCGCTGTTGATGCTCATACAGGCACCGAACTCTTCCAGGTTGGTTTTCATCAGACCATAATAGTCTAGCTATTATTAAGGCTCAATTACAATTAGGTTTCAATTGGTACAAAGCCCATTCAAGTTTCAACAAATTATATCCAGACTAATCAACAGTTATTTCATTAAATATAACCCCTTCAAAGTTCCAGGGACACTAGTGTGAATCAGGTACAATGGCACAGAAATACCTATTTTGGGGTCCATGCAAATTAAACATAGAAAACCCCTACCCATGCTAAAAATTTGGTTAAGATAGCCCAAATGGATTCCACTTGATCATACCCATTTAGAACTTAGGCTGAACTTTGAAGCTAGTCGGTCTGGACATAAAAGAAATTTCTTTAAACCTTGATTCAATTTTACAAGCATCCCATCCAGTCTCTTATTTTGAGCTCTCTTTTACTTGTTTCATGCAGGACTGCCTGATGGGGATCCTCAAAGATAAAACAGTACTTTATGTCACCCACCAGGTCGAGTTTCTTCCAGCAGCAGACCTCATTCTGGTATAAAATATGCAGCATAAATTTTATTTTCATAATCTCTAAAAAGAAATATTACATCAGAACTTAAAATAATCTTCACAGGTGGTGCAAGATGGAAGGATCACACAAGCTGGAAGGTTTGAAGAACTTCTAAAGCAGAATACAGGATTTGAAGTCTTAGTTGGTGCACATGGCCAAGCTCTAGAATCAATCTTCACAGTTGAAAATTCAAGCAGAACATCTAAAAGATCTATATCTGATAGTGAAGCTGAGGTAGACCACCCCATCATAAATGCAGAAATTACTAGGCATGAATCTGACCATAATCTCTCCCCAGAGATGACAGACAAAACGGGAAGATTGATGCAGGATGAAGAGAGAGGAAAAGGAAGCATCGGAAAAGAAGTTTACTGGTCATATTTAACTGCAGCACGTCGTGGGGCCTTAATCCCAATCATACTCTTGGCACAGTCACTCTTCCAAGTGTTACAGATAGCCAGCAACTACTGGATGGCATGGGCTTCTCCTCCTACAAGTGGAACTGAGCCAGTTGTGAAGATGAACATTCTCTTCCTTGTTTATATACTTTTATCTGTTGGGAGTTCACTTTGTGTGCTGATCCGAGCCTTGTTAGTAGCAATAGCTGGCCTACTGACGTCACAAAATTTTTTCATTAATATGCTCCATAGTGTACTTCGGGCTCCAATGTCTTTCTTTGATTCAACCCCAACTGGAAGGATTTTAAACCGGGTAAGTAATTTTTTTGTGGTAAATAATCAGATAACATAAACATATATGTATATGTATGTGTGTTGTGTTTGTTGATCAGCGAGTGAGTAATATATAATTATTCATGTTTGCATGCATGTAGTTACAAGATATCTGATGACAGAAAAACTTATCATCTAATACAGGTTTTCTAGGTTAGCCTTTTATTTTTCTTTTTTGTTTTCATTTTTTTTTTTTTGGACAGGAGAATATACAACAAGAAACAGCATACTAAAAATGGAGAAGAATTAGGTAATAGGAATAACTTGCAGGAAAAATGGGGGGGAGGCTGTATGATACATTATGAGTATAAGCATCAAATATCACTTAAAGAACTAATTTCCTATATGTACAGAGCCTTAAAATTTACAAACAATTCAATTTACCCAAACAACCAAATATATGTATCAAAGATTTATGAATCAAGTTTCTGTATTTAGTAAGAATAAAACTGGAAGAACGGAATGGAGAAAAGGAAAATGCCATCTACATATATGTTAGCACACATACACACACGTCTTACAATGTATATTGAGGAAAGCCCAAAACCAGAACTGACCTTTAGATCTTGATTCGATACTTCAGTTAAAGGATCTGCTTTTCATTTTCACCCTTTGATGCTTTTGTTGGAAACCAAGAAAAAACTGTGGAAGACATTAAGCTTGTTTACAAACCCATATTCTCTGATAATGTATGCTTAACTACTGTATTATTGAATGCAAAACAGGGAGAAATAGTGAGAAGAAACCTTGTACACAGATATGCATATATATTTCTTTATAAAGAAAAATACAAGTAAAAAAATGTTTTCTGGTTGGTTATTACCTAAATTATCTCTATAGGCATATATTTAATTCTTCAATGAATGCAGCTCAGACATTTTGAATTGATGCTTTCCAGAATCTTATTATGCCTATGTAATGTGCATATATGGTTAATGCAATTATATGTAAGACAAGCCCATACATGAGAAGCTGGAAGCCCTGAGTATTAATAGACTCTAAACATCTTGACTTCAGGCATCTATGGACCAAAGTGTGCTAGACTTGGAAATAGCAGGCAACTTAGGATGGTGTGCCTTCTCAATAATACAAATCCTAGGGACCATCACAGTCATGTCACAGGTGGCGTGGCAAGTATTTGCCCTCTTTATTCCAGTAACTGCAATCTGCATATGGTATCAAGTAAGACATTTCTTTCAATTGCAAAGGTTATTCACTCAAAAGAAGGTTATAGAAATTATTTCATTCTCTGCTCCACTTGCAAGCTGAGGTTTGGAGTAGGGGATTTATACAATTTAAGCTTATGGCTGACAGCCAATTCAGAAACTGAGTCTAATATCTGCGATGATCACTGCAGCAATACTATATACCAACCGGAAGAGAATTGGCTCGCTTAGCTGGAATTGAAGGAGCTCCGATTCTCCACCATTTTGCAGAATCACTTGCAGGAGCTGTGATAATCCGTGCTTTTGACCAAGAAGACCGCTTCCTTGAAGCAAACCTCAGCCTTATTGATAACCACTCAAGGCCATGGTTTCATAATGTGTCAGCAATGGAATGGCTTTCCTTCAGATTGAACATGCTATCCAATCTTGTGTTTGCATTTTCATTAGTTTTGCTTGTGAGCCTCCCAGAAGGAATTATCAATCCAAGTGAGGATAGTGAATATACATTTTCCTAAGATGTTTTTTTTTCAGTAGGTAGACCATGAATAAAAAAGCCATTACTTAATGATGGTCCCACCAATCCAGAGTCTTGAGAGGGGTAGACTCGATTCCTACCTAATTTGGCATTTTCTGCACAAAGTAGTCACTCTTGGACATGAACCCATGTTCACAGACTTGTCAGCCCACGATTTTACCACTGTATCAAGCAATGGCTCCTTATGGAATGGCACTCCTACAGACATCAAAAACATGTGCAGAAGTTAGAACCAGCATTATAAAGTGTCCCACTTATGAAATTTCCTACACAAAAATAAAAACAATCAGATGACCATGCTCATTATTTTATAGAAATATTAGCATAGGATACTTCCTAGGTTAGAGCCATCAAATGGTAGGGCCCTATCACCCTGCATGTTTACTGTGCTATTGTTGAACCATGCCTTATGGCCTAGCTCATGAACACATTTAATTTTACATTCTTAATCACCGGAGACTTGGTGGTTTTATATCAAAGTACCAGAGAGAGTTCATTCTGAATTGGATATCTTAACAGGTATTGCAGGGTTGGCTGTGACATATGGGTTGAATCTGAATGTTCTGCAAGCCTCTGTTATATGGAACATGTGCAATGCAGAAAATAAAATGATCTCAGTAGAAAGAATTCTGCAGTATTCAAAAATTACTAGTGAAGCTCCCTTGATAATTGAAGAATGTAGACCACCAAGCAACTGGCCACAAGCTGGAACAATTTGCTTCAAAAATTTGCAGGTAAAATTACATCATCATCTAAGCGTTGTCCCAAATATATCAAATTAGCTACATGAATCCTGATCCTCCATTCCATCCTGTTGAGTACCATATCCGTTGTTAAATTATGGGCCTTAATCATTTCTAACTGCTTCAACCCATGTCCCTTTTGGCCTGACCCTAACTCTTCTAGCCCCTTCAATTTCTAATATAGTTGTAAATGGCTCTATTATGTAATATTCCACTATAAATCCCAATCACTTCTTCTTAGTGGTTCCGTAGATGGATATAGTTGTAAATGGCTCTATTATGTAATATTCCACTATGAATGACTATAGTTGATTGTGAGTACTGGTAGGCATGCTAGATGACATTGACATTCAAAACAAAACTAGTATACAATGTGCATGCATTTTAAACAAATTTATGTAGAAGAAATTAGTAGTAGACCAAGAGCTCTAGTGTTCAATATATTTTCTTGTTTAACTTCTATATCTCTTACCTCTTTTATTGTCTACAAAGGAAAAAGGTAAATTAGACGCATGCCAAGCATATCACAATCATTGATGATTTGTACAATCATCATATTTTACAGTAAAAGTAAAGTTAATCAGGTTAATTTAGATGTCATTTATTTTTCATTTTTCAACTTATTTTAACTTCACCAAGTTACTACAGTATCAAAATTGTTTCTGGAACTGTGCTGGTTCATAGTGCTCCTTTATCTGTAGCTTATGCGGAGTTACCCAGAAAATCATAAATTCAAGTCTCCACCCTAAGATGGCAGTTTCTACATATAGTGCAACTACAAAGCTACAAGGGAAACTGACATCTAGGAAATCTTCCAAGAAGGAACCAAAAGTAGGATTCCACAAACCATCTGGCCTATAATCCATCTAAGGAGCAATCTGCATATGCTTTTCAACTGTCAAAAAGAATGATATGAATTAAACTGTCAGTATAGTATCAATTCATATTAATTGATTGTCCAGTAGATCTTATAGGTTGAACCCATGGAAACTGTGAATATTGGCTTCTTCGTTTCAGGACAGAACTAGGATGTAGTCCCACATCAGCTACTAGTATATGTGCATACCAAAAAGATACCCTCATTCAAGATTTTCTAAAATCCATCCAAGTTTAAAGCAGTACTTACAACTAAGTTTCATTTACTTGCAAACAATTTCTCATCTGTATAGAATGGATAACTTATTTACTTATAGATTTAAACATATTTGTCAATTTTACAGATCCGATATGCAGAGCATCTTCCATCTGTCTTAAAAAACATTACCTGCAAGTTTCCAGGAAGAAAGAAGGTTGGTGTTGTGGGACGGACAGGCAGTGGGAAATCTACTCTCATTCAGGCCATATTCCGAATTGTGGAACCCAGAGAAGGAACCATTGAAATTGATGATGTAGACATTTGCAAGATAGGCCTTCATGACTTGAGATCCAGACTTAGCATCATCCCACAGGACCCAACAATGTTCGAGGGAACAGTGAGAGGAAACCTTGACCCTTTAGAGAAGTATTCTGACAATGAAGTATGGAAGGTGGTTATTTCTATCTGCAGCAAAACATTTTAAGTAGAATACATAAAAACAAGACGCAGGACACATACATCATGAAGTGATAATCGTACTAGGGTATAGGATGCAAGTAAGTTTGCATGCCTATTTCCTGTACATGATGTGAACTACTAGAGCATTGACCAACATTTGTCAGTCCAACCAAGGATGTCTATTAAGTCAAGATTGACTTGATTTATGAACATAACTATCTAATCTGTATTCTAGATATGGAACTCTTTCCATATTGTTTGACCATAAAATTGAATACAGCAATTAGATACCAAGGATCATAAAATCGGGTTGAACTTTAGAAAAAGATATCTCCTTGGTGGGGCTCGCCTAATTCTAGATCCTGGCCTCCTGATTTCTTCCTATTCTCCTATCCAGATATCAATCTTGCTTTAAGTAACTCTAATTGATAATAACTTACCCTAAGTGGATTCTGAAAATATGAGCATTCACAATTTTTGTTTAAAATGGAATATTTGAAAAAAAAATCACATTTTCAGGTCCTTGATAAATGTCAACTTGGTGATATAATACGTGCAAAGGAAGAGAAATTGGACGCCACAGGTAAGATTAATCAATAGGAATAGCAATTCATTATCAGGTTTTTTGAATTCTCGAGTTTTGACTCCTAAAACATACTCTTACAGTGGTTGAAAATGGAGAAAACTGGAGTGTGGGGCAGAGACAGCTTTTCTGTCTTGGAAGAGCCTTATTAAAGAAAAGCAGCATTCTTGTTCTAGATGAAGCCACAGCCTCAGTTGATTCCGCAACTGATGGTTTGATCCAGAAGATCATACGCCAGGAGTTCAAAAACTGTACAGTTATTACCATAGCTCACAGAATCCACACAGTTATAGATAGCGATCTTGTTCTGGTCCTGAGTGAAGGTAAGCAATTAAATTATATTAAAGGTTTAGCAAGAAATAGGAAAAATAAAGAAAAGTGGGAAAATAAAGGAAAATTGAATAGAACTAAAAATTCTTTTTTTTTTTAGTATTTTGGTAAAATGGGTCGAAATTATTGTTTTGTGAACAGGAACGGTTGTGGAGTATGATACCCCAGCCAAGCTTCTGGAAAGAGAGGATTCATTTTTCTCAAAGCTTATAAAGGAATATTCGTTGAGATCACAGAGCTTCAACAGCTTTGCAAACTTACAAAATACTTGTTGTAACACAAACCTGGAAATCTCAAACATCCAGGTGAAATAAAGAATGAATGATCTCTCACTCACACTCTGATTATAAAGCAGAAACAACTTCCTTGAGAATTGAGATATAATGTATTCATTGCTAGTATTCCTCAATACCAAAAGATAAGACCAAGGTCACTGATTCTTCATCTCTGCTTCAGCCCTACTAATGGGTCAGCTGCACAAATTTAATTCTACTACTCTCTACTTGATAGAGTGATTACCATTGCAAAATATTGAATCATCTCTTCCGTTGCTCTTCTTTATTCCCTTGCACAAGAGTACCCTCCGGCCTCCGCCCCCCCCCCCTCTCAGTCTGACCGCGATTACAAGTTCAACTGAGCTGCATCACTCTCCGCCAACAGAGTGCTCGCATGTAGGCTTGAATTGTGCCTAGAACGAAAACCCACATGTTAGTTTCTTTCACAAATACTTTCGAAAAGCCTTGACACTCTTCTTTCTGCTCTCAACTCTTCCTGTCAATTGATTCGATAACAGAGAAGACGATGTGCAGAAACTTGATCTTGAACACCATCCAATAGTTTTAAAAGTTCACATTTCAAGTGGCTCTCCAAGTGCTAACTTCACACGCTGATCACAATCCTGTGGAGATGCGTCCGAACAAAAGATTGAGACCTTGCATTTTGGGGGACCTGGATAGTGCAGATGCCATGCCACGGTCGGGGTTCGATCAAATGTTTCGCCTCTATCGATGAGGGCAAATAGATATGACTGTAACTGAGTAGGATTGCATGACTACAACGCTTTTTTTCCTTGCGATTACCCTTGTTTCTTCTTCTTGCAAGTCTCAAAATTGGACTCGAGTTTGGGCTAACTTGAGAATGAAGATCATCTCGGTGGTTGGTGTTTCATGGACGCATCTTCGCAATAATGTCTGTGTAAATCCCGATGTGTCTGTGGATGGACTGGGTGGGGGGATCGCGCGAAGGTTTATAGTGTAAGTGTGTAACTGTATTAGCAGTGAAAACGGATCGAATTGATTTTAATTCGTTTATAAGAAGAATCGAATCTTAACATCTGATTCGCATAGGATCCGAATGGAATTCGGGTTATCGAGTGAAATAGATATCGAACATAGCGTGAGCGTTGACAATTCAATACTCGAATTTTCAAAATGTGACAATTCAGTACCTATCATTAAATTGTTTGTTAATTAGCTGTTAAATGATATTTGAAAAGTCAAAAATACCTTTCGAATGTCATCCAATTCTTTTTAACAACCATCTAAACATTAACAAAAAACTGAACAATCTCAAATCCTAGTTTCTTTTATTCAAAAAAAGTTGGTGACTATTTAGAAAAATCCAAAATTTGGGACTATCCATTTTATTGCCAATGTTTTGGATGGTTGATAAAGAGAATTAGATGGCATTCAAAGCGCATTTTTGACTTTTCAAATGCCACTTAGCGATTGATTAACGAGCGGGTTAATGAGAGGTATTGGATTGTCAAATTTTGAAAGTTTGAATATTGAATTGTCACATTTTAAAATTTAGGGACCAAATTGTCACTCAAGCCAAAGTACAGGTGCTGATCGGGAATTTTCCCAAAAAAAAACTTGGGTCCATTTGGTTCATGGTTGGAATCGGAATCGAAATCGAAATGGGAATCCCTTGGAACCGGAATCGGAATGGTCTATTCCCCTTGCCTGTTTGGTTCACCCAGGAATCGGAATCGAAATCGAATTCCGATTGATGCTGCTTGGTTCATGAAGAGGTCGGAATCGGAATCAACCATGATTTCTAGTTTTGCCCATAATAATAATAATAAACAGCAAAAAATGCATGAAAATACCAAAAAATGCAGAAATTGCAGAATTTTTCCATGAAAATGCAAAAATTACAATAATTTTGTAGAAAATTCAGAAAAATGCATGAAAATACTCAAATTTTGCAAAAATTGCAAAAAAAAAATGTAGAAATTTTGCAGGGAAAATGCAGAAATTACAACAATTTTGCAGAAAATGCATGAAAATACTAAAATCTTTGTAAGAAATTGCAGAAAAAAATGCATGAAAATACCTGAAATTTTGCAGAAATTGTCGAAAATTACAGAAAATTGTAGAAATTACAATGATTTTGCAAAAAAAACAGAAAAATGCATGAAAATCAGGAATTTTGCAGAAATTGCAAAACTTGCAGGAAATTGTAGAAACTACAACAATTTGCAGAAAAAATATAGAAATTAAAAAAAATGCAGGAAATTGCAAGAAAATCAGATAATTACAGAAATTACAATAATTTTGCAGAAAAAATTTCAGAAAATGTATGAAAATATCAGGAATTTTGCAGAAATTGCAAAAGTTGCAAGAAAATGCAGAAATTACAACAATTTTACAGAAAATGCATGAAAATACCTGAAATTTTGCAGAAATTGCAAGAAAATCAGAAAAATGTAGAATTTACAATGATTTTGCAGAAAAAATAAAAAAAATGCATGAAAATATCAGGAATTTTGCAGAAATTTGTAGAAAAATGCATGAAAATATCAGGAATTTTACAGTAAATTGCAAAAATTGCAGAAATGCAGAAATTACACGCTTTCTTGCAGATCGGTTAAATCTGGCATGTATTTGGATCTGTGATGCACCATTATTGGGGGTGCAAGTTGGATAAAGTGGAGACTAATTCATTTTACTTTCCTTCTAATTTCTCATAAACAAATAAGATAGCCAAATCTGAAGCAAAAACAAATCAGAATTTACATTCAGCTTGGTTGGACTCAATTCAATTATGTTTCCATTTAGCAATATAAACACAAGGATTCCAGGAATCCATTGGATATGTGGCTCATTATTGACTAAATGGTCTCACAGAGTTGACTGTGTAACCACAAATCCCAGAGACCATCTAGATATTTGTAATACTAGAGTTAAGCCAAATAGAAGGCAATCTAGTTTTAGGGACTGGTGCTTGACTTAGGAAATATATA